>NC_046231.1:14116344-14429621 GCF_009819885.2 Catharus ustulatus | reverse complement strand
TGTTTTCCCTCAGGCGGGAGGATGCCCCCTCCTTGCATGGGGACAAGCCTATTTTGAAGAAGTTTGAGTAAGTAGAGGCATGCGTGTGTCTCCAGGCATGCGCTTCCTTGGACTGGTACCCAGCTGGAGGTGTCCAGGCTCTGGCCACACAGGGCATGAGGAGCAGGAGCATGTCCTCAAGTCTCTGCCTTGGTGCCCTCCTGGGTTTTGCAGCTTTTGGATGAGGGTTGCAGTGAGTGCCAGATCTGTTGGGACCAACCAGTGACAGCAGCACCCTGTTGGCACAGCTGTGGGGCCATCACCTCTCTCTGCAGGGCTCAGAGGAGGTTGAGTCCTTGGTGTCCCCAGTGGAGTGTGACCAGTGCAGGGGGTTTCTGTGCTGTGGGACTGACTGTGCAGTGTGGCATGGTGTGGTTTGCCAGTTGTCCCTATTGTCCCCATCCCTGCTTTGCTCCCAGCCAACATCCACCCCATCTTGCAGAGCTCGCTTTTTGGAGAACCTGGCTGCAGCCCAGAAGGAGAAGATCTCTTCCATGGCCAAGGGACGGCTCGATGTCCTCAGTGACACTACACTGGAGCATCCTACTGCTCTTGCATGGGAAAGAGACCACGGCACCTCTGATTCCGGGATGGAGCCACCCAGCATAAGTAGGTGCTGCCAGGGTGTGAGTTCCCAGCTCATCTGGGTCCTTGGGGTGGGGATTAGTGGCCCCTCGTCCCTATCCCATGCCCATCTCTGTGACACACAGAGCCTTGGAGGGGATGGTGGTGCCTCCTTGATCAAAATGCTGGCATCTGAGCACATCCCACTGCGAAGCAGGACTCCAGCTCCACATTGAGCCCAGCACCACCTGCCCCCTCCAAGCAGATTGTCCCAGCTTCTCCCTCTCTCCCTGCAGGGTCTCGTTTGGTTCGACCTGACATCACTGACTCCTGCAGCACCATCTCCTCTGACACCAAGTTTATGCTGGACATGCTCTTTGCCAAGGGCTCCTCAGAGTCAGGGAGGGAGAAGACGTTCCATGAAAGACCTTTATCCCCCCAGATCCAGGGTGAGGCGGAGATGGACACCAAGGGAAGTAGCAGCCAGGAGCAGGAGAGTGCCCGGCACTGTGCCAGGGCTTCAGATGGACCAGTAGCCAGTGCCCATGCCAAGCTGGTACGTGCCATGTCCAGCATAGATGACGAGACCCACACGCAGAAGCTGGAGAACACCAGGATGATGCCCATCAAAAAGGACACAGAGCTGACATGGGAGCGCCTGGAGACCATCCCTGTGCAGCTGAAGATCAAGGACCTGGACTTCACTGATTTGGGGGAAGAAGAAGATTTTGACATTCTGGACACAGGGCCAGTGACCAACGGCTCTTTCGTCCCTCCTGACATTGAAGCAATGAGTGCTGGAACATTCATGGCTCCCCCTCCACCTCCTGCCCTCCCTGGTTGCCCACCACCACCACCTCCACCTCCTGCCATCCCTGGTTGCCCACCACCACCACCTCCACCTCCTGCCCTCCCTGGTTGCCCACCACCTCCACCTCCTGCAGTCCCCAGCTGCCCACCCCCACCAGGGCTGCCAGGTCCCTCAACAACAGATGGTCCTTCCCAGGCCAAGAAGAAGAGGACAGTGAAGCTCTTCTGGAAGGAGCTGAAGCAGCTGGATGACACTGTGGGGCCTGGCAGGTTTGGCCAGGGGACACTCTGGGCATCCCTGCAGAATGTTGAGGTCAATGCTGCCAAACTGGAGCATCTCTTTGAGTCAAGGTCAAAGGAAGCACCAACCTCAAAGGTAATGGTGGCACCCATTGGCTAAGGGGACTTGGGGGTGGGAGGAAGGCCATGGGTTCCTGTGTCACCCCTACCCTATGTCAGGGATGGGCACCAGAAGCCTGGAGGCTCCGTGGGGTGATTATGGGCAGTGCACTGATTTGGTTTGGCTCACTGCCTGGTCTGTGTTTGGTTCCCTGTGTTCATAAGTTCATGAAAGCAAGCTCTTTGCCTGGCTGTCCCCATCCATCCTGTCCTCTTTGCAGAAAGCCACTGATGGCAAGAAGGTGGTGGTGGTGTTGGACCCAAAGAGGAGCAACGCCATCAACATTGGCCTCACCGTGCTGCCGCCCATCCATATAATCAAGACAGCCGTGCTCAACTTTGATGAGTTTGCAGTCAGTAAGGAAGGGATTGAGGTGAGCACAAGAGAAGCAGCTTCAGCTCCTCTGAAGTCTTCAGTAGGTGATTTCCCCAGGATGAGAGAAATACATGTCATGATGCCTGGAGTGACACATCCCATGTACAGAGTCTGATATATCCCTCTTTCCCTGCTCCAGAAAATCCTAACCATGGTCCCAACTGAGGAGGAAAAACAGAAGATCCAGGAGGCCCAGTTGGCCAATCCTGATGTGCCTTTGGGCTCTGCAGAGCAGTTCCTGCTCTCCCTGTCTTCCATTAGTGACCTCACGGCAAGGCTCCAGCTCTGGGCCTTCAAGCTAGACTATGAGAGCCTGGAGCAGGTATGGAGCTATGTACCCCATCTGCCCTCCCACCACTGACACCCCAGCAGTGCTAAGCACTGAGCCAAGCATGTTTCTGGTGAGGACCAGTCATATCCAAACATGCAAGGTGCCATCCCATGGCTGGGATGGGCTGCAGGTCCCCAAGGCAAGCATGGGCTTGGGTTGATCAGGGGATGATTGTTCTCATGGGTGAATGCTGAAGCTCCCAAGGAAGAGAGTGGCCAAGGAATCTCACCTGCTTCTCCCCTCACCCAGGAGATCGCAGAGCCGCTCTTTGATCTGAAGTTAGGCATGGAGCAGCTGGCCAGAAATCACACATTCAAGTGCATCTTGGCCACTCTGCTGGCCACGGGCAACTTCTTGAATGGTTCCCAGGTGAGGAGCAGGGTGAGGACCAGCCATGGTGTATGGGCACCCAGAAGGGTCTGTGGGGAGCTGGGAGGTGCTGGTGGGGACCCAGTGTATCTGCAGACTGTAGGTCTGCTGGAGTAGGGAGGAGAGTCCCTGCTGAGTCCATTGGGTTTCAGAGCAGAGGCTTTGAGCTCGGCTACCTGGAGAAGGTCTCAGAAGTGAAGGATACAGTACACCGGCAGTCCCTGCTCTACCATCTCTGCCAGATGGTGGTAGAGAAGTTCCCAGAAACCACTGACCTCTACTCAGAAATTGCCTCCATCACCCGCTCCGCCAAGGTGAGACAAGGCAGGTGACACCCAGGCAAGGGGAGGGTGTCATCCTGATGCCCAGCTGGCTCCCCAGCTACAGCAGCATGGCCAAGGAATGACATCTCACTCTTCCAGATTGACTTTGAAGAGCTGGCCAACAGCCTGGTGCAGCTGGAGCGGAGGTGCAGGTCTTCTTGGCACAACCTGAAGGTGATTGCCAAGCATGAGACCAAGCCAGTGCTGAAGACCAAGCTGACAGAGTTCCTCAAGGATAGCACCCAGCGCATCATCGTCCTGAAGGTGGTGCACAGGCGTGTCCTCAACAGGTTGGTGGCTTGGGGGCACAGCAAGAACCCTGCAGTCCTGTTGGTGGCCCTCTGTGACTGATGTTCCCATAGGTTTCACTCCTTCCTGCTGTACCTGGGGTACCCAGCGAGCGCGGCGCGGGAGGTGAAGGTAACGTCCATCTGCAAACTGCTGCGGGAGTTCGCCCTGGAGTACCGCACCTGCCGGGAGCGCGTCCTGCAGCAGCTGACGAAACGCGCCGCCCACCGCGAGCGCAGCAAAACCCGGGGACGGCTCATCACCGAGGTACAGGGACACTCGGCTGGGTGCCACTAGGAGCTGATGCTCCCCGTGTCCCCAACACCAACCTCTCCTCCCGTTGCAGACTGAGAAATTCTCCGGCATTGCCGAGGCAGTTCTGCCGCTTGCCGTGGTGTCCAGCAGCCCCAAGGAGCAGATGGAAGCAGGCCATGAGAGCATGAAGATTGTGCTGACGTCCCCCACAGATACCCCTGCCCGCCGCAGCCGAGCCAGCCAAGGTAGGAGCAGGATGGCAAAGGACCTCAAGGCATGCCCAGCTGCCTGGGGATGGCTGGTGCCAGCTACTTCATTGTCCCCATGCAGGAACAGGGCATGGCACTCCGACCCAGAGCTCTCCAGCCCAGGAGGATGTTCCCAGCTCACCCGATGATGCTTCAGATGAAATCATGGACCAGCTGGTGAAATCGGTGACTCACAATGCCAACCCTCGACCCTGCCCCAACAAGGAGCGCAGGAGGTCCCGTGTCAATAGGAAGTCCTGTAAGTCCCACCCTTGTGTCCTTGTGCCCTGGTCCATCTCAGTTCCCACACTCTGTCCCTTGTACTCTGTCCCATCTCCGTGTCCCTGTCTCACGTCTGTGTCCCTGCTCAGATGCTTTTTCCCATCTCTGTGTCCCTGTCCCCTTATCCTTTCCCATCTCTGTGTCTCAGTTGCCATACCCTGCCCCATCTCTCTTCCCAGGCTCTGGCCAATCCCCACATTCCCTCTCATCTCTGTCCCTGTCACTGTCTTCTGTTCCATCTCCTTGTCTCTGTACCCTGTCTGTATGCCTCGTCCCATCTCCATGTCTCTGGGCTCAGTCCCCATGCCTTGTCCCTTGTGTCCTTGTTCCCATGCCTTGTCTGACTCCTTCCCCATGGGCAACCCACGACCTGACATGCTGAGCCCACCAGACAGGATGTACCCTGAGATGAGTCCATGCCACTGAACCCATTACCCTGGCCATGCCTGGGCAGGCCCCCAGTGCCTGGCGACTCTGGCACCCAGTGCTGCTTGTGCTGCCAGTGCCACACTCTCCTCTTCCCGCAGTGCGGCGGACGCTGAAGAGCGGGCTCAGCGATGACATGGTGCAGGCGCTGGGCCTGGGGCGGGCACCTGGCATGGAGGTTTGAGGGGGCTGAGGGGGCTCTTGCTGCTCCCCACTGCCAGCAGCTCCAGGGTAGGACATGGTGGCAGCCCCTGCGGTTACAGGAGAGGCACTCTCTGCACCTTTGGCCTCGCCTCACTTTTCCCTGCCAGCCTCCAGCTCCTGGAGGTGCAGGCAGCAGGATGGGAATGATACCCCAGAGCTGGCAACCTGGATGGAGGATGCTCAGCACTTGTGCTTGGAGGCTCGAGGTTCATCTTCTCAACAGTATTAGAGGGGTCAAGGGGCTGGACTCAGACCCCCTCTGGGAACTGGGTCTGGCCCCTGGCCACTGTGGCAATAAAATCATCTGATATGCTGCCAGTGTCTCTTGTTCCTGTACCTGAGGGGCTGAATGATATGATACTCCCTCCCTGCCCAAGCCAGTATCCCTTCTCCTGCATCTCCAACTCTGCTGCCTGAGGCAAGCACTCAGCCAGTCCTGTGGTTTGTAGGCACTATTGTCCCTCTGGGGACAGCACGATTCTCTCTGCACTGGGACAGCTGAGGGACTTTTCCAGAAGGAGCAAGGACTGCTGCCAGGCTCAAGGCTGCATGCTCAAGGACAGGAGAAGCAGCTCGAGTGCAAGGCCACAGCACTAAAATTGTCTCACACCTCACGTCTCCTTTACAAACCTCTCCTGGGGGGTTTAGCTAGACCCAGACCTGGGTCAGAGGCAGAGTGGTTGTTCCCCTCTAGGAGCAGATCCAAGCCACAGCAGCCTGTGTCCCCCAGCCACAAGCCTCAGAAATACCTGTGCTTGCAAATACAGGCTGGCTGTTCCTACAGGAATGAATCAAGGACAATATCTCCCTGTCCCTATGGGAGCCTGGGAAATGTTCCTGCCACCTCCTGTCCCAGTGTGGCTCATGCCATGCCAGACACGGATTAAACCCCACATTGGGTGCTGACTGTGATGCTCCTCACAGTGGGTACCATTTCTGAGCATCCCCCTCTGCCAGCTGGGGTGCTTTGGGCACTCTCACCTGTGGTAGAGGCATTTGGGAATGGTGTCATGTCATTCATCACGACAGCTCCACCTCGGCGCTGCCCTGGCGCTGCCTCCAGCCCTGAATCCCGCACAGCAGGTCTCTGTGGATTTCAAGGAATGAAGAAAAACTCCACCGGGAAGGGCAGCTTTTCCCTCCTGGCTATCTCTGCCCGTTGTTCCTCTCCCACGAGGCTGGACATGCCAGGCTGCTCCGGCTTGCAGTGTGTCTGAGATCTTCCTGAGTGCCCCTGAAAGCAGCAAGATGTCACATTGAGAGCTGCAAGTGTCCCAGAAATACCTCAAGGTATGGTCTGGCTTTCCTGCCCTCTGGGTGCTTGACTTGGGGCTGCAAAGACAGGACAAAGAGATTATGGTAGGCAACAATGAGCCACAGGAGGAAGGAGAAAGGGGTGAGAAAGCATCTTCTTGACCCTCTGCAACTACTGCAGGTACCTAAAATGGTATTACACGTGACAGCCCCAGGATTGTTACTTCTGAGGGCTTACTGGGGGAAACTGAGTCAGGGTTCAGGGGAATGTGTTTGGGTTTTTCCATCTTTTTTTTTTTCAGCCTTGGTGTTATTTCCAGGATTCCCAGCCTGGCCCTGGACACACGCTGCCCTTGAGCGGCGCCTGAAGTGCTTGGCTTGGCCACAGCACAAGTGGTTTATGCCAAAAATAACGACTGGCAGGGGTGACCCCTGGGAAGGAGAGGGGGTGACAAGATGCTGGAGGCACGTTTGCAAGCTGAGGGGGATTGGGGCAGTCAGATGAGGCTTGCTGGGGACCTGGAGCATGTGTGGCCTCAGGCAGCATCAACAGAGATGGGGTGCTGCACCCCCAGTGGACTTCTCGAGGTGGGATGAAGTGACCCTTCCAGGGCACCCCATGGCACCTCCATTCCTTCCTCCATCTCCATCCCTGCGCGGCTCCTGCCCAGGCCAGCCCGGGACCACGAGCGGTGTCTTGCTGCCACGAGGGGGCATGGTGGCCACACACACGGCGAGCCTCCTAAAGGGACGCCTCACGTCCCGAAAGGACGCCCCGTGTCCCGCCGTTCTTCAGGGACTCGCCGCTGGCCTTCAGTTTGTTGTTCTCCCCTGCCTGGCACCCGGCGGGGCTGCACCCTGCTCCCTCTACCCAGCGGCACAGCCTGCCTGCCTCTTTCATGTCTCCTGTGCAATGACAGCCGCGTCCTTGGTCCTGGCAGTTTGTCTGGCCGGCGAGGATGGGTTCCTGTCTCTTATGATCAGCAGTGCCTCCAGGGCTTGTCCCTGGCCCCCATCCTGCCCTGGCCCCGTTCCAGGCAGTGCAAAGGAGCAGGGGACAGCAGGAATGAGTCTGGTTCCACTTTATGTTGCATTTATGCTCTTCTGTAGCTTCCCCCCTTACTGTGATAGATGCTCCCAGCCTTCTCCATTCTATCTTTTCCTGTCCCAACACAGGGTCCTGTTTGCTGCCACACTCTGAGGTTGGCTCCAGCTTCATGCTACGTGGGCATGTCCCCACTGCCACCCTCAAGCTCAGGGTGGGGGACTGCCCGCGGTCCTGGCCTCGTGGTTGCCACAAAGCCCCACCACCTTGTGTGGGAAGCACAGTTCCATCAGTGACAGCACAACCTCTCTTCACTTCCTGGGTCAGAGCCATCTCAAGCACTTGTTGCAAATACTGGTGCACCCTGGTCACCTTCCAGAAGCATTGTGATCATCTACCCCCCGCCAAAATTCCTCCTCCTGCCTCAGCTGGAGGACACCTACTCTACTTCCTGGCCTCAGCCCTCTTAAGCAATTTCAGGCTGACAACATGCTCCATTCTGCAACCACCTTCCCCAGCAGGATGGAGGCGTGGGATGGGAACCAGGTCACAGCTGCTGTGACCTACTGCCCCCTTCCCTAGGAGCAGAGGGAGCAGGATGTCACCTGGAGCATTGCCCAGTCAGCTTCCCCTGGCATCTGTCTCGTGGCCAAGGGGGAGATGCATTTCCCCTGTCCCTGTCACCCCAGTGCTGAGATACAGACTCTGTGATGGGCATGGAGGAGATGGGAGATGGGAGGTTGATGTTGGGCTGGCAAGGCAAGCCTGGCATGTGTACCACACATGACCCAGGAGAACACCACCTATTAGTGGAGATGGAGTCATGTTGGAGTATCACTGTGTCATAGCCACACTGAAGGAGTAAGGTCCCTGCTGCCCAAAATCAGGTCTGATTTGGGGAATTGTGGTGCAGAAAGCCTGGCTGGCAAAGGCTGTGCAGGCACAGTGACACAAGGTCCTCACCAGGGCAGAAGGTGAAACCTCCCAAAGCCATGAATGTGTCTGGAAACAGAACTGTGTTTTGTAAATACCTGGAGATTGTGCACGACCTGAAAAAACAAGTCAGAGGCTGGAATGTTCTGAAGATAAGGGGGTTTGGAGATTGCCAGAACCAGGGTCTGCACTTGCTTGGATGCTCCATGCTGCCAGCAGGGCTATCCTGGGAAGCAGCCCTGGTACTCTGCAAAGCAGCTGCTTCGCCACAGCATCCCAGGAGCAAGGACATCCTGCCCAGCCGCTAGGAAAATGTTTGGGCTGTGCCCACCATCCAGCTGAGGTGTGTGGAAACTCCCTACAGATGGAAGATCAAAGCCTGGGTCTCAGACTGATTCCATCAACATGGCATCAGATGCAGCAGACAACAGGCACCAGTGGACACCTGTGATTTACAGCTTCAAAATATAAGGAAAGACCAAAAAAAGTAATTTGTCAATTAAGCTGGAAACAAGTAATGGAAAAGACTGGGGAAGAAGAACAAAGAGCTAAGGTGGCTCCTTGGAGGCTGTGCCTGAGGTTGGCCATGCTGTGGGAAGTGCCTCCAGGCTGGGCATTTTTAGACTCTGTTTCCCATGCCTGAGGTTTGGAAAAGGATCACAGGGATGTTGTTGGGTGCAGGAAAGGCTTCCTGGAGTTGAACCTGGCTTAGCTGCATCACAACCACCTGTGGATCTGTGCCCCCAGTGAAGAATGCCACAATAACAGAGTTCCCATTACAGTAGAAAAGTTCAACCAGAATCAAGACAAATACACAAGTTCAGTAGTAGGACACAAATATTTGGTGCCAGGAGTAATCAATCACTGTCCTCTGCAAGATGCTTTGGGGCAAAATGAGAGTTAATCCCAGGCGGTGCAACAACCTTTGTCACCTCTGAACTGTCTCTAGCCTCAGATGCCAATGGGCTCCAGTGTCTCACACCTTCACTGTGAAGGATGAACCCCTGTCCATGCAAGGGCTCTTTGAGGACATTGTGTGGGACACAAGGAACCCCCTGAGCTTTAGTGCACATTCCCTTTTCTGTGCGTTTGACAGGCCACGGCAGGTACCCAGCCCTCAAGTGACATTGAAGGAGGCTCCAGCCCCATGGTCCCCTCTCCTGAGACAGCAACTGCTCCCAGGGAAGGACTGTACCTCATGGCATGTGTGAGGAAGCAAGAGCTGGCACAAATATCCATCAGCACTGAACAGGCAAAAATGCCCTGTTAGGCGCTTGCCTGGGTGGTGTTTCCTGAGGAGATAATAGCCCTGGAAGAAGGACTTGCTGTTTTGAAAAAGATTAAGTACCTGTGGCAGCAGCATGTGGATGAATCACAACCCTCATGGGCTTAGAGCCCCTGGAAATGGCTTATGGCACTTTGAAAACAATGTCATGAATCTTCTGCAGATCAGATTAGGGAGTGGAACAATTATCTCAAAACCTGTTAGTCATGGGAGGTTCCAGGAGCTGGAGGAACAGCCTAGGGCAAGGGGAGCACTAGGAAGATGTGGTGTGTGTCCCCCCTCCCAGGGACCTGCTTGAGCAGCCCCAAGAAAGGTGTAGGAGGTGGCTGTGGTTGAACCAGCCCCACTTCCCCTGTGAAAGGTGAGCTGTAATTAGCAGAACGGGTACGGAAGAGCTCAAGTAGGTCAAAAGGTAATGGGGCTATCACTGGTGTTTCCCAACAGCACAGCACGGCTGGGAGGCACCCTCGGGGTTGGGCAATGGGCAGATGAACAATGCCAGGCACTGTCTTCAAGGGAAGAGCACCAGTCACCCTGACTGCACACCAACCTTTTGGGGGAAAGCTGGGGAGCAGCCAGAGACAGCAAATGGTGCTGCTGGTCCAGCCCTGCCACATGGGACCTGTGATGAGAAAACCCACAGAAAGCCCTGACTGGTGTGACAAAGAACACCATGGCTATCTACAAACCCATCCTGAGGCGTCCTACAAGAAGGGCATCCCAAGACCATGTGTGAGAAGATCTGGAAGGGATGGATGGATGGATGGATGGATGGATGGATGGATGGATGGATGGATGGATGGATGGATGGATGGATGGACAGCCAACTCAGCTTTCAAGGTGGTTGTGGAAATTCATGTTGCAGTTTGGAATGGCCACATCTACCCTCTGTGAAACACTGACATGGGTACGGACTCTACATTCTGTCTGTCCCTGCAAAGCACCATACCCCTGACCCCACACCCTTGCATGCCCCAGCACCTCCAGATCAACCAGCACAATGAGGGATGGCCTCTCATGGAAAACAACCTTTCTCCAACAGGATTTTTCAAGCCCAAGTGAAGTGGTGTGTGGTGAGGTTTAGCTAGGTCCTCTTCACAGCCCAAGTTCCCTGAGGCTCTACTTTGTGGCCACCTCTATTGCTTTCACCAGGTTCAGTAGCCCAGGGCCGCAAGCAAGCAGATTCCTGTGGGAGAGCCCGCGGCCATGCTGTTGGGAACATCCCTCCTCCTCCTCTGCTATGCCGGCTTCCCAACATTCCCTTGAGCACTTCAAACTCAGCTGGGTGACACCACCACACCCCAACCAAACCACCCCAGCCTGTTCAACGCTGTACTTCTGCAGCCGTTGCCATCCCCACTGATGAAATGTGTTTTTCTGCCAGTACCAGGGAGGCTGCTTCCAATAAGGATGGCACAAGCATTCCTGGCATGTGACACCATCACAACAGGGCTCAGGGGTCTGGTGGGGCGGCCAGTGCTGATGGTAGCAGAGTTGGCAGGGCCTGGCTCCACTAGGAAGGGAGAACAAGTGTTGATGATGGCACGTGAGAGCCCGGGCAGAGAGTGCCAAGAGTCGGGCCCATGGCAGGGACGCATGAAGGATCACCGAGTACGGAGACTTGGTGAAATATTAAAGCAGGTGCTTAATAAAGCGAGCCCAGCGGCAGCAATTACCCTGTGTAATTAACCTGGGAAGGAGAGGACTTTGCCCCCCAGCCAAGTGGTGCAGGGAGCTCCTGCCAGCAACTGCTGGAGGTGGCACGGACCTGGCACCCAGCACTGCATGGCAGGGCTTCCCCAAGCTTCGCTGAGGCAAGCCAGGACCTGGCCTCCCAGCATGGCTCACCCCTGTGCAGCCCCAGAAAAACACCAGGTAGGTGAGTGGCAGAGTGCTGCCTGCTCTTGATCTTGAGAAATGGTTTGGGATCCCCCTGCAGTCACTGGGCCCAAGTCACATGGAGCAGCTGGGCGGGATTCACACTTCACCTGCCTGCTCTGGGCACTGAGGAACTGAGCATGGCTGGCCAAGGCACCAGGACCCGGGCACCCAGTGCTCCTACAGTGCTCCCCAGCAGGGTCTGAGGCCACCACCCTGTGCAGGGAGACCTGAGTAAGGGGTGGCCCTGACAGTGGCCATGCCCTGTGTTCTGCCTGTCTCAGTGGGGCGTGGGTGCTGGTGGCACTGGTTCTGGCTTGGGCAGCCTCCCTCCTGCTAAGCCACCCTGGATGCAATGCCACTTCCTGCCAGGAAGCTCTGCCTGGACAGGCACCGAGCCAAGCTGTGCCAGGCCAAACCAAGCCAAGCTGAACTGAGTTGTACCAAGCTGAGCTGAACTGTGCTTACCTAGGTGGCCTGAAGTGCCAAGCTGTGCTGAACCAAGCTGAGCAGAGCTGTGCTGCAGGTGCCACACAACCAAGCCATACTGTACCAAGTTGAACCATGCTGGACTGAGATGAGCTGAGCCGTGTCAAGCTGAGCTGAGCCGAGCTGAGCTCAATCAAGCTGAGCTGTGCCTGCCTAGGTGGCATGAAATCCTAAGCTATGCTGAGTTGAGTCATGCTGAGCCATGCCAAGCTCTGCTGAGTTAAACCGTGCCTATTAAGTAGCATGATGTCTCGAGACGTGCTGAGCCAAGCCAGGCCAAGCTGTGTCAAACTGAGCTGTGCCTGCCTATGTGGTATATTGTCCTGAGCTGTGCTGAACCGAGCTGAGCTGTCCTGTACATTGCATGCTAAGCAAAGCCAAACTGAACTGTGTCTACCTGGGTGTCCTGAGCTGTGCTGACCTGAGCTGGGCTGAATTGCACCTATCTAGCTGGCATAATGTTCTGAGCTGAGCCGAACCAAGCTGTGCAGAGCTGAATCATGCCTATTGAGGTGCCACAATGTACTGAGCAGGGCTCAGCAGAGCTGAGCTGGGCCAAGCCAAGCTGTGCCAAGCTGAGTTGTGCCTTAACTGGGTGGCATCATGTCCCAAGCAAGACTGAGCCATGCTGAGCCATGCCAAGCTGAGCTGAATTGTGCCTACTGAGGTGCCACAATGTCTTGAGCTCAGCTGGGCCAAGCCAAGCCACGCCAAGCCAAAGTGCAACTACCTGGCACATCATCATGTCCTGGTCTATGCTGAGCTGAGCTGTGCCTGTCTGGGCAGTGCCATGTCCTGAGCCATGCTGAGCCGAGCTGTGCATATTGAGGTGGCATGGTGTCCTGAGCTGAGCTGTGCCAAGCTGGACCAAGCTGAATTGTGCCTACTTAGGTGACAAAATGTCCTGAGCAGGGCTGAGCTGAGCTAAGCTGTGCTCATCCAAGATGAGCCATGTGTACCAAGCTGGCAAAATGCCCCAAGCTGTGCTGAGCTGAATCTACTTGGGTGGCATCATACCCCTAGCCGAGCAGAACCGAGCTGAGCCATGCCAGACTAAGCAACACTGACTGCACCTACCTAGGCAGCACAACATCCTGAGTAGGACTGAGGCAAGCCAAACCGTGCCGAACCAAGCCAAGCCGAGCCTAGTTGAGCCGAGCCGTGCCTACCCAGGCAGCACGATGTCCCGAGCCGTGCCGCGCCAAGCCATACCGAGCCGAGCCGAGCTGTGGGTACCACCGCTGCCTTTCCCCCTCCCCGGCCGCCGGTGTCGGTGCTGCTCTCGGTGCCCCGGCGGCTCCCGGTGCCCCGGCGCTCCCGTCCCGCCCGTCTCCCATTGGCGGCGGCCGGTCCCGCCCCGCCCCGCTCCCCCGCCAGGCGGGTATAAACGGGCGCGGCGGGGCGGGCGAGCGGTAGCGGCGGGGCCGTGCCGGGCCCGGGATCGGGACAGGGATGGAGCCGGGGCTGGAGCGCTGGGCGCACGGCGCGCTGTGGGCGGCGCTGGCCGGCAGCCTGGCGCTGCGGGCGGCGCGGCGGGCGCCGGGGCCGGGCCGGGGGCTGGGGCCGCCGCTGGGCCGGGGGCTGGTGCTGCCGCTGGCGCTGCTGGCCGCGCTGCAGAGCCTGTGCCGCGCCTGGCTGCCGCTGCCCCTGGGGCTGGCCCTGGCCGCGGCCGCCGCCGGGCTGCTGCTGTGGCGGGCGGCGCCCCGCGGGCTGCTGCCGGTGGCGGGCAGAGCCGTCCTTGTCACAGGTGAGTGCGGGGACACGGCCTCGACGCCCCGACGGCACCGCCTGGGCTCGGCGGGGAGCGGAGTGGGGTGTCCCGCAGGCACCAGGACGCTGCTGTCAATGGGGTCCCGCTGGGGACCAACCACGGCTGCCAGCGCATCCCTCATCCTCTTCCACGTCCAAGCAGAACCGGCCAGGCTGTATCTGCCCCGCGAAGCAGGGAGTTGCAATCGCCCCTCGAGTGTTGACCACTAGTTGTAGCACGATGCCGAGAGCTGCTTCCTCTGGAAGCCCTGAGATTAGATGGGGCAGAGAGGGAGCGCTGGCTTGGGACCTCATCGGCTGCCCCAAGGGCTTCCCTTCCTTCCCTCTGGAGTTGTACTTGTTCTTAGAAAGGTTCTCATAGTATCTCTAGAGGCTTCAACAGAGCTGGCTACCCAGTGCTGAGCATCACTGCTTCATCCAGAGCTCCATCCAGAGAGCTGCTGGTGACAAGGTCCTCCACTGTGTGGGTATCCTTGGGAAACGCTGCCCAGCTGCTGCCTGCCGCCTCTTTGGGCTGCCTGAGCTCCTTAGAGAATGTGCTGTGCTCCCAAGTTTTGCACAGCTCTGGCTTGTGGGCTGAAGCTCTTTAGGATATCTTGGTATATACATGGTTTCTCACTCCTTCCTCCTGGCAGTGGAACAGGAAGATGAGAGCCAGGCTTAAGCAGTGCTTTGCTGTGAGGCAATGGTAGTGGATGGATGAGGAGGAAGTGCTGAAGCTTGGGTGGTTTTTGCTCCAGGTGTGCCTGGAAGGTGGTGCTGACTCTGCATGGATGCAGAGGGGAGGGAAACTTCTAGGCATGACCTTGGCAGTGCTCCCAAGGACAGGAGCCTGCATCCTGGTGGGATGTCTGGGCTGGGCTTGGTGGTGCTGGAGGTGCTGAAGCTGGAGAAGGCAGATTGTTTGTTTCCTAGCAATTTAAGACAAGACCCTTTTCCAGCTTGAAGAGTTCTGTGGCACCAGTGGGAAGTGCAGAGAATCCTCTCTGGAGGAGGAAGATCAGAGGAGCAAGGCAGTGGATGAATGAATGATTCAACTGAGTGAAGGTCAAAGCTGCAGCAGGGTAGGGCTGCCTGGGGAGGATGCCTGACAGCCAGGCACTCACAGGTGCCCTGTGGCACACCAGCTCTGGCAGCCCTGGCTCTCTGGCATTGCCTGTATAATTAGTGAGTCAGTGACTGGAACAAGGTGTTCTTGCCCCAGTGCGTTGAGGTGGCACCTCTGCAGCTCTGATGTGTTTGCTCTTGGCTGTAAATACTTTGTGGTTTTACAGGTTCGAGGCGCAGCCCGTGGTGTGGGACCAGCATTTCCGTACTGCTCCTCTGGCAAGTGCCTGCCAAGGGGCAGATGCAAGGGCTGTTCTGCTGGGGATGGCATCCCTCACTTGAGTATTTGCATAGTAATTAGCCTGATTCTTTTACGGATTAATTCCAGGCAACTAGGTATTGAGTAGCTGCTGTGTGTCCTGTGGGAGCTGCCAAGAAGGATAAACTCTGGGAGCAAGGCAGCCTGACCTTCCTCCTCTTGCCAATGGGAAGCAAAGCCTGGCATGAGAGAGCAGCATGGGCATGGATGACTGTCAATGCTGGGCCTCATTGAAAGTGTGTGAGGTCAGGGACAGAACTTCTGCTATGCTGTGTGTTGTGCTGGACCTTGCAGATCAACTGAGAAATGGCACAAAGTCCCCTCCCTAAGGAGCAGTGCAGGTCTCAGCCTGAAAATCTTTGGGCATCACTTCCTTGTATACACACCTTGGCCGCTGTCTTAATTGTGCATCAGGTTCAGTGATGCTTATCTGGGGCAAGTTAAGGTGGCTGCAGTGCTGTTCTATCTCCCAGGTGATGAGTTTCAGCTCTTCCAGCTGCTCACTCTCCCCGGGAACAGCCCTAAGTTGAGCTCTGCACGTGATGCTCCAGCCCCATGTGCTGGTCCGGACATCTCTGGCTAAATAAAACTTAGTTATGGGAGAGACTGAAGGAAAACTAACTGTGCAGCTCAGTGGGAAAATAGCAGAGCAGCTGTAGAGCTGCTGCAGAGCAAAGCTTCTGACCCTGTGGTAGCAGCAGGGACTGGAAAGTTGTGGCGTTTCCCATCTGTTGCAGGTTTGCATTTTGACTATTGCACGTGGGACCGGGGTTTGGCTGGAGCAGGGATGGGCAGCTGCCTGCTGCTAGAGGGGAGCAAGGATGCTGTGCTTTCCCATGATGCACCCCCTGGGCTAGCAAAGTAAGTGGCCACTAGTTCCTGTAGTGCTCTGTTTGTCTGGGGCTGTGACCTTGGGGCTTTTGTTCTGCACCCCAAAGGTCCAGTTTCTCTAGGAGCATGGCTGGGGGCAGAGGGTGAGGAAAGCGTTAATCTTGTCTTCCTAGGGGATGTAACAGCTGTTTTCAGGGAGGAGGAGAATGCCCTCCTATGCAGCTAGGGGCTGGGAGAGGTCAGCCCCAGGAGGATGGTGGGGATGAGGAGGGGAGTAGAGATCAGCTGCTTGGCCTGGGCTGGGACGGAGACAGCAGTTATCTCCATGCCTCCCTTGGTTTGCTGTCCTGAGCCTGCCTTTGCCCACACCTGGCACAGGCTTTGGCTAAACTTGGAAAACACAGGGATCCCAACATACCTGTGGTGTGGGCAGGTTGGTATGGGCAGCTGCCTGACTAGAGCCTGATCCAGCACTGGGAACTGCAAGGCAGCCAGTACCTGGCATCCCTCACCACAGTGTTGACAGAGCATTCCAGAGTGCTGGTGCTGCTGGCTGGCACATGTGGGTCAGTGGTGCCAGTGACTCACTGACAGCTGCTTGCTCCAAACATCGAACAGCTGGTTTGTGTGTGCATCCCCCTTCCCAAATGTGAAATGGCACTGCTGGGCCACTTAGGGCCACTGGACTCCCCAGAGCTGTACGAGCAAAGAGGAGGGGTATTATATCCCATACTCTTTCCCACTGGGAACTGATACAAATTCATACAGCCTCTGTAGCCTGGGCAGGGGTGATGGTCTGCAAAAGCAGTCTTGGAGGGAGGTGATGAGCTACCATTTCTTGGCCTCCCCAGATTCAGGCTTGCAGTGCCTTGTGCAAGGTTGGGCTTTGACTGGGTCAGTTTAGACCATCCTTTGGTTCCTGTAGTCTTAGCAATGCCTGTGGAATTCAGTGAGTCTATTCAAACCATCCAACACAACTGGGTGCCTAGAGGTGGTGGAGGGATGGCCAGGAGTATCCTGGGGCTCCACTGAGCAGCTGGAGAAGCCTCTTGCTGTTGTGTAGCTCTGCCATATGTGACTGTGTGGGGTGGTTCTTTGGCCAGTAGCCAATTGCCCAATTTACTGCAGATCCTTGGAAAGCACCAAATGCAAACTAGCCCATAGAGTCTGCCTGCTTGCAGGGCTTTGCCAAAGCAGAGGGAGGACAGGAGCTGTGTTAAAGGTATTGGTTCATATGCTTCAGCTTGGATGGAAGGTGGAAAATAGTAAATTATTGTTCTGTCTATAATGGTGGTACCTGAATCAGCTCTTCAATAACCCCAAACATCAGGATGGCTGCCTGAGAGAAGCAGTTTGGGTCTCTTGTATCCTATGAAGGAAGCTAGGAGCACCTGCAGATAGGTCTGTCTTCCAACAAATCATCTCTGTGAGCAAAAAATTGGTTGATAGGTCAGGCTGCCCAGACCCAAACCTGTCCTTTCCTCCTCTCCTCCTTCCTGGCTGCAGGAAAAATGTGGTTTTCCTGGTGAAGCATTCTTGTAACAATTGCATGCCCCATTAACAATCTGAAATGGGTCAGAGCTTCAGATCATGCTCAAGGTTAACAGAGGCTTTGCAACTTGCAGCACTTCTGTGTTTCCCATGGACTTCACAGATGTTGAAGCATCTGCTGGCTGCAGCAGGACTGAGTAATTCAATCCAGATGTTGGGACTCTTGCTTTCTGCCACGAAGGTAAATCACTTTCTGTGGTAAAAAAGCAGCATTGCTCCTGTCTGGACTTCAATGTTGTCTTAGATTTATTTTCCAGCTAAACAAGGTGACTGAGAAGTGTTTGGGTCAAGGATTCAGGGCTGGCTCTGGGATGGGCATCTCTGCACCATGGTGTGGCTGGAGCACCTGCACAGCACGTTCACAACCCATGTTTGGTGCTGAGCCTGCCAGCAGCCTTGCAGTGAGAAATGCTTTGTGCAAAGGTGCTGCAGCTCTCCATAGGTGACTTCCACTCTGCTTCTGGAGCCAGTGATCCAGCTCAGAGGTACCTGGGATCTTTCCCCAGACTAAGTGCAGGGGGTTGGAACTAGGTGATCTTTCAGGTCCCTGCCAAACCAAACCATTCTGTGATTCTATAAGTAAAGGCTGAAAATCGGTTAATTCCCTGAAATTGCTCTGATTTTTCCAGAATCTATTAAAAATTAACAGCAAAGGCGGCTGGTGCCTCTAAGCTGAGGGGTGGAACAGGACCAAAATCAAATACCCAAACTCCAGCCCTTGTGTACAAGCAATTCCTGGTATACTTGAAGTAGAAAAATTGCAACATTTACCTCTAGTTATAGGGTTTGCTGCTGGCTTTTGGGAACAGAGCAGGAAAGCTGCTTTTTCTGCCTCTACTGCAGGACTGAAGCTCTCCCCCCCACTTTGTCAGCAGCCCTCCATGGATTTAGGATTCTTCTTTCCCACGTGAGGTTTCTTCAGAAATAGATACCTACCCCTGTTCACTGCAGGCATGTGGATAGATACGCTCAGCTTTTTCTCACTTATCTATAAAATAAGCACTTTTGAAGCCTACTAATGACACAGACCTGTTGAGGTGGGAGTTTTTAGCACTGTTCACCAAAAATGATGAGCACAGCTAATTAGGAGGAAAAACACATTGAGGTTTCATACTGTGGGAGACTGGAGTTGGTAGAGAAACCCAAGCTGGCTTGATTAACCTCGGGGTTATGTGGGGACATGAGAGCAACAAAGCAAAGACTTCCCTGCTGAAATGAGATTGTCAGATGGGAACGGATGCTTTCGGAAGGAGAGAAGTGTAGGCAGTTGCTGCCCTCTAGTCCAATGAGCAGCACATTTTTAATGAGGTCTGGGATTGGGTTACCCACTGTTGAGTCTAGCTCCCCTTAAGCCAGGATCTGGTTACAGAAGAGCCGGTTGCTGCTTTTACTACTGGGAGCACAGCACAGGATTGGTGGACTTTGCCCAGCCAGGGTTTTCTTTGAAGGGGCTCTTCAAGGTGTTTCCACCAAATCTTTGCCTTCTCCCCATAGTGTTCTTTCAGTGCTGGTCTAAAACTCCAGCTGGAGTTTTAGGAAAGCCTGAGGGGCTTTTGTACCTCTTCATCTTCTGATGTCCCTCCTGTCATCTCAGATCTCAGGTACTGCTGTGAAGCCTCCAAGGCCAGGTGGATGGGGTTTGGAGCAATCTGGGCTAGTGGAAGGTGTCTCTGCCCACCTCAGGGGTGTTGGAACTGGATGGCCCTATGAAGTCCCATCCATCCTAACTGTTCTATAATAAGGTGCAAAATGCTCAAATTTTCTATGATAAGGTAGAAAAATTTGCCTCATACTGTCAGTGCTTTACTACTGGTATAGTTTAGGACCTTTTATTTTTAACCTTCCCAGCATGTGCCTGTTAGTGTCTGTGGTATATCCACCATCTCCTGCTCTTCTGTCTCAGCTTGTATGTGCTTGCATGTGCAACGTATCACTTCTGCTTCCTTCTCCCCTGGAGAGCTGCCAGCCTCAGCTTTATCAGCTTCCCCCTTGGGAGCTGGCTTCCCTGTCACACATGGCACTGTCCTGGGATTTTCTGGCTCTGAGGCTGTAATCTTGAAAAGCAGTTTTTGGCTTTACAGGCTTTGCAGCAGCGCTTCCTCTTGCTGGGTGGTTGATCCTGTGGAGCCAGATGGTGAGTGACTCCCAGGCAGTCTGGGAACAGAGAGGGGATGAGCTGGAAAGCTCAGGTACCTGCCCTGGTGTCTTCTGTGGCAGCTTTGAAAGTCTGGCCTCTCAGAATCATAGAATCTCTGAATGGTTTGGGTTGGAAAGCACTTTAAAGACCATCTTGTTCCCTGCCATGGGCAGGGACGCCTTCTACTAGACCAGGTTGCTCCAAGCCAATCCCACCTGGCCTTGAACACTTCAAGGGATTGGGCAGCTGTAGCTTCTCTGGGTTACCAGGGCCTCACCACCCTGCTATGAGTGACCAATGTTTGTTCTGCTCGAGGGTCCTGGTTACCAGGTGGGGATAAGCTCCAACCTGGGGTGTGCAGCTATCCCAGGATGAATTCTATCCCCTTTTCAGCTGTTGTGCTGGGCTCTCCTTAAGCTGAAGAGCGTGTGTGGGTGCTGCCCTGGCATTGCCTGGGTCACCACAACTATGTCCAAGCACATCAGCCTGGGGGGCCACCTTCATGTATTTTGGGGAAAATGCACCAAAGTAGATTAAACATAAAACTCTTACTCTGAAGAGCTGGTGAGAGCTGCAGGTGAAGAGTAAGGAGGGGACAACTTGAACTGTGTATGGAAAGGGCAGGTGGCTCGAGGTTGTCATGAGGCATAGCTCTGAGCACGGGGGCTTAAACAGCTCAGTGTATTTCAAAAACTGTCTTGGCAGAAGCTCAGTTGGTGTTTGCTCAAGTGTTTTGCTCTGTTCCTAAAAAAATAAAAGTCCCCCGCTTCACATGGATCTGGAAGCTGCAAAAGAAAATAGTTGGTGCAGCTGTAGAGACCATCATGATGTGGGAATGGGCAAGGCTTGCACCACTTCTGCTTGCTTGGGATTGTGGCATGTGGTGGGAGTTTACCCTTGTGACAAGGAGAGTGATGAGATGGCACCTTACAAGCAAAGAAATATCTCAATCAGCAAAACACCCCTGAACTGGTAGTGCTTCATTGAAACTGCCATAGCCTTACTGGGGTGCTGCAAACTCTGAGATGCTTAACATGGTGATCCCCTGGGCTTGCTCTGACCTGCTGCTTTGGTCAGCACTGTGCCAGCATGACTTTGTCCCTGCTGGCATCACTTGTGACTTGCCCACAGTGCTGTGTGGGTGGCACTTCAAAGCTCTCCTGTGGATGACCTGTCCCACCACATGGTTAGAGGTTCTCCTGGTCATGCCATGGCTGTGGTGCTTTGCTGTCCTGGCTAGAAACACCTTCCTTGAGATGTCCCTGGGTGGTGATGGCTCATAGTGGTCCATATAGGAGAGCTTTTTTTCCCTTCAGCTGCCTCTGAATGGATTAGTCCTGCCTGTAGCAGACCTTAGGCATGACCTGATGCCTCTCCTTGCTTGTTAGCACACAGGAGGGATGGATATAGGGCTTGGCTGGTGGTTATGCAGCCTGCTGGGAGTTCCTGGAGAGCCCTTTTGCAGACTAGAGGTGCCCACCAGCAGGTGCCCCAGCCATGGCTTTATTGCTACCACTTTATTCCCCAGAAGCATCTTCAGTGTCACATTCCAGACATAGCTGGTGGAGATTTATGGCTTCTCAGCCTGGTTCCTACCCAGCCTCTCCCTCTCAAAGAGCCCAGGTGGATGTGTTACCAGTGCCAGCTTGCCACTGGCACTGATCTTGAATGATATGGGCCATGGGTGTCCTTCCCAGCAACAGCTCTTCCTGATGGATGGCTTTCAAGGCTTGCAGCTCCATGTTCCCAGTTCACCATGTTCCCTTTGAAGGTGATTAACCTGGCTATTGCCATGGCTCTTCACAACTTCCTCTTCTTGGAGAGCCATCCATTCATCCCAGGCTAGCTCTGCTGTACAGCCTGTGCTGCTGTCTTCTCTTGCTTATCCCCCTGCCTGCTAGAAGATCAAATTCTTGACTGTGAGAGTCCCACTGCTCCTTTTGGGGACAGCATCTCCCCTCGGTAGAAACAGCAGCTGCCGGAAGGTGCCATCCAGCCCCAGGGTGCGGTGAGCGGCTGCTTCTAGGAAATTCCTGTGCCCTCTTTCTGCGAAGTGTTGCAGCGATGCTGGAGGTGGCATTTCCTCCCCTCCACGCCCCCCACCCCCCATCAGCTTATGAGCCCGGGTAACTGCTCACCGGCAGCAGCATCACTGCTAGGGCTGGGTAAATGCCCGGGTCACAACCTCTTTGAGCATCCCACGAGGCACTGGCCTTTCATTGCTGGGGGCAGCTGGGCTCATCCCTGTCCCAGCACACTAAGCTCCTGCGTTCATTAGCCCCACCAGTGGCAAGCAGCCAGCATCTGCTGCTCACAGCTTTGGTGGGGGATAAGGCATCTGGATGGTTTTTAGTGGTGGGGAGGGCTGTGGCCTCTGACACTTTTTTTTTTTAATTGCCCAGCTGGTTTTGTGCCATCGAGTCCCCAGTACGGATGCACCAGTAAAGCTCCTGAGAAATAGCCTTTAATCCAAAAGCTGCAGGTGAATTCACACTGGCCTGGGGGCTGCTCGTCATCTCTGTCTGGTAGCGTGTGTTGTCTAGGCAGAAAATCAGATTTCCCCCCTTCCCTTTGTTAAGTGGGAGATAACTTCCCGGGTGGAGGTGATGACTGTGAGGCCCCAGGAACACTTGGCTAATCCATTGTAATTCATACCATCTGGCTATTGTCCCTGGTACAGGGAGGGATAGGTCACCCCCTGCCATGGGCATTCTGAGCTCTGCCTTCTGTCATGAGTCTCCTTGTGGGGCTGAGGATTTGTCTGACCCCTCCTCTGACCCATAGGATCTGTTGGAGGGACGTGTCTATTCTGGCTATGGGAGCCATCAGCAATTACCTTCCAGCTGCCTATGCCGATTGTGTCCCGCAGGGGGGTGGTCCTAGGGGAGCAGGGGCAGTGTGTGCCCCCCTTGGCTCAGCTCCTGCCCAGGAAGGAGGTTGAGGCTTTGCAGGGATGCCCACCCAGGCTGCTTGGGCAGGAGGCTCCTGCTTATCCACTCACTACAGATTTGGGGATGGGATTTGGGTCATCCCTAAAGGTATCTTCTGGCTTTAATTTAGTTAGGCTTGTGGCTTCCTGAACCCCAGTGCTGAGGACCAGCAGTAGCATCACCAGGGCTGCTGCCATCCCAGCCCCGCCTGCCTGTGTCTGGGCATGAGGACTGCTCCCATGGGGAGTGGAGACATGGCATGCCATGCAAGCCACTAGCTGGGGTGGTGTTTCCTGTGGGCAGTGATGATGCTGGATGGGGGCTGTGGCTTCCCAGTATCACTCCCCCAGCAGTACCTTGGGTGTGGGCAGATGGTGGCTGATGCCTGGCTGTGGCAGCCCAGCTGCTGTGGGGACAGGTGTTCCTGCCTTCCTCTCCCGTGCCCTGCCAAGAATTTGTTCCCTCTTGCCCAGGGCTGACATCACCCCTTTATCACTCCGGCTCCAAATGTGTGCAGCATCCGGAAGGTGTTGGCCACAGGGCCTTGCCCTGCCCACGAAGGATTGTGCTGGGCATTTTATCCTGCCTGGACCTGCACTGTGCAAGGACCCCCTCCTTGAGTTCCCTCTGATGGCACCATGTCCAGTTGCTGCCATCTTGTTCTGTGCTTCCACATCCATGAGTTGCCCACACTCCCAGGATGGAGCTGAAACATACAGCTGAGTTGGGGTCAGTGCCTGCTCAGGCACCCAGCTGAGCCTCCCTCAGTGCTGCCCAGCTAAATTCCATACTGTGCCCAGAGAAGCTGAATCCACGATGGCAGTGAATCCTGTCAGAGCTAGAAGGTCATGTTTAGCTTGGCATCCGAGGCAGAGTTTGAGCTTGAGCCTATGGAAACAAGTGGCTCAGCACATTAATCCATTTGGCCTTGACGCCCCAGCTCCCCACACTGACAGTGTCCTTGAGCCTGGTGACAGCTCCATCTTGGTGAGGCCTCTTGTGCCCCTTGGTTGTGGGACACACAGCCATAAAGCTCTCTGGGGAAGTGGGATTGATATCCTGGGATTTGGGGAGCAGCAGGGGGCACCCAGGCAAGGGCCTGCAGAGCTGATGGAGGTGCAGGGGGTGATGTGCTTCTGAGTGCTCAACTCGGCTGGCAAGCTCCCAGTCAGTGGAAGATGGAGCATCCTCAAGGGGTGCTGCTGGGTGCCTGGGGCCAGCCCCTGGGGCTGCTCCCCACCACGCTGCTAGGGTGACTGTGGGGGAGCTGGTCCATCACAGGGGTGCTTAGCCCTGGGGCAACTTCTCTTCAGCTTCCACACTCAGCTGGGGTGGCTGTGGAGGGACCGGATGCAGGGAGCTGCTGCTGTACCCAGCAGGCTCTGGGCAGTTTTGCAGCCACATGGGAATTCTTCAGCCAATTCTTCTCACTGCTTAGTCTATCTAAACATCTCATCTGTTGTGAATGGTTCAGGGATGAGAATGCAGAAATCATGAGGATGCACAACTTGTGGTCTGAGGATGAGGGTGCTCAGTTTATTGGCTCGGGGACGAGGATTCACAGCTCATGGCATGGGGATGAAGATGCTTGGCTTGTAGCTCAGGGCTTAACATACCCAGTTTGCAGTTCCACACCCCCAGAATGAGGCTGCACAGCTCATGGATGAGGACTTGCAGCTTGGGAAGGGAAGTCTCTCCTAGGTTGTGTTGGGGTGAGCACTGCAGACCTGTGCCACCAGCCCTCCATCAGGTACCGTGCCAGCGGTGGGGGCCAGAGGCATGCACATGGTTGTGGTTCAACAGCTCTCGGGTTGCAGCCGTGTTATTGACCCTGAAGCACTAATTTTGAGCATGTCTGTGTGTGGTGGCCTTGACGCTGGTGCAGGAGAGCAGGGTGAATACCTGAGACAGCAAAATGTGCCATGCCTGACTCACCTGAAAGAAATGTGTCCACACCAAACCGGGACTGCAGCTTCAGCTGGCTCCTGGCAGCGAGGGATCACGAGCAGTGCAGGCTGGCTGGGAGCTGCCCAACTGGCACAGCTCAGCCCCGGCGGTGGCTCTGCTGTCACCGGTGAGGAGCAAATCTGGACAATGGATGCAAGGTGTTGAAGGGTCAGTCCTCTCTGCCCTCCCCGAGTGTGAAAGAGGACATCCCTTATAGCAATGCCGGAGGCCGAACCTTTTTGCTTCCTCAAGATTAGTAAAGTTGGAGCTTGTCATGCCAAAATTGTAGTGGAGGCTTGTATCTCTCGCTCTTTGGGGAGTCACTGAAGTGTCTGGAGCTTCTGCAAAGTCCTCAGGAACTGCTGCTGACCCGCTGCTCTGGAAAACGGCTGTCCGGCCCCATGTGCAGGAGTTCGTCCCAGCTTGCTGAGCCTATGGAGGGCTGCTGGATTTTGCAGCTTGGACTCAGCCTTTGTTCTGCTCCTGCTGCAGCAAAAGCCTCTAGCTGTTGGTCTAGGGTCTGTGGGGATGCGATGGGGGGCTTCAAGGTACCTGCTCTCCTCTGCTGCGCTCCCAATGCTAGGCTCCTGTGCTTGATCTGACCACGTCCCTCCCTCTAGCAGGACTGTGAAACCAGTTGGCGAGCTGGGGCGGGGGGAACTGGCGCCGGCATCTCCTCGTGATGCAGCATCCTGGGAGGGCGGTGAGCCCAGCGCCAGCCTTGCTGGGGCTGCACAGACTGGACGGCTCCAGCGCTCCCGGTGGGGCTGGGCCAGCGGCAATGGCTCCTGCGCCAGCTCCAGTGTGGCCAGCAGTTCATGTGCTGGTGGCCATGGGGAGTGAACACAGCCCTGGGCAAACTGCCATGCTTTGGGGCCACGTGTTATGGGCCCAGGGGGTTCATTGTCCCTCCCTGCACTCTTGGCCATGCCCGAGCACAGCGGATGGGAAGCTGAGCAGCGGCGGAGACCTTAAATAACACCAGAGCATCCTCACCCTCCTGGCCCTGGGCCTCCAGCCAGCCTCCCAGGAGTTTTTTTTGGTGGTTTTTTTTGTATGTGTGTGAATAAATTAGAACTTCCGAAACAAACCCTCTGCCTGCTCTGCTCCTCTAAGGCAAAACAAATCCTGCCTGACTTGGACAGCATGTGGCTGTGTTTGCTCCCTCCTTGCCAGACTTGCCTGTAAGAAGCCGGCAAACCTGGCTCTGTTTTTTTGGGATGTTTCCCGGGGTTTTGAGAGTTACGTGGTGAGAGGAAGCTTCATGTTTGGACTGGAAGCTTTTCTTGCCAACTGCATGGGAGCAGAGCAGGTAACCCTCATGTCAGCTGTGTCATGATGAAGCTGTGTCCACGAACACTTTTATTTTTAAACCTTATCTTTATTGCAGTTTTCTCCCGCACTGCTTGGAAAGGTGAAATGCACCTTATCTGTTTGCTGGCAGCATGCACTGCTCCTGGGGAGGGAGAGGTGGATGTGCTGTGTCGGCAGCACCTTCAGCACGCCCTGTGGACCAGGGTGCTGGGGGTGATGCTGGGGCAGTGCCAGGGATAACACTGGGGTGATGCTGAGCCAACCTGGCAAACATCCATGCTGAGTGTTGGGTGTTGTGTGAGAGAAAGGGAGGTCCCTGCAGCCCCTTCCTGCCAGCTGAGCACCTCTGGGCTGTGTTATCACTCTGGCCTCTGGCCAGGGGTTTAATTATAGGTTTCTGACGAAGCAATAGAGTAAAACTGAGCTGGGGACTGGGCCAGAGATGCTGAACTGAAGCTCAGCTGGTACCTCAAGAGCTGTAAGTGCCCAATCCCAGCCTGGGGGTATGGAAGAGTGAGGCAGCCAGTCCTTGTGCCCCCCGCAAAGGCTGGTGGAGGGGTGCTGAATCTCATGGGATGACAGTCCCCAGGTACCACACAGGCACAGGGATGTCCTCAGGAGCACTCAAAGGTGATGGGCAGGAGGGTGCAGGGCTATGGGGCTGCCCCTGCAGCAGTCCTCTGTTAATGGTTAATGTGACTGGGCAGTGCTTGTGGCACAGACTCCCTGAGCTATCAGTGCTGCCATCGTCCCCGGGAACAGCCTGTACCTTGCTGCTGCTGTTTGTTTGCATCCTGGCCGCTCCACCCTGGCCATTGGCCTTGTCACCACTCTGCAACAGCTAGCTCCCGCCCAGGCTGTCCTCCAGCCACCCCGATGGTGGCTTTGCAGGTGACAGTGTCACCTGTGGTACCCCTGTTTGAGCTGAGATGGAGGAGATGAGGCTGGGACCAGGCATGGAGCACCAGTACTCTCCTGCATGGTCCATGCTGTTTGGATGCTCCCTTGAAGTATGCAGGGTAGCAGGAGCAGATCCAAATCCATTTTCTCCTCTCGCCCTTTTTAATCTCCTCGTGCCCCAGCCAGGCTAGGGGGACCTCTGCCTCTTGACCACTTTCTGGGACGAAAAAAGCCAAAGTCTTTCATGAAGCATTATGCCAGCTCTGAATGGTACTTAGAGAGCTTTTAGAGGCTATTTTGAGAGTTGATGGCCCTGCATCGCAGCAGGGCTCTGGGCTGTTCCGGTTAGGTTTGTAACTGGTGTCTGCAGGTGATGGGGTTGCAGATAAAGGGAGTGTTTTCTTCCTCTCGAAAGAGAGTAAACAGTGACCTGCAAATGCCCTAGGGCAAGGTCACATCCTGGTGAGTCAGGAGCTAAGGCAGAGTGTGGAGCCGAGGTGGTCCTCAGGCAAGGGAAACTGATGCTGGGGTGGATGTTTGGTACCTGAGGTTGGCTCCTGGTGACAGAGAGGCAGAGCTAGGGCATCTTTGAGGGCTGGGGACAGACAGTGGCTGTCACTGGCCACTGCAAGACTCTTCCCATTTCTTTCAGGATGTGACTCGGGCTTTGGGCAGGCAACAGCCCGACACTTGGACATCCTGGGCTTTCAGGTGTTTGCCAGCGTGCTGGACCTGCAGAGTCCTGGTGCCCAGGAGCTGCGCCGGAGCTGCTCATCGAGGCTGACGCTGCTGCAGATGGACCTGACCAAGACTGAGGATATCCAGCGTGTCCTGCAGCACATCCAGGCCCACACCAACAGCACAGGTAGGGCCACCTTTGGCAACCCCACAGGACCCCACAATACTCCCTGGAACCTCAGCCTGCAGCCAGCATGGCAGTGCTAAACCTCCACCTGTCCCCACAAGGGGCTTCATCCCTGCAGGCACCTGTGCCAGCCTTTGCCAACCTTTCTTCTTGTCCTGGGCACCCCACAATTCCCTTGCATGACCCACATCAGCCTGGGGAGCAGCTGGGAATCCCAGGCTGGGGATTCCCCGTTCAGGTCCCCTCTTCAAGCACCCCATCCCCACAGGACTCTGGGGCCTGGTGAACAACGCTGGGTTCAATGACACCATCGCTGATGCTGAGCTCTCACCACTGGGCAAGTTCCGTGCCTGCATGGAAGTGAACTTCTTTGGCTCCCTGGAGCTCACCAAGGGGCTGCTGCCCCTGCTCCGCTCTGCCGGCGGCCGCATTGTGACTGTGAGCAGCCCTGCAGGTGAGCAGCCTCCCTCAGAGTGGCACCCGTGGCACACTCACCCCAGGCACAGCTTAAGCACCCCATGGTGTGGTGCAGTTCCCACCCCCCCCCAGGCACTCCAGCTTTCTCAGCCAGCTGGCATCAGGAACTCCAGGATGCACTGGCAGCACTGCTGAACCTCACAGCAGCCACCAAGACATGGGAAAACATGGGGGCTGGAGACAGTCAGCCTGGTCACAGGTAGCATGGGCAACCCAAGCCCAGCTGCCATGTGCCTCCATTGGAGATGACAGCCCCAGCCAGGATGGGAAAAACAACTTCCTCTTCCCTGCCCATTTTTTGCCCATTAAAACACATTAATCCTCCACTGGGGATGACAATCCCAAGCTTTAGCTGGATAGGGAGCAAAATCAATTTCCTCTTCTCTCACCACTTTTCCCCCCCCCACATTAAAACATTAATTTGAAGCTAATTTCAGTTGTTTTCTCAGCAAAACAAACCCTAAGCCATTTCCTTGAGCAGGGGCCAGGAACACAGCCTTACATAAGCCCTGCCTGCCCTTACCCCCTGTTCCCCTCTGTCCCTGCTGGAGCACTGGCTCACTCATTCTTTCACTCATTCCAGGTGACATGCCCTTCCCCTGCCTGGCAGCCTATGGGGCCTCAAAGGCAGCCCTCAGCCTGCTCATGGACACCTTCCGCAGCGAGCTCCAGCCCTGGGGCATCAAAGTCAGCCTGATCCTGCCCGGCTACTACAAAACAGGTAAGAGGGTCAGTGCCTGCTCCCTGTCTGTGGCTGTGGGCAAAGGACAGGTATCCCAGGGAGGCAGAAGGTGGAGCACTGGAATGAGCAATTGGTGGTGCAAGCATGCAGCTTCTTAGCATCTCCAGCCATACGGGGACAGTGGCTATCCTATGGTGGATTAGAAACAGCACCAGGACCAAGTCCTGCCAGCAGATCCCATACCACTAGGGCTGGTCAAAGCAGCTCAGTCACATTTATGGTAGCAGCATCTCCCACTGCAGGCAGGGTCTAAGATCCCTGGTCCAGTCTCAGGCTACCAAGAGCAACTATGGTGCTACTACTGTGCTTTCCTCATGGCAATCTTTGCCAAGGTCAAAGATGGACCTTCCTGTGAGGCTGGAAGGTGACTGGGGCTACTGGCACCCATGGCAGGGGGGCTGGAGCAGGGGGCCCCACACAGCTCACGGCGACTGTTTCCTTGCAGGGACGACCTGTGACCCTGCCTTCTGGAACCTGCAGAAGCAGCAGCTGTTGGCCAGTCTGCCCCAGGAGCTGCTGCAGGCCTATGGTGAGGACTATGTGGAGGAGATCAACCAGCAGTTCATCCAGTTCATGAAGGTGGCGGTGGAGGATCTCAGCGCGGTAGTGAACAGCATCACAGAGGGGCTTCTGGCTGCCAACCCAGCCGTGCGCTACTACCCAGGGCAGGGCCTTGGGATCATGTATTTCATACACCGTTACCTGCCCTATTTTGTCCGAGACTTGTTCTTGAAAGGATTCTTCATCAACCCCAAGCTGCCCCGAGCGCTGCGGCGAGAGCACCACAATGATGTGAAGAAGGCCTGACCTCGGCCTGCACCCGGCCTTCTCCTGGGCTTTCCAGGCACACCAGCCCCTGAGCGTGTGCAAAGCCAAAGGCACTGCCCTCCTGCACCATGGGGGAAATGAGCACTAGACGTTAAAAACCAAATTTCTTTCCAAAATCAGGTAGATCTATTTTCTATTGTGCAAGAATCAACATTTTCTAGAGACCTTGGTTTTGTATTTTTTCTAACTGTGCACCCTCCAAGAGGCCCATCCCTGCCTGACTCAGCAGCTCTGCACCACAGGCTGGGATGTACCTCCTCAGCTACCCACCACCTTCCTTACTGCTCTCAGAGCTGCTTGTCTCCATCCCTCTTGGCTGGGTCAGGGCTGGGACCCTGCAGCCGCTGCCTCCCTGCCGATCATTACACACTCCACACGCTCCCAACGAGTGCAGGGGCCGAGACCAGGCTGCCAGTGCTGCAGAGCTCTTCATGAGATGAACTATGTGATTGTCACTTTTTAAATAAATCCATTCTTGATATTCCAGCAGGTTCTGGCTGTCTCCTTCCGCAGTGTAGTGCTGCAATGCTGCTCAGGGATGCCTGGCCTGGGGGCAGAGCTGAGCTGGGTCATGGCTGGCACCGCGCCGAGCACTATGGCAGGAGCCTGGCATGCGGCAGCAGCTGCCACAGGTACTCCCAGAAAAGGGGTCAGCTGGCAGGAAGGATTTGTGCCTGCTCCCTGCTCCTCCCCAGCTTTCTTTTGCTTTGCTCTAAATCAGTGGCCCTGCTGGGGCAAGGATGGAAGCAGTGACACTGGCCCATGTGGACAGCCCCATGCACCAGGGACAAGCCATGCAGTCCCTAACCTTACAGAACATTTCCCTAAGGCTGCACCCCTTAGCTCAGCCGCACTCACAGACCAGGCACTGTCATGGCTTGGGCTGGAGGTAGCACCCTGGACCTCATGGGGTGGTACCACCACGCCTATGGTAGAAATAATTGTCCCAGCTCACATAGGAACCACACCAGGCTCCACTACCACAGCTACCACATTCCCTGTGACTGATGGAGGCTCCACCTGGGGCTGTAGGAGCAGGTGCCCAAGTAAGCAGGAGAGTACAGTGCAGTAGGCAGATATTTATTGGTGTAGAGAGGAGGGGATCACAGGAAAACAAACTGCAGAGGTGACCACTGCACAAGCTGGGACAGAGCCACTCTCCTTTGATCCTTGCTCCCAGCAGCATCCAGCATGTTTCCCTCCAGCAAGGCTTGTCTGCTGCCATTGCACATCTCCCAGAACTCAAGTGCAAGTAGAAACTAGCCAGGACAGAGCAGCAAAGAGCAGGACTGCCACACCATGCCCAGGGCTTGGCTCCCACCCCAGACCACAGATGGGCAGGGCCTGGGACATCCCTGCCCCCACCAGGGTGACTAAGGCTGCTCTGTCCCCAGGCCAGCTGTGCAATACAGCTCCACGGCAGTGCCAACCCACCCTCTGCAGGGGAGAAGCCTGGACATCTACCCTGGGGGGGTGCAGGGGTCCACCACCATCCACAGAGCCCAGGGGAGCCCCAGCTCTTGCAGGGTTGTGACAGCAAACTGAAAGCTGTGGGTCTCCACAGCTCTGAGGAAGGAGCTCAGCCAGCTTATGGAGCCCTGTCCAAGGGAGCAGGGAGACTGATGAGAGCTGCTTCTGCAGACACAGAGAGGCTGTATGAGTGCAAACACTGCCAGAGTGGGAGGACTGTGCTCCACAAGCACTCTGGCTCTGCCCTCACATTCCCACAGGCTCCATTCCAGTCCTGGCCAGGGTTGCTTGGTCTCTCCCAGGTCAGGGTTCACTCGCTACAAGGGGATGCAGGGATTGCACAGCAGCATTGGCTACGCTACAAACCACATTCTAACTACATCTCACAGGAACAACACTGAGTAGGAGACGTGCAGAGCACTGACAGAGGGGCCCCCAGTCATGGCAGACCTGACCCATTCTTCTGCAGCAGTGGGACCCCTTCAGAGGCAGCCCTCCACAGCTCTATGGGTGTAAGCACACACAGCAGTTAGTACAGCAACACTGGGACTACTGCATACACAACAGGAGGCCCTCCTGCTGCACAGGGCTAAGCCTGGACCACTGGTCCCCTCTGGCTGTCTCACAGTACACACAACTCCAGCTTGAATAATTTAACTAGCAACTGTACAGTCTCCTCATTTGATCCAGTTCCAAAGATGAGACATCCCTGGAGTCTGGGCAAGGGACAACTCAGGGAGTTAGGGGTCCCTCCAGACTCCAGGGGTGGGAGGGTTGGACAGGAGCAGAGCAGAGTTAGAAGATGGGAATGTAGTTGTCGATCTTGGTCCTGTGCCGCTGGGCGATGCACTCTGCGATCCACACAATGTTGCGGCACTCCTGCTCCTTCAGCTTCACAAAGGCGTAGAAGACTCCAAAGTGGAATTGGTTGAGGAAGGCCAGCTTGTTCAGTTTTACCTGGGAAAAGCCCAGAGGATGACATGTCATTTGTTCACCTCAGATAGGAGGAGCTGGGTCAAGGCAAGCATGGAGCTGCTTGGAAGGACCCATGACTTCCCAGCAGGCTGGAAGGCTCAGCACAAGTATCCTGTTCTGCACCTCTCTAAGTCCTTGGGACACCTTTAACCTACAGGACACAGCTCAGGACAGGCTCTGACATTTGAAGGGGGAAATATTTATAACTCAGGTACCATGAACATCCTTATTTTCCATGTAATTACACTCTGTTTTTGCTATGGACCAAATATCCATTAACAGCCCCATACATGCTTCCTCACACTGCTCTAATCTGTCTGGGTGAGACAACAGCACTATACCAGCACTATATTCTCATGCAGGAGCAGGGGGCAAGCATGCTTCTCCTTCCCCCAAACACTGTTTCTCCACAGCACTGCTGACAGGGGAGCACCCCAGCTTTCTGACACCTGGAGCTTTGCAAATAGCACATGTCAAGAAACATCTCAGGGTTCACTCACCTCATGTTCAAAGAACCTGTCCTCAAGGGTTTTGTCTCCAGGGTTGCTGCCAGCCCCTTCAAATAGCAGCTTGTACTCCTGCAGGAAGGCATTACGTGAGGATATACCCTGTACCCAAGCTCAGCAGCACTTGAGGGCCCCCAGTGTCACAGATACTCCAGCCACCCTGTCAAGTCAGAGGGTAGAGAAACCAAGAGTCCTGCCCCTTCTCTAAAATGTGAGTTCTCAAAGGCTTTGAGCCACAGGAAGAGGAGCATCCAGACCCCTGCATGTACAGACTGGAATGTTTGGGCCAGACACCTGTGCCCACACACAGGCTGCTCAGTAAGGGGACACTGAGCTCTCTGACTCCAAACAGGTTCCCAGCCATGCACAAACACTTGAACACAGACAAATCCAAATGCATCCTCCCATGTCAGCATTTCACCTTCAGCTGAACCAGAGCTTCAGGGCTGGAAGTGGGACAACACCACTTTGCACTGAAAACACATCTCCATTCCCAAATCAGGCAAGGAGAGCCTGTAATTGCTGCCACATCAAGCGTTTGGTGGCAAGAGCAGTCCCCACACCCTTGGACAGGGAACACTGTCTCCCAATCACCACTGAAATGTCAGCCATGACTAACAAGCCAACAACATCTCAGGCAAGCAAGTCCTGGCCAAGCAGAGCACAGGACCAACAGCATCACAGAAGACTGGCACCTCTCTTCCCAAGTTTCCAAGCTACAACTTCCACCAGATCCCCAAGAAGCTCTAATGCAGAGCAAGTTCTTGTAACAACCCCCACAGCCCTCACCCCAAAGCACTCACAGGGTAGTAGTCAGCAACGTTTTTGACTTGCTCGTAGTCATCTGCCCTGGCCAGTTGAGCCAGGCCCTCGGGGTAGAGCTTGCCACAGTGTGGGAACAGCTTGGCTCGGTCCTCCTTGGACAGCTCAGTACCAAATGAGTTGATGGTGATAATGAAGGCCCTCCGGTCAGCTTCAAACTGCGGGAAAAGAGTGGCTCATGCTGGGATGCAGTATTTTCACCAGACACTGGCAGATATCAGAGCTGCTGTGCACACAGCCATATCAGAGGGCAGCATGAGGAGGCTGCTAGGATGTGTACAGCCCTGCAGTTCTCGGCCAGGGCGGGCTATAAGTGCAGGCTCCTAGTATGCCCAGTACCTGGGGAGCATTCAGGTGAGGAAATCCCCCATCCCAGGCACAAGCCAAATCCTGTCTCCCACCTATTGCTCCTGAGTCCTGCACATCTCACAGCAAGCCTTGCCATGGAGACAGGCTGTGACCCAAACAGCTCTGGTAGCTCTTCTACATGTTATCCAAGTGAGAGAATGAGTATGTTGCCACAGAGGCAACAAAATGTATCAGTACTTGGGGAACCAGAGTCATAGGAAGGCAGTGTTCCCCAGGTCTCCCAGTGAGCATGGGGATGTTGCACACTAATTGGAGAATGTTTAACAACTGGCAAGCAAGCTGGGCCTGAGCAGGGAGTGATGACCATCACTGTAATACCATCCAGCTATGGGAGTTTCCAGACCTACCTCCAGGATTGGGCACATGGCATCTGCCGTGGTACCTCCCAGCGTCTTGCAGAACTTGTAGAAGGACTCCAGGTAAGCCTGGAAGAGAGAGGGCAGATCAGCATTCTTCTATACAGCTCCATCTACTCCCCCACAGGGCCCTTCAGCAGAGGACAGACAGCAAGCAGGGAGGCTCCCAGATGCTCTGTAACACAGCACAAGCACTCTGGCCTCATGTGAACTTGCCCACACAAGGACAGTGCTCTCCCCAAGAGCCAGAGACATGAAGGGCTGTGGTTGGGTTTGTGCATGAGCTTACTGTGGGCAAGATACCCAGGCAAAGAGGATAAAGCCTATTTTTCTACTTTGAGTCGCCTAACTCACTTACTGAAGTCTCACGTGGTTTCCTGACCCTGCTCTGGCCTCCACAAACATGCCAAGCCACACAACCATAGCTGCAAGACCTACACTCAGAAAGTAGCGCTGCGTAAGCAGAGTCAAGAGATGAGACAGGACATCTGTGAAAGAAAGCAGCCACACTCTCTCATTCTCTCTTCACACTGTGGCCACTTGGTCCTTATCCCAACTGGAGCACTGCAGAAAACATACAGCCAGGCACAGCTACCCTCCCTCCAGGAAATGTAATCCTTTGTGGAGATGTTCTGTAATCCATCTGGAAGATGACTCTGTCTCCCAGGGGAGTCTAAGAAAGTTGTGGAGGCCTAAAAGTATCGTTCAGCAAAAATGTTCTCAGAAAAAGTGATCAAGTAATAAAACACTTCCCTGGGCAGAGAGTTACAACCAGAATCATTTCAAAGGGATGGAATAAAAGGATGCTGTAACACCACAAATCCCTGCCTTATTACAAGAAGTCCAGGACTGAAGATGGACCAAGAATGTACAAGTTGGACACCCTCAGCCTCTGCATTAGGAAAGCACCTGGATTACTGTGTTCTGTAAATATTTGTTAGCACACACTGCAAGAGGACTGTGAGTAACAGTGCTGGTGAGCATCACTCAAAGAAAGCCTCTCCAGCACTTGCCACTGCTCAGGTAGGGGAGAACACAGAGCATCACTCTGCAGAGTTACCACAGGAACAAGGATAACAGATGCCATTTGAGGCTGACATGAAAGGGAATGGGGAGAAGAGATTCAGTCACTACCTGTCTACCCTTATCAGAGACCATGCACAAACCTCAGGCTTTAGAAGTAAATACAGGTTAATTCAAATATCCAGCAGTGAATGGAGATCAATATCACAGACAACATGGAAACAGTCTGTAAACAGCTGCACACTAGGTGCCCTTCCAGTGACAGCAACTGACAGAAACACTCCAGTGTTCTGAAGCCCTTACCCCAGAAATGGAGGTGTCTTTGCCTTTAATGATCTTCAGTGGGTCTTCCCTTCCATGAACCCATCCCCTCTGCCTCCTGCTAGCCTCATCTGTCCTCAAATCCAATCTGTAGGCAGGCCTGAGGCCTGTCCATCCACACTGACTTTTCCAATGTGATCTGTGGATACTCTCCTCTGCCAGGTGAGGAATCTGAGCCTCTTTCTGTAGTTTTCCATACAGAAGTCATCATACCCAAGCCTCTAAATGTGGCTGCCTTAGCACCACCTCCTGTTTTGCTGTTCATACTCTGAGATGAGTGGAATGAGATGTCCAGGTCAAACACACTTTACAGATGGATGCAGTAGCACAGTGATACTCATACAGTTCTTTTCTACTGTTAGGAACATGTTACCTTGCAGAGAGGCAATTGCTCAGGTCAATCACTACCCAAGATTCCATTTAGTAGTAGGAAGGAACAAGGAGACCCTCACTGTACAAGCAGAGTTCAGGTTCCCTCCTGGCCTCTCCCATACACCACTCCACATTTATCCACACTGATTTGTCTACTTTATTTTATTGTCCACTCACCAAGCTCCTTCAACTGGTTCCTACAAGAAAGTCACCAGCAAATACCAACAGTCAGCAGGCTTCACTTCAACAAGAGATGGAACAAAGGGAGTAAGCACTGAAGATAAAGCCAGCAATAAAGATAATGAGGCCAGCACACTTTCATTGGAAGACTTGGCAGCTGACTAAACTCTACACTAAGCACTGACCATTTTTAACCTCTGTTCCCCACTTTAATCATATTTCCAGTTGAGAATTTTCATTGCTAACAAGAAACCTTTGTAATAGCCTTCTTCCTATGAATCCTGCTCAAACCTTCTGTCAACACACTCACAGACTCCTTAAGAAAAAACCCCCAGTATGTCTGGGATATAGTACTTCCCCTTCCCTATGCTAACCCCACACAGACACAGGCATCTGTCCTGGGCCTGTTGTTTTTCAGAGCAGCTCTCTGCAGATTTCTGACCTGATTTTATTTCCCTCATTTGCATAGTATTATACATTTTCCAGTCCCTGGGGAGAAAGGTAGCTTCAAGTAGAGTCTGTAAGCAGCAATCACCTTTTCCACCCCTTCATTCCTGTGATTTGTTACGGACAGAGCCCCTGTATTCCCCAGGGGCTGCTCTTTAGCAAGAACCACTGCCAGCACACACTGAGGTATTATAAGCACCTACATTTCCATTTGTGTGTAGGAAGAGCAGTCTACAAAGCAGTACTGAACCACCAAAAGGATATGGGAAAGGACATGGTAGCTGAAATCCAAAGGGTACATCCCACCTCCCAATCAGTTTTCCCTGTGCCCACTCTGCTGCCTGCCTTCCCCCTCCTGCTGTATGTTAAGATCAAGGCCTGTGCCCTGCAAGGCTGTGGTGTTTATGCACACAGGTGTCCCTCCCTGTTACAGCAAAGACCAGTACATGCCAGAGGCCACAGGCAGCTGGGCATGACTGCTGACACACCGCTCCTTTTCCCTCCTTTTGCCTTCTTCCCTTCACGCCTGACCTGCTCTCTGCTTCTCCAAACAGGCCACAGCTTCCTTGGGAAGAAGAGGTCACACTGACTGCAGGCTGGTCATGACCAGCCAAAACAAGATTGACAGATAAAATCTGCATCCCACCCCTGATCCAGGGAGTCGAGATGGAGCGATAGCCACAGCCTGCACATAAACACATGCTTCAACACTGCCAGCTAAAACCAGACAGGGCCTGCAGAGGAGATAACAGCTCAGGACAAGGAGATCCTTAGCCCCTCCACATCCCTCTGCCAATACTCTCTCCAGCAGGCACTTTTTACACTGCTCTACCAAGAACATCTAACCCCAGCCACAGCAGACTTGAGCAGACAGTTCGAAGGTCTTTGGGAAGGGCTCAAGACAGGGAGTAAAGGCAATGGGAGTCCTTCAACCAAGTTTAAGATTAGTCACTCTGAATGCAGTTAACTATACCTCTGAACCTATGTGGTGAGGGAGCAGACTTCTCCTGCCTGCATGGGGCATGAGTAAATTCAAAGGCAACCTCTGCAAAATCTCTTGCACAGACTCTTGAGAAAATCCTCCTCTCTGCCTAGCTCTGGTGCCCTGACTCAGCAGAGCTGTGTGATCAGATGTCAGCACTCCTGGAGGGGCCTACCTTTACTTTCCAATGGATGCAACTACATTCCAGCCATGTTTAATCACCAGGAATAAATAGGGAAGTTTACATTTCCTTCCCTTCTCAGAGACACTAGGACAAGAGGCAACAGACAGAAATTGATACACAGGAAGTTCCACCTGAATATGAGAACTTTATTGTGCGGGTAACCATGCACTAGAACTATTTGCCCAGAGAGGGTGTGGAACCTCCCTCACTGGAGATATTCCAGAACTATTTGGAACACAATCCTGTGCCATGTGCTCTGGGATAGCCCTGCTTGAGGAGGGAGATTGAACCAGATGACCCATTGTGGCCCTTTCCAACCTAACCCATTCTGTGACTCATTTACCTTATAGAGGGTGTTTCGAATTATTTCGATATTCATTTCATCCAGATCCTGTTCAGATATGCAGTCTTGGAAGAAAGCAGCTGAAACAGAGCCAGAGACAGAGTTAGCATTGCCCTAACCAGACCCATGCTCAGCACTTTCCAGACTTCTCAACAATACCAGGCAGAAGCATACCCTGTGTTGAACTTGTCCCTCCTAGGCCTGGCCCTTATCTTCAGCAGTCAAGTTGTCATGACTCAAAACCTCAGTCTCCACCATGACTCCTGAGGCCATAATAATTTTTGGGGTTCTCATATGAAAAATCTTTCTTCACCCCTTAGCTCTATGGTTTTGTTAACAGTCCATTCCCAGCAGAAATTCTCAGCTCTAGCCCACAGTATCAGTGATAGAGAAGCCTGTATTTAAAAATAAGCAATCCCCAAACTGTTCCCAAATGCAGGCACTTGGAGGTGACAAGGCAGCTTTGAATTGCCTGCTGCAGCACTGCAGGAGTGCTTAAGCACCTGTGAGACAGCAGCAAGTGAAACACAAGGAGCTGATGCTATCCCTCCTTCTACAATGTCTTAGTGGGGATTAAGAAGGCACAGCGATGCAACAGCTTGTAGAGTCCATGACGCTGGTCATGATTGGAGTCAGGAGTTGTTTCTCCTGGTCAAGTCTATCAGCCTCATTTTCCACTTCTTCCAAGGGCTATTATTTCTCTAGCTGAAAGCTAGTAACAGGAGACAGAGTAAGTTAGTAGGACTTGGTAGGATGCTCAGCCCTACACACTTTGCCAAAGTACCTCTGGGAGGGAGTTTGAGACATCATTGCCACCTAAAGGACACAGATTTCACACCAAACAGGTGCTGCAAGCTGCAGATCTAGATGAGTCTTGTACATTTACAGTGTAGATGCAAACGAGTGGTACAATAAAACCCATCTACAGGACTTCCTGACTTCAACTCACACTCAGTAACCAACTTTGCTGAATTTGCTACAAAGAGAAATCTGATCTGTCTCAGCTTATACAGTGCAGCTGTGGGTAACAGACACCACAGTCCTGCTGAGAACTGACCAGCGCTCTGCTCCATGCAACAAACCAGCTGCAAGGCAGGCTCACACCTCTGGCCTGCACCACTTTTATAGCATGAGCTGTCTGGAAGGACAGCAGCCACAGGGTGGGTCTGGAGGGTCCTGAACAGAGGTTAACCTCCCCAGAAATCCCTTTGCAGCACCAGAGCACAATGCCACGTGTCCGGGGGAACACTGCTCCCGACGGTTGGCAAAAACGCAAACAGAGTGTGCCAGGACTGGTTTTTACTGCAGGATGCGCTGGCCAGCCTGGATAGTTAAGCAGTGGCTACTTCAGAGTAGCTGAGGAATGAGTACACAGCTATTTCAGTTCTTGGCCCTCCGATATCCCAAATTAGGCTTACAGCAAGTCTCATTTTGCCCTGTTAACCTATGAAAGCCATTTGGGGCTAGGCATTCCCACGAAGCCACGTAGCTACTCAAGTCCTTTTAGGAGATAGAGCTGCTGTTTCTTTGCGTGTGGTCACTGGAAAGAGTGCAAGTTAAACAACTGAAGCCTGCATGCCTGCTTGTTTAGGCAACACAGCTACTCCCCATGTTCCCCAGCTGAAGAAATGCCATGCTGGTTGGTACACAGCCCCAAGGGCAAGGCCAGGGCAAAGGTCTGGAGAAGCCAGCCCAGGCAGGGCTGAAGCAGGCAAAACCAGCTCATGTACAAGCTCATGAACACAAGAGGCAAAGACCCTCAACTGCAAGTCATGTTGTCCAGAAGCACCTCAACACTGACATGGGGCATTTTCACTCCGTATTCTGCTGGAAGCTTTAAGGTCTCTGAGACATAATATCTCAGAAACACTCTGTTCTATCTTCTTGCCAAAATGGGAAGGTTCCCACTTACTTGTGAGGAGGATTTTCTTCCTACACATCATCCCTACAGTGGGCTCAACTCAGCTGCATGCAGAGCCTCAGTTCCCCTGCTGTGTTGTTGCCCTGCCTTGCAATCAAGATCTCCAGAGGCACGTTCTCCCTTCTTTACTGGGCACAAGTCATTTTTCCATGACAACTATTTCATTTGCTCCACTATTACACAGAGCATTTACAAAAGCACTTTCAGTTCCAAACCCAACTATTTCTATCAAAGACAGTATGATGACTTAGAGTGTTTTGTTCTTTCTAGCAACCCCAAGAGTGACTAATCACTGACTCAGGCATATCTCATTACGTTTTTGCCCACAGATGCTAAACTAGCAAGTCACCTGTGACTACCTCCCCTGCTACTGCAAAGACTTCCATATCTTCTCCAGAACCACTTCCTACACCTTTTATCTTTAAAGAACAGATCTAACTAGTTCTTCATAAGACACTTGGTTTTAGCATTATGCACCTCCTAAACAAGCCTGCAGCTCTGAGATAATATACAGGATGCTGCTATACAATGAGTTTTAAAAGGTTTTTGGAGATTTCTTTGTTTTGCTGTGGTTGTTTGGGTTTGTTTCTTTGTTTACATAAAGGGATTTTATTTAACTAGTGCTAATTTTAGTAGTCTCAGAACAAGACTGGGCATGTGCAGATCTCTGTAATTATCTATAAAAACTGCATACAAGAAATTACCCAATGGTCCCACTGAAAGTCCTGGAAATCAAGTGATTCGTTCCAGCAGAAGAGCCAATAACCCTTCACTAAGGAGACTCAAGGCCTGGCTCACAAAAACCAAACTGTCCAGCAGTCTGCCCTAGCACTGTGCTGGCCTGGACACTGATTGAAGAGTACAGAGTGCTAGCTGGTCCTCAAGTGAAAAAGATGGCATAAGACAGGCATAAACCTGAACTCCAGCCACCACAGGCAGTACAGCCACAGCTGTGCATTACCCACTGCTTTGTCTTCCTGGAGCACAACTTAGGCTTAGCTGGAGACAGACTGGAGGAGAAAGGGACATCTGTTCCACCACAAACAGCTTCACTCACCCAGGGGAGTGTCCACCAAGATTGCATTGTAGAGCTCTGCAGGTGTCTGAGCAATGTTCACAGCTTCCATCTGCTCGAAACTTCCCAGAGGATGACACTTGGGCACCAGTTCAGAGATGGAACGCTGGTGCAGAGTCCCAGTGATCAGCAGAATGACATTGTCAATCATGTAGCTGTACCTGGAGGAATGAAAGAGAAGAATGAAACAATACATATAATATGAAACCCAGCAACAGGCACACATCCATCTAATTGTGAACATTTCCAGAAAGATGCATGCTTCCCACAAAGAAGTACTAAGGTACCTCCTTAGCATCTCTTTATCATGCCAGCCTAGAAAAAGGTAGCCAGGCATAATCCCAGGCTGTGATTTATGCCACAGCTGAACCACACCATCTGGTACCACCTACCACTGAAGAGTATTAGACTGGAACTGACTTCTGGAGGTCTCTGGCCCCATACCCTGCTCTGAGCATGGCCAGCTCTAGCTGCTCAGGCAAAAAGACTTCTGAATGTTTATATGAACTTTGAATTACTTACAAGGATGTGTATCTCATACTCTCCCTGTGGCTCTGCTTCAGCATCCAACCACACTAGCAATGAAAAGGCTTTTCCTAACATTCCCCCATGGTCATTTGTCTACAGTCTCCCACTCTAACCCCACACACCTCCAAGACGAGCCTGGCTCCAGTTTCAGTGCCAGCAACACTGCTCCATCTTGCCAAGTGAAAGGAGGAAGGGTCACATTTCTGCCGCCTCACTCCATTCCAAAAACAACAGGACTGGCAGCTTTGGCACAGCTCTCACTCACACCCTCAGGAAACTACACACAAGGTTTTTCACACCTCTACACCAAAAGCTACAAACTTCTTTGCATTAGCCCAAGTTATGATACCCCAAACCAAGTTCTCCAACAACTTATGTTGTTCAGGATTAGCAGATTCAGTCTTTGGCACTGCAGCAATGGGACATTCAATCTGGAATCCCAGCATAAGTTCCACCAACACAAGCCCTTTGTGGCCCTTCTCTCTAGTATGTCCAATTTTCTCCTGCACTGAGGAGTTCAGAACTGGGCACAGCATGGCAGGTGAGGCCTCCACTGAGCAGAGGAGAAAGAACACCTCCCAGTACTCCCAGTCCAGCCAGAGAAGAGAGACAGTCGGCCTAAAGATGGGAACACACAAAAGGTTGGAAGCCTTCTCTGAGTAGAAGATCAAAGCAAGGGACCAAGGCATCACATAAATACCAAGTGTCTCCAGCAAGAACAGCAGTGATACTCTAGACATCTTCACCACCAGCAAAACCACAAGCCAACCAAGCTGAGAACTTGAAAAACTTCAACTGAGATGGGGGGCAGTTTTAGTTAATAGAAGTTGCTTTCACATATCCCTCAGTAGCATGGGGAAGAGGTAAAGATGCTGAAGAGCAGAGTATGTGGCATTTTACACTCCCTTGATCTCACTGCTAGAACTCTAACTCTAAAAAGTTAGATGATGGAAAAGACCTGAAGAAGCTCCTTGGCAGGAGCTGCTTCAAAACAAATGAGATCAGGCCTGAACCAGAATGGCAGAAGGAACTATGCACATCTGGAGCTGAAGCTCTGCTGAGAGTCAGGCTTCCCACAGGTACCTGAGTACTGAAGAAAGGGAACATAAGGTCAGCATCCTGGGACTGAGGCGGAGATAGGCATGGCAAGGCTCTGGTGATGTTTGCCAGACACACATTGGGATGCTGCTGGTCTTTGTACTTCCAAGCTGACAAAGAGCACAGTGCAGATCTGCTTCCCTTTAACCACATCAAAGGCAGGTAAGCAGAGCCAGTTAAGGGCAGATTTTGCTAGTTTTTATTAGATGGGCTTACTGCCTCTCAAATACACTCAAAGGGCACGTCCATGAACAAATCAAATCCACACCTTAGTTCCTCAAACAGGTGCTGCTTTTTTCTCTCCACACTGCAAGGCTGAATAAAGCACCTCCTGGCCCTATGATTTTTGCAGAGGGTCCTTCTGTTTTTGCAGCCTACCTTTCCTGGTTCAATCTAGAACCAGGGCAATCAGCACAAGCTTCACGTACTAGGAAACCTCCTTTTGCCCTTTAATCTGCAAGGTCATTATCTTCCCTCCTGTTTGTGCAGCTCTCACCATGGAGATGACTGCAATCTCCAGGACAGCAAGAAGGGCCTGTTTATGAGAACTGAGGTAAGTCCCTTGCAGTAAGCAGCCAGTTCCTGGTAAATAAAAGCATCTGCACCCTAACATAGAAGCTTCTCCATGAGGTGCATCAGAACAAGGATAGAGATCTTTTCCCAGCTCCCTCAACATCCAAGCTTCCTTAGTGCAACACAGTAGCTTTAGGAAAGACCACAGGCAGCATTTCTCCCAACAAAGCAAGGCAACAATATACAAGGAGACCAAGTTTGTTACTTTAACTCAGCCGACAGTGAAGGAATAGGTAAGGAAACACAGTCATGTACACCAGCACACCTCCTTCCTATCCCCAGTTTATTTCAGATACCACTCTCCAAGGAGCCTGGCCAACGTCAACCATACAAAAAAAGGAACTGAGGAGAAATGTCTGGAGCCCTACTGCTCTCAGGTCCTCAGAGCAGCTTACTGGAGTCCCACCAAGCTCATTCATGCCTTCCCAGTCCAGCTCAGCACAAAAGCCACAGCCAGGTTTCAGGAGAGCTGCCAAAATCTGACTCTCTTCACACACGGAAGCTCCTGATTTGAGACGGATGGTCTCAGGAAAGACAACCCAGTTGGCTTCTAGTGCCAGAGAGCAAAGCATGGCCCTCCCTGTTCAATTTATACCCCTTAACTTGACTGCTTCCTCATCCTTCAGGGAGGTCTGGGAAATGCACTGTCTATAGCCCAAATGCCAAGGAGGCACCAACTGTTTTAAAGATTACTTCATCTCCTTAAATCTTGCTGTCAAAGGATTCATCCCTGCAGGAACAGTTAATATGTGTGAAACAGAAGGGGAATTCTCATTCAAATTTCCCTCCTGACAGCATTTCAAACCTTCACAATAACAAGGGAGATACAGCAGGACAAAGGTCTTCTTGTACTTGTCAAGGCCAGGCAGACACCAGCAGCACTACCTAATCCTTCACAATAGCTCCATTTACTTCAGGCAAGGCCAGACCATCCCCTATTCCCTACTTCATCCCAATAAAACCAGTCACAGCTTAACCACTCATGGCTACAAGGCAAGTCTGCCAGTGCCAAGGCAGCTGGAAAAGCCTTTTCTCCTCTGTGGAATGGGCAACATTGCTATGTCAGATTTCAACAAGGACCCATCTGCCTCTATCAGCAAAGCTGTCCCAAGACCACAGCACAGGTCCTGGCTATGCTGGCATTTTCTCCCAAGCCCAAAGAAATAGATTAAATACAGTGGCAGCAGTGTTTCTAAGAACCTCCAACTACTTCTGTAATACAACAACTTCTGTTGCCATCTTCCTTATTTCCTAAGAGGTTCTGACCAGCTTCAAATGTTTCAGCCTTCATGGTTAATGCCTGCTCAGACTCCTCCAAGAGCGTTTTAACCTTCACTGACTCAGTGCAGCTAATTAGGAGGACCAGATTCTGGGACACATGAGAAAATAGAAGTAGATTTTCATTTGCAACACCATAAAGTCTTGCTTCAGCCCACTTGGATGATCTCTTCATAGCAAAACTCTCTTGCACACAAACATGTTTTATACTCCTGCTTTGAGCTGCTTTCTCCTGACCCAGGGACATAGGCACAAAACCAGTCAGAGTTTGACGTGCATGAGGCATAATTCTTCCTGCCACCCACTGAACAGAGGTGTGGTATATTCCAGAAATTCACATTCACAGAAATACAATTTTAGTCAATACTGAGAAGTATCAGCAACATCTCACAGGAGAGTATAATTTTTTATTAAAGGACAGAAAAGAATCAGCAAACATAGAAATATCCTCAGCATCATCCACAACAGGGAAGAGATGATGATTTACAGCTTCCTGAAGTCCGAGACAACTGGAGCCAGCGCCTCCCACTGCAGAACAATGTGCATCGGGTGACACTCAGATAACAGGAACAAAGTCAAGCTAGGATATGCTTAAAGAAGACAAAAGAGGGGGGCTGGTGGGGGAAACCTTCCTTCCAGCAGCAGCAGGCCAGAGTTCGTTCTCACTTCTGGTTTTGGGAGGTATGGTCTCAGGCAGACACAGGAGAGACCCCTCATAGAGAAGAGGGGAGAGCCAGCCCCCAGAAGCTAAATCCTAACACAGTCACCCATGGCTATGGAGCAGAATCAAGCAAAAGTAGAGCACAAGTGCAAGAGTCACACACAAGTATCTTGACAATGTATTGTACCGAACTGCCAATCCTTCTGGCACTACTTAAGTACAGATGCTGCTAAATGAGATATGCAAGAAAGACTGCAGTGGCCCACTGAATATTTGGAAAGGCTGTTTTAGCAGGGGAGCACATGAAATGCATGAACACTCATCACATGGAACATTTACAACTTGGCCTCAAGGCAGTGACCCCAAAACAGTTACAGCTTCTCCCTCCCCCATTTACTAATCTAATCTAATCATAAAGAGTCATTGTCCTACAGCAGATAGGTTGGTCTTTTATTGCCTTCTGTTGCAGGATACTAAAAAATCCGTTAACAATACTGCAAGTAGTAACAAAGCATGACTAATGATGGAACATTGCATGACCTGAGATTCTCAGGGATCCTCCAACAGGAGAGCCAAAACTGTGGCTTAACAGCTGCTCTGCAAGGGATCATGAGGACAGTCCTCCATGTCACAGCCAACAGACAGCAGTGGGCCAATGCAGAGGTGCACAGCAGGGGTTTTGTAAGGATGGGTTAAGACAATGCCTTGCTCAGGCAGCTTTAATGTTTTCCAAACCAGCATTAGACGTTAACTCAGACTACTGTGAGCAAGGCCAAAGTTCCTGTGTGACTGCATTGGGCAGTTACTCAGATTACTATAGAAGCATGTATTTATTTTGGGATGAAAATGGGAAAGTGCCAGTGGGATCAGAGCAGTGCTCTGAACTCGGCATGAATTCTAGAGACAGTTTTAAAAGATAATGAAGTTGTTTTGACTATAGTCACTTTAGCATCTAGTGCTTCCCTCTTGCAGCTCATTCAGTTCACATAATCAGGGAGTGTTGGAAGAAGTAACTTAGGGAAAAAGTTTCAGGCTGGTTGTACTGCTGCTTCCTTGGGTTTGTGCATAAATACACAGATCCATCTATATCCCACTGGATACTGTGCTGGTACACAGAGCCACTTGTCACACCTCTCTCAAGCTCCAAATGTTAAGCAGCCACAGGGGAAAGCAACACACAAACTTCAAAGCCCAAAAGAGCAGTGGCTGACACTAAGAATAGTGCCAACAGCTGAGATGTTTGTATCTGCGGGGTCGGCTTAAGATCATTAGTAAATAACTGCACAGATGTCCTGATCTGGAAAGGAGAGGAATGTTGCACATCAGGAAGATCTCAGTGCCTCACTGAGACTTGTTTGAGTAATAAACAATGGATGTGAACAGAGTCAAATCCTTTAATCAGTTTTTCAGCTCATATTAGAACATGTCAGATCAGCAGCAGTTCTATCTGCAGCTGAAGCTCAGACAGTCCAGGGAACAGCAAGAGCAGATGTAATGTGTGATGGTCTCTGCTCCAAGTGTCCTTGTTGGTCTCTTTGTAACTTTGCACATTGTCCTTCCTAGAGTCACACCAACACAAACCATACCCAAGTGCTACATTCATGAACCTGCCAAAGAGAAAGCTGAGAATTTCATGGCTGCCACCACAAACCAAGGGCACTCAGCCAGTAAGTGGGTGCTCTGCTAAACTTAGATCAACAAGACCATTTGAGAGCAGAGTTATAACTTCATAGCACTACAGAGGCTGTGGCAGCTTTTCAAAACCAAGTATCCAGGAATGTTCTCAGCATTAATCTATATTTAGCTGTATCTCCACATGATTTTTACCATCCTCTAGTCTAGGTCTCTTGAGATACTGACCTCAGTTTTCCACTGGTATCATCTGTTAACTTACATGCAGGGATACAGTATTAGTTGCACTAAAGACCAACAAGAAAAAAGCTACAAGAAATACTTTCAATTTTAAGGTTTTATGAATTTGACTCCGTGTTCCCGACCTGTAAAAAACCCTTGAAACACCAGGGAATGTTTTGAACAACTTGCAGCCTGGTGCAAGAATCTCTGGTTACCTAAACTTGATGCCTCAAAGCTTGAGAAACACGAGGGTGAGCCCTGGCACTCTGTGCCATGTTGAACAGACTTGAACCCTAATTAAACTTTAAATATTGACCATAAACATGTAATCATGTTTTCATAGGGACCAGCTGCAGAAGTCAAACTTGCATAAAGTTTTTCTTATCTGTAAAGAAGAAACACCAAAACATTTAATGGATACAAAATAAGAGGAAAGGCTGCACTGTCCTCATTAACCCCCAGACTGCCTCTAGTAGCTAAGAAACCTGAATGAGTTTAGAGGCCTAAAAGCCTTTACCTACTTCTCAGTGAATGTGTGGTGTGGTCCCAGCCCATGTGCATACAGACCTGCTGCCAGCAGAAGACAAGAAAATTCATCATCCCACCTGACCTGCAGTAAATCATATGAGATAGACATGAGATTTAGCTCAGCCTCTAAATATTGTGGGTGCTTATGCAAAGCTCCACACAAGTATTTGCCAGACTTCAAACTAGCTTAGAGAATGGACCTAGGAGGGGGGACTAGGACCCATGATGCCTCCAGCAAGCCTTCAGAAGCAGTGCCCTTGGCCTCCAGGCCCCCTTTGGGCTGAACTTGCCAGTCTAGAGCATTGGGTGAAGGAAATCAATGGAAAGGTAAAAGGAAAACAAAATCTGCTAAGGCTGAGCATGGAAGACCTTGGGAATGGTTTTAGCCAAGGAGTGAAGCATGCTCCATGTGAACAGAATTGCTTAGTGAGTGCACACTCAGCTGAAGGCACTGCACACTTTCTTCTGGAAAATTTGCCGTCACACAAAAACTGATTTGAGTAGCATCAAATACACACTCCCTTCCCTTCTTGTTTTATGCCTCCAACAGACATTCTGGTCAGCCTGCTGAGGAAAAGACTGCAAGAAGAAGCAAAGGGGAAGTACAAGGACTGTTCCTGCAAACTGCAGGCTCACCAGAGAAATTCAGTTGTAAACAAAGCCCAAGAACATGCAGAAGTCCACACACTGCCTGTGGATGACGCCACACGAGCTTGGACAGGGATGTTATCCAAGGGCCATAAATTCTCACCTAATCACCCAGAGACTGCATGCTAGAGCCCCTTCTCTGCAGTTTCACCAGAGAAACTTAGTGACACACAGGCTGCTCTCTGGAGCTCATCACTTGCTTTGTGCTGGATCTTTACTGCCACCAATAACATTTTGTAAGCTTTTCTGATCATTACCACAGCTCACTGTTTGCAAGGCATGGTTAACACACTGTGAAGAACAGTGCTGCTCCATAGGAGAACAGTAAGGTTGCTCCTATTCAAATCTACTGGCCAAATTAAATGTTTTTCAGGCACCAGGAAAAAAAACCCATCTTTTTAATGTAATTTACAGTGAAACCTACTTTTCAAAGATTCCCTTTCTAACGAGGGCACCCACAGTCACACCACAACTCCCACAGTCACCACCACGCAACCCAGTCCATCATCACAGACATTGGTTCTGGGAAACCAGTATGAGATCAGCATCCTTTGGGAATGCAGGTGAGCAGATGCAGCTCTGATGCCACCATCCACAGGACAAGTCTCTGATCATTTCCAGACCATTAGCTACCTGCTCTCTTATTTTCAATATTGCATAATCCCTCCAAGAACTTGGCTTATCAGTTCAACTTTGCACTCCCTGCAAACAGGGAAACTGTTTGTCAGAAACCTGTGCTGCTTTGCCAAAACAATCTCTGCCAGAAAAGGCTCTTAAATCTTTTATTACAGAATCCCCAGCCACTACAGTAATTTTTGCTTCCTAACCCCACTGCCACCAAGGAACCTGACTGAAAAGCTGCAGTGTAATTTTAAATTGCAGTAGCATTAGCAAAAATCCTTCAGATTGTTGGGCTTGTCCCAATGAACTACATCTAATGTAAAGCAATCAGAGGGCTTTTTCCTTCTGCAGGAAAGGTTTTCAAAAGGATTCAGTCATATTTTGTAAACTCCACAGTTATACCAGGATGCACACTCCAGTACATTTAGAATGAAGACAGACAACTTCCTACTCCAGAGAAGAGGATTAGTGCTCATCAGCTTAAGTAGCAATTGAAACAATTTGGCTCCAGAAAAACCACTGCTGCAAAATTAAAACTAAACTCAAAGTTGTGCAGAAACTAGATCCATCCAGTGCAGGGGAGAGGCAGAGCAGGACTGGGTCAGGGAGAAGGTAACAGAGGGAAGTGTCAGTTAAGAAAAGGCACGCGCAAGGGGAAAAGGTACATGCAGCCTCATCAAAAACACATCTTGTGACCACAAAAACACACTGAAAGCCAAGTTCCCAGCTGCATCCTCGGGGCAAAAAAAGAACCTGGTTCCCAGCCCTTGCAGGCTGGTAAGATAAAGATAAAAGATGACCTAGTCTGTCCTCTGATGACAGGTTTGATCACAGATTTGGAAGATGTATTTAGACCCAGCTTGCCCCTAGCCCTCACACCCACACCACACTCAGTGCCCACAGTCACCAGCAGCTCCCCTCCTGAAAACAAGACCAAATCCTTCTCTGTCCATCATTTTGCTGTGAGGGTTCAAGGGGCCCAACAGCTGCCAGGGCCCTGACACTGGTTTGCTGCAAAAACAGACTTCCCAGAGCAGGGAAGAATGGAGGGGAAAAAACACCAAAACAAACCCCAAATGAAAAACCACCACACAAGAAAAACCAAATAAACCAACCCAAAAACCCCACTAAACCCTTCTCCCTGCCACTGGAAAAATACTAAAGCTGACAATCTGATCAGGTTACAGCAGGCTGGAGTCAAGCTTCTTTATCATAATGTTGCTCCTATCTAAACCATATACAGGAACACTGGAAGGAAGGAGAGACAGGCTATGGCACTATGTCAGGCTAATACAAAGAACAAAGCCTGTACAGAAGGGCAAGGCAGCACATCACTAAGAAGAACCTAAAACCCACTTCCATCCCACAAGTCAATATGTGCTTGTTGAATTCAGGAAGTGGCTTTTGCTGTTTCAAGAACACTTAATACCTGTTTGTTGCTGCCCTACAGAACATCACTGCATTCCCTCAGTCAAACAGTATATTGTTTGTGTTGGAGCAGAGATGTTAACAGACAATTTGTGCCTATCACTCAGAACCTCCTATGGTTGGGGAAGCACCAGCAGACTTCTAGCAAGGAGTTGCGTGGCAAGATGCAGAGCTAGCAGGTGTGTTATGGAGACTGCAGCAGGCTCAGCAAGTTGAGCTTTCTGCTTGCAGTGGCAGAGGCTGCCAGCTACAGCCACCACTTGAAAAAACAAATTGAGGAAGTTGGCCGATTTCCCTTATTTTGGTACTAAGAACACAACACTTGCCACAGAAGAGTTCCTGGAGAGAACCAGAGCCAGGAAAGAGTCAGTGTGGTGCCAGGAGAGGAGCACAACAAGACAAAAAAAAAAATTAAATTAAAAAAAAAAAATCAGTGTCAGCAAGTGACTCGGGGAACAAAGACCTTACTTAGGGGTTGCTGCCTAGCCACGTTCGGGGGGTCAATTTTGTTCCCGTGCTTTCAAACACTGACCTTTCTCCTACGCTCAGGACAGAGGTTAACCCCTGCCCACCTCCCCAGGTGACCATCCTCACCCACGCTCGCTGTGCACCTGGGGACAGGCAGCGCGGGGCTGGAGTGCCACCTTCCGGCAAGCAACGGGCAGCGCGGCCTCCCCTCCTGGAGCCGGGCACGGAACACGGACCCTCCTGGAGCCGGGCACGGAACACGGACCCTCTGCTCCAGAGCCCCTGCACTGCCCCTCTTGCTGCTTCTCCTTTCCCTGGCCTCACTTACTGCAGGGGCTGCTTCAAAGAGGCAAGTGAAATGACGTGGTATTCCACCTGGGACAAACAGCAGGCTCCTGGAAGGTTGGTTCTGGGGCCAGAGGAGGCAAGGACTACAGCTGGTCCCACAATCAGACATTTCCCCAGATCTTAGCAATGTGTCCTGGGTCAGATTGGAGCATCCTCAAAAACCAAGCACAACAGTCACCCAATGATCCATTCAAAATCACCTCAAAGGTTCAGCAGGACATTCAGGAAGGAGAAAGCTTGACTGGTTTTTAAATGCTTGGATCCTCCTCCTGGCATCAACCACATACACCCTGGCTATTATTCATGAGTGTTAACAGGTCCCAATGTACCCATCTTATGTGAGGTTATCCAGGAGTCCCAAGAAGGCAAAAAAGACATACAAAGAATCCAAGCAGCAGTGAGTTTCAAAGCTGAACTGGACCTGCTACAAAACATTTCCTTCCAATTTGAGCCAGACACACCTTCTACAATCCCACTCTATGTTAAAATCTCTGTTTACAACTCAAAAGAGATCTCAGTGAACTCAAGCTTTCCTCCTGCAGAAGCCAGCCCTGCTCAAACTTTCCACATCTTTCTACTTTTCTTCATTTCACTTCAGCCTGTATACTATTAGCACACAGATAGATCCAGTTGAGTACAATTTCTTCTTCTGACCACCTGGTGCCTCAATTGCCTTGAGCTGTCTACCAGGAGCAGTCTTTATCATTTCCTGCTCAAGTTTCATTAACTACCCTGAAAGAATGGAGTGGGAAACAGTCATGTTCAAAAGGCAAAGATAAATCACCCCCTGTCTGCGTGTGCACCCAGAATGAAAAAATCAAGAGGCAAAGGCTTGTCCCAGTGTCCCCCAGGCAGGCAGGATGACACAGGATCTCTGAGTGTGCAAACACAAAATCCCCAGCACTGCCAACATCCTTTGGCTGAACATTTTTACAGTGCTGCCTCCATACAAGCCTGAGTTAGATGAAGACCACTGGCACAAGTACATGCTACCAGCTCCAAAGAGAGCTGTGCTCCACTTCAACTACTTGGGACATACATGGGAAGTTTTACACTGAAATTTCTGCCCCCTGCCCCAAAGCAAGACCTACAACAACTCAAGGGACCGTTTCAGGGAACACAGTCTGAAAGGCAGCCCAAGTCTGCCCTCTTTTCTGCTAGGCCTATCACCAAAACACTAGGTTGATCATGAGAAGATACTTTTGCCACTGGACAAAAGCAGCATCCTCTCCAAACTCCTTGTGGTTCACTGTATATTCTGTTTTAAGCTGCCTGTAGAGTCACTGCAAGTTATTAGAGATTCCAATAGCCTGACAGTGACTCCCACCTTGGACCAGTCAGAGCTGGTAACATCTTCTCTACTTTAACAATACCCCAGTGGTGATGAGTGCAGACCCAGAGGAGACCCCTCCATCAGTGGTGCAGCAGAACCATGACAAAACCCAACTGAACACTTGACCTCCTTGCACAAAATACCTTACAAGAGTGCAGACAGTCCATATGGGAAAACAGATTTTTCCTGCTTCACCTTTTGCCTTCCTCTAGGCAGCACTGCAGACAGCGGCATTAAAACAAATCTTATGGGTAAAAAGGAAGAGAGAAGAGTAAAAACAACTTGAGGAAGGAACATTCTGTGCTGAACAGAACAAATAAATTCAAAAAGACATTATGCAGTAGCAAGAGATAGAGTTATCTGCACAGAATCATGTTTTGCTGTAGAGACTCATCAAAATCAGAAGCACAGAGGCAGAACAAGATCAAAGTTAAATCAAGTTGAGGGCAGAACACCAGTTTTAAAGAGTGATTCCAACAGTTCCAATCAGCCTTTCTGATTACTCAAGATGTTTAAAGTCCTCTGCAAAACTAGAGGTGGATGCAGACACTGCATAAAGATCAACAGGACTGAAGTAAGAGGGAATTGGATTCCCATGGGCATCCATAGCCTTCCTACCAAGTGAGGTAGTGTGTAACCAAGGCACGTGTGGTCTGACACCATTCAGTTCATATTTTCCACACACTGGTTTTTCAAGTGAGACTGTTAGGCAACAGAAAAGTTTTAAAATCTGCAAGATACTGCTATCCTTGCCTTTAAACAGATATGACAGAAGCATTAGTGATTACTATGATAATTCCATTGAGATATTTTCATAAACCTGTAAGATAGCAAAGGAAAAGTAACAGTGGAGGACCACCCACCTGATATTGCCAAGGTCAAACAGCACTGATGTCTTGAGAAAAATTTCAAGATAGGCAAAAAGGTGTTTCAAGAGTTAATTTGAGAGAATAGAAGATGAACTAGAAATTGCTTCAACCACTGCAAATACTGCTGCAAAATGGGAGCTTAGTAATGTTTTGCTCCATATTTGGGTCCAAGCATGAAAATTCCAGAAATTTTACCGACAAGGTTATAAGTAAAACTTATTTCTTAGAAAACAGGAAAGGCTTAGGAGACAGCTTGAACATACTGACACAGAAAATAATAGATACGAGCCACTGGGTTAGAAAGTGAGGCAGCAGTAGCAGCCAGACACAGAAGGAGTGAACACAAAGACACCTGGCAGAGAGACAGGTGTTTACTCAATATTTGCAAATGCAGGAGATGCCACAGATGCAAATGCAAGATTAAATATCACTTGTCAAGAGTGCTTGTGAGGAGCTCAGGCTCACTGTACCGGAGGTGATACATTAATTAATTATCTCACCTGAGAACAGAGTATGATCTCCTTCTCAGAAATGCAAGTTAAAGTCACATTCTGCTGAAACAGAAACTCACTTTTGTCCATGAGGCATCTCCTTAGTGGTTAGACAAGACCATTGGCTGTGCAGTTTGCAAGCCAAACTAGAGCTTACAGGATTACAGATGAAGGAAAAGAAAAAAGTCAATTTTACCCCCACGTTTCAGATGCAAGGTAGGACAACTAGTATCCCTCTGTCACTAACATTTCCATTTTGTTACCAAACAAAACAAGAGCAGCACACTGGGAAGCAGAGGGTTGTACAAAACCTCTGGGAGAAGATACCTCAAGACTGATGGGTTATTTCAAGCTTTTCACATCAGCTGAACCTGCTCTGGAAGCCCCAAGTGTTTCCACCAACTCACAGAGATATGCTGAGGCTGCTGCAGCCCTGTGTTTCCCTGCTGTGCATTCCAGGCCCTGCCTTCCCCTAGTGCTGGCATTTGCTGGATCCCATTGAGCTGTCCAAGAAAAACAAACCAGCCAAAGGTTAGCCCCAAAAGGAAAAAGTTGTTCAATTTCTGGTCAGCTCAACTCCCTGAACCAGTCTGTGATGGGGCCAGAGGAAAGCTTACAGCCCCTGGGGTGGGACAGGAGAATCACATCAGCCCTGATGAAGGCTCAGAACTAGCAGGCAACTGCTGTAACACACATACATGGCATTCCTATGTTTTGCAGCAGGACCACAGTTTTTAAAAACCAAGAACACTTAACACAAGGGACAAAGATAAATGGTACCTCTAAGAGACTGAATCAATACTGCAATGGAAGGCAGCCAGGCAGCTGTACCTGGGAGCACATGCTCCCTGGGAACAGAAGCCTTTAACAACACAGTGCTGCTGCTTTGAGACCTCCAGATACAACCACACCCATTTCATTCAAGAAGCTGCACAGAACACAAGCACAAGGCTGTGAGTAGAAAGCTGGTCTGAGAGCTCTCAAGTATGGAAGAACACCAGCATTTCAAATGCTGTTCTTGGCCAGCTGGTACTCACGTGATAAAGTCCAGAAAACTTGCCAGGGGCTCATAGGCATGGTTCCTCATGTGCCGGAACTCCACCACCATCTTCTCCTTCAGCTTGTCATCAATGACCGACACGGTGAGTGGGGAGGCTTCATTGGCCAGGAAGTTCCCATAGTCTGTGCTCTGGAGGTGCAGTTTCAAGTCTGAAAAAGAAAGAATAATTCTACTCTAGAGGGTTTTGGGCTGGGTTTGGAGGTTTTATTTCAGCATAGCCAAGAAAGCTGTTGCTCAGCACTTCTCTAGGCACTCTCTTCTCTGAAAGATCACCTAGAAAAAATCCATGTGTTAGATCATACACTTACATTTGTACTCAGTTTTAGCATGGACAACACAAATGAAGGAAAAGATCAGTGTTTCATCATATCAGCCTTGCCTCATCTTAAAGACAAATCTGTGACACCAGTTGTGTAACTGAGCACACACTGGTGCCAGCTGTTCACTCTGCTAGGTCAAGGTGGAAGCTTACTGATTTTCTAGGAAGTACTTGCTAGAAATCTAGGGCTATAAAAAAAATAACTCTAGCACTCCTTCTAAGCAAAAGGCCTCTGGTTGCAGGCTCCTCTGAAAAAAATCACAATGAAGAACCTAACTGCATGCATAGCAAGTCTCCCCAGATACTGGTGATGTGCAGGCATTTGTAAAGCTTTCAAAGACAGAAACAGTAACTTAGAAATTATAAACCATCTTGTCTTACATTATCAAAACAGCCCAGCTAATTGTGCTGGTAAATGTAATTCAGGCATTATTAGGTAGAGAGGGGCTAGTGAAGATGAAGGCCATTTAAATTCATCTCACAGGCTAGGCAATCTCTGCCCAGGATGGAAGAACATGCTCAGAAGTCCTCCCCTTTTCCAGTTTTAAGCAGAGGAAACCTTTGTTTCCTCTGTTACCCCTGCTTGCAGGTCAGGTGCCCAACCAAGCTGCAGTTCTGGCCAACAAGCAACCACAACATGCTGAGTTCTGTCAAGATAAAAGCCCTGTTTGAGCCAAAAGCATTTAAGTGTCTCTGTGGAAAAACTGAATCCAGAACTAAGGAACGTCATACAATCCTACTCCTCAAAGCTCTACTAGTTGCATTGGTACAAAATGTTCATCTGCCTTCAGCTTCACCTCAGAGGGCCAGTTAGGCAAGCATCCTCTCAGGGATTCAAGACCTTTAAGGGGTAAGGAGAGGAGCTGAAAGAGTTGAGTCAAAACAGATGTGAAAACACCATCCAGAGAAAACAAAAAAAGACATTTCTCCCTGGTTTTTCTGAAGCAGCATTACTGAGGCTGCCTTTCCCTTCCACTGAGCCATAGCAGTCCTAAGCATTATGATACAAACATCCACAGGACTGAGGTCAGAGCAACCACTCAGCCTGGTTTGAGGAATTTGATCTTTTGACATTACACCCAGACATGCACAAGCTGGAGAGTTCCTCCTGAGGCTCCAACCTGAGCTTGTGCAGCATGATGCTGTTCTCAGCCTGAGGGATCAGGGGTCAAATGGCTTCCCAGCCAACTGACTCTTCTGGGTATTTCCAAGGAGGTCCAGCAAAGATGGTTTTGACCCAGCACTCCGTAGTTTTAAAGATGTTCCCACTGCTCAGTGTTGCAGAAAACAGATGGAGTTTATAGGGAAGGAAAATAAAGGCCAGAGACTTAAATACCACTCAGTTTCTCATGTTTCTTAGTGGTTTACATGAGAGTTTTAGGGGCACCTGTAGAAAGGAGGGGATTCTGCTCCCCTAGTCAGCTCTGGTGAAACCCCAAATGCAGCACTGCATCCACCTCCGGGGCCTCAGCACAAGGACATCAAACTGTTGGGAAAAGGTCCAGAAGAGGCTACAAAGATAATTAGAGGGACAGAGCATCTCTCCTATGAGGAAAGGCTGAGAGAGGATTAGAATTGTTCATCCCAGAGAAGAAAAGGCTCTAGGGACACCTTACTGCAGCCTTTCAGTACCTGAAGGGGCTGGAAAGGTACTTCTAACAAGGGCATGGAATGACAGGACAGGGGGTAATGGCTTCAAACTGAAGGAGACTAAGTTTAGACTGGATATTAGGAAGACACTCCTGGAACAGTGGTGAGGCACTGGCACAGGCTGCCCAGAGAAGTTGTGGATGCCCCCTCCCTGGAATTTTTCAGGGCTAGATTGCTCCAAACTCTGTCCAGTCTGGTCTAGTGGAAGGTGTCCCTGCCCATGGAAGGAGCTTTGGTACAACATGGTCCTCAAGGTCCTTTCCAACTCAAACCATTCAGTAATTCTATGAATCCTGGATGCAGCAAAGAGAGCTCCCCATCCAAATACACACATCAAGGCTGAAGCAAAGCAGAGATCTAACCTAGATCTCTGTCCCCCAGAGCAATCTGCAGCTGAACAGCTGTGGCTTATTCTACCAAATCATGGTCAACTTATGCTCACACTTGCAAGGGAGAAGACATTGCCTGGGTAACTCAGTCAAGTCTGCAACACAAACCTTGCCACAGAGTCAAACACCAGATCATGCCAGAACTTGGAACATCCCTCACCTCCACACAGCCTGCACAGGATTATTATTGATAGTAATCACTTCCTAAAGTCTTCAAAAAACCCAGCTCACAGGTAGCACTGTGTGCAAAGGGTTCTGACCCATCTGTTCTGTAATTGCTTCATTCCTGAAAGCAAAGACCTCAACTACATCTTAATGAGATTTTGTCCCACTTTTTAAAGCTCTTGAATGATGAACTTTGGAGTCTGAGCAGAAATTAAGTTCCTGACAGATCAGGACTTTATTAGTTTGCTTTTAGCAGAAACTGGAGAAAACATGGAACAAAACTGATCAATTAATATGTTCAATGAATGTGAGAGAAAAGATCCTGGTAACAGTATTATACCCATAAGCTCAGATTGCAAGGGAATGCACAAAGACCTGTAGTAGCTGCATTCATCTATCTCTGACTTGCAGTTCCCGGTAGCTGCGCAGAGCTCTAATGGAAGCTAAGGCTGCCCAAAAAGGCATGTGATGTTGTTTTGCAGCATACAGGACCTTGGAGAGGAAGCAGCTATTGCATATCCTCCCAGATCTGCCTGCAGCAGGGAAGCTGCCAAAGCTTTTCCTCCAGTCCAATACCATTGGTTTGTTTTGGTGTCATCACAACCTGAAACTCCGCTTTTGAGGTTGCAAGCAGCTGCTTTGCCATCATGTCACTTGATGCTACAGACTAGGTGACACAAAAAGAAGTTTTGTATTTCCAGGAAGTCAGAGCTGCACTGCATCTAGACAGAGGCACACAGGCTGCACATTGTGCCTTGCAGGCTCTCCAACAGCTCTGAGCAAGCTCCCATGAGCTGCTTGGCCGGAACATTTTGCCCTGCTCCACAAAGGGGTTGTGCCCCCAACTCCACAGCACAAGAGCCAGCACATTATGTTGCAACTGGAATAAGGGCCATGTTTATATAACACTTGGAATTCATTTTTACAATGAAGGCCAGCCACAAACTGCAGAACTAAACTTTTCTGAATCTCTTAGCATCCAAGCAGACAAAATGGAACATATTTTCCAAAAATTGGACCGGATTTATGAACCCTGACTCAGTGCATCCCACAGTGTATCAGTGCTTTACACTAGCTTGTCCTCCTCCAGCTGCTGGGCTAGTCACCAGGCTTCAGCCTAGAGGGTTTGGGAGCTTTTAATAGGACAATTCACATGTCAAGCTCCTCAGATGAGAGCAAACTAATCCCGTGGTTTCATAAATCTGCTGCCAGAAGAGCTGTCCCAGTAGCACGGTGACTAATAAATGGACACACTGCTGAGCAAGCCCCAAGCTCTCCAAAAGCTCAGGTTCCTAACACAAGCTTAGACTGAGCTGGAGTTGGCCTCTGGCAGCAAGAGCAGCACCGTGGCAGGGGCAGCTGCCAGAGCTCCCACACGCTGTGTGTTGATAAGACTCTGGCTGCAAGGCTTTTCCAGTGCCTCTTCCCCAGCTGCTGCTGAAAAGGAGGGAGACCTGCACCTAGAGCCCAGCCCTGCCTGATGAGCTCCCTCAGATACCCACAAGCAGCACAGGGCCTCAGCTCAGTGATTGATTTAAAGAGATACATTTGCCTGTTTTGGCTTTTTTCCAAGCAGTTCACATACTTTATGTAACAGACTGAGCCAGCATCTGGCAAGGGAGCACTTGAATGACCACAACACTTTTTTTCCCTCTCCTCCCCCGCAAAACCTAGGAAATTATGGCCAGGTCACTGCTCCCAGAGAGTTGTCTCGTGCAAGAGCACAACCATTTGTCAGAATGACAGCCTTTTTCAGCTGGGTAGGGTAGTGCTTGGGATTACCATGACATGTACTTACAGCCACCTCCTATCAACTCTCAGATCAGGCCCTCTGGTTTTCATGTACCTGCCTGTACATGAGCCACAAACACAACCAGAACTTAATTCAACACACTGCTGTGTCAACACCTTTACATTTTAGATGACATCTTCACAAGAGACTTTATATCCACATTAATGCAACCATCCTCTCCAGCAAGTTTGCTTTGACATAACAAGGAACCAAGTCCTTAGTCTGTCAGATATCTGTCAGTCAAAGCCTTTCCTGTAAGCCCTGCTCAGACAGAGTGATCCATGGCCCCATAAGCTCAGACTTCCAACCCTTCCTTCTTTCCTTCTGTAACTGCATTGCAGAGCTCTGAATCAAGTTAAGGGCTCTAGCACTTCCAGGCAAGGACTGATCTGTCTTCTCATGCACAGCCACGGAATCAGCTTCCACAACTTCTGAGCTGATGTTTTCACAAAAATTACCTGCTGTAACCCTGACATCTTCCTCCAAAGCACCTGGGGCCACCACTGCCTATATAAAAAAATTAAAATATCATTTGCCATCTCCCAGGCTGGAGGCAGTAAAGCAGCCGAGGGATTACACAGCAGTCTGCAGATGAGCTACATCGCCCACGTCTCCCTCCAGGAGACTGCAGTCATTACCATTTGCCTTGTTGCTATTTGTTTGGTCTGTTTACAGCCACCTCAGACACTCCTGGAGCTGATTCTCTGAAATCTCACTCAAGAAAGAGCTCAGAGACTCCTTGTTCCCTGCAGAATTCAAGACCTTTCCTGTGGATGCACACCACCATCAGTGACATGTTACCTCGTCTCTGTTGTCAGGCAGCAAATTCATCTGAGCCATAGTTAGACACAAAGAAGCATCATCTTTGGCTCTTTCCTCCAGCAGTATCTCACCTCTGACTTTTCACCAGTTTGAGATGCCCTCAGTACCAAAGAGTAGCCTGTGTTTCTAGCCCATCCCTTCCTGGGACTGAACTCACTCCACTCAGAGCTTCAAACCCAGCACAGCCAGGTCGTGTTCCATGAGCAGCCCCTCCCTAATCTGTCCAAAAGGCAAGGTAACTCCTCATCTGCCTGCATCCCCAATAAGCTTTCTACCAAAAGCAGATGCTCTAAGTCACTCTGTAACCTCAGAAGTCCAGTGCAGGACATCAGCCCACCACCTAGTACAGGGGTTAAGAGAGAGGCAACAAATCACTCAGAAACTAAAACAAACAGGGCACAAAACAGTCTCATGCTGCAGGAGCTGACAGCTGAAGAAAAACAAGATGAAAGCACTGACATGCTGCCGAGCAGCAGTATCTGCCAGGAAACCCAGACACCATCATCATCTAACCAGGGGCAGGACCCAAACAAGGGCTAAAGCTGCACCAGTACTGAGAAGCTGACCTCAGCTGCTGCTTGAAGTTTAGCTAGGAGAAGCTATGAAGCAGGTCTCAGCCTGGTAAAGAGGCCAGAACAAACAGCAAACAGCCTCTGCTGAACCCTGCAGGAAGCCTGTGACCACAGTGTTTGTTTGCCACCATGATCTAGCAGGCTATGGAAGTGCCATCATTCTTCCAATAAATTATGTTTTCCTGGAGCTTGTTTTAACAGGACAGTTAATGAAACAGCCACAGTCAGTGGTTACACCCATACAGGATGCAGGACAAAGCACTGATATTAGCAGAACAGTATTTTGGACACATTTTGTTGCTGCAGCAGCAAAAGTCAGCATTCAGAAGACAGGAATGGTCTGTACTGTCTTCAGGTCTCACCTTGCCTGTAGATTCTGCCTCCTCTGGCTGGAGAAAGTTCTTGGGGCCAGGGGCCAATCCTGCTGCAGTCCAAGCACACAGGAGTCTGCTTTTCAAACAGGGCTCCAAGATGTCAGGAGAGTGACAAATCCTTGTGTGAATGATAAGGTCCCCTCCACATTAAGGCCTGGCTTCTACACCCCCCATGTTCAGACTGAACACTCTCAGAGCACAGGATGGATCTAAGCACAGCCCCACCTTGGGACCATCAAGTGGCCTCTCCCTGCTTGGTAGCACAGTAAAGGAGCTGCACAGGAAAGGATCTATGCTGTTCCCCCTTCACACAGGAGAATACCATGAGATTCACCAAAAGCACTTTTGAAGTCAGTCTGGAGCTCTGCAACAGCCCATACAAGAGAGGACACACTGCCCATGTGGTTATGCTGAAAGAGAAGCCCAGCTCCAGCCTTCTTGGGGCCTTAATTCCAGGACCACAGTGATAAAATGGAAAAGAGACAGGCAGCACAGCCTCCCCTGCTCTTCTCTCAGTGAAAGGAGATGTGCTGAACACCTCAGAGCAATGGCAGCCTGCAGGGGAAGAAAAAAGATCCTTGGGACAATGAAAACAAAAGCACACACTGCAAGCAGCCTGGTGTACAGAAGACAAACTCCATGGACAGATCCCATTCCTGCAAGTGCACACCACTGTTTCCATGGTATCCCAGTTCCCAGCTGTGCCAACTGCATGGATGGAGGCAAAAGCACCCAGAGAGTGGTGATGCTGAGATGCAGAGTCTCTGGAAGGTCTCTCCCAAAAGAGGCCCACAAGCCTGAGCCAACTCCCTGACTCTCCTCAGCCTCATCACCCAGCTAGAAGATGACACATCCTGCTGCTGGATTTCACCCACCAAGCACCTCTACAAGACTGGCAGGTCAGAAAGAAAGCAGTTTTCTACCCTGTTGCTGTGGAAGCAAGAAGCAGTAGCAGCAATAGGAAGCTCACAAACACTGACCTAAGGGTAAAGACATTCCTGTTCAAGATGCTTTTGTGCACTTCTTGGGCTCCACATGTTTTTTGCAGAAGGGAACTTCACAGACCAACAGTAAAGTCAGTTGATAACCTACATTGCAGTCCCAGACTGAACTCTGCTGCTTAAAAGCATCACCACTGCTCAACTGCATCAACAGCTTTTCATTCTCCTCACAGAATATCAGAGCTCTGACAGGCCACCACAGCTTGAGGAGCTGTAGACAACTCACCAGTGTTTTAACAGTAGAAATCTGGGTGACTCCTAAGTTTGGCTGCCCCAAACAGATTCCACTCAAGCACAGACCCATGTTCACAGCACTGGAGCAGAGGAAAGCAGCTCCAGGTCCTTCACTGACACCTTGTGTCAGAAGCAGGAACTGGATACAACAGCGACAGCCAGGCAGGTTCCAACGCTCCCAGCTCATGGATACTGCACACATGAGGAACTTCAGCTGAGAAACAACCAGAGCACCTGGACTTTTAGAGATGAAAGAAGGGATTAAACACATTGTTGCTGAAGAGTTTAAGAGAAAGCTGAAACCAAAACAGTTCTCACACACACACCCCTCAATTCTGGACATGTTTTTCTGCACTTCTTAAGGCCAGCTCAGGAGCCTGCCTGACCACAGACAGCCCATTTGGCTCTCTGTTTCTGACTCAACAAGGGAGAGCTTGGATCAGGTTACCTTGTGATCAGACAAGCAGACAGCAGGGGATCACACAGAAAAGCATGACTTCCTCCCTTCCAGCAGCACTAAACTGCCAAAGTCCTGAAGCAGACAAGTCAATCCCTTTATGCTTCCACACTGATGGGCACACCAGATGGAGCAGCATTTCAGTCCTGGAAGCACAAGGTCCTCCAAGCAGCCAGATCCAGAACAGTCTTGGTCCTTCAGGCTTTCTCTATGGCCAAGGCAATCACTTGCTCCAGACTGGGACTAACTGCAGAACCAGAAATGTGAGAGGCAGCAGCAAAGACTAAACAGAGCAGGGAAGAATGTATCAGTAACTTATGTCCCAGTACTTATTTTGGTTGCTAATACATTAGCCACTACCTGAATTTAGTGCAGACAAGCATCTGGGAGAGAAAGAAAAACATTAAACACATTTCAGTGGAGCATACAAAACAAGTGTGAAATGAGAAAATCACGCTTCAAGGAAAGAGGAAAGAAATTGTTTGATCAAAGACCTATGTAAGTAATAAAGAACAATGCTCCTTTGAAGAAAAATTCCTCTCCAAAAGCACACTAAGCAGGGACACAGTGAGCCAAGTGAAGGAGGAACAAGACTGGTAGGGAATTTGGAAGAGCCTTCAGGTCCTGAATAAAGTGTGACCAAGAGCACAGCAGCAGCCACCACCAGAGAGCTGTTGGGGACAGAACAGTAACAATACCATGACAAACATATGGGAACTCCAATGTGACTCATTCCAAATGCAGCCAACACCACTCCAAGGGAGAACTAGGTTTAAGTAGCTTGGTTCAGAAACTGAGAGAAAAGAGAAGCTCCAAGTATAGAAGGACTCCAAAGAGGAAGTCATCTGCAGGAAAGATGAAAAAGTCACAGCTCAGGGCATGCTGAGACTTGTGACTACCAAGAGAGCAGAAGTCACTCCCACTGCACTCTTTCAGGCCTTGGGCTCCACAGCAGGAACGACAGTGACTGCTGCAAGAAAAGAGATGCAGAAAAAGAAAAGTGGAAAAGGAGCTTCTGTCCTAAGTAAAAACATACTGGGAATTTTTAAGATAAAGACTGGGGCACAACACAGCACTCAGGTCACATTCTACTGTTACCAGGAGTGAGCAGTTCCAGGTAACTTGCATCCAGGGTTCAGCTGGCCAGGGATTCATCTAACCTGTCAATGTCAATTAACCCCCCAGCATGATTGTCTAGATAAAACTGATGCTTAATTAATGTTTTTAGAAGAAATTATGATCCAATAATTATAGTTCCACTGATCAAAAAAACCAACATCTCTGGATACATATGTTTCTAGCTTATTTCAAGATAGGCCTGGTTTTAATCTTTGTGATTTGTGACCCAAATTCTATACACCAAAGAGTGAAAACTGCTAAGCAGGTCACTGATCAGAGGAAAAATCTGAGTTGACCACAGGAGATCACAGAACTGTAGAATAGTTTGGGTTGGAAGGGACCTTCAAAGGTTATGTAGCCCAATTGCCTGCAATGAGCAGGGATATCCTCAACTGGTTGTTTAGAGCTCCATTCAACCTGGCCTTGAATGTTTTCAAGAATGGGGCACCCACCACTTCTCTGGACAACCTGTGACAGTGTTTCACCACCCTCATTGTATAAAACAAAATCCTCACGGTTCTGCAAGTTTGTACACAGTGATCTAGAAAAAAAGATGATGGCTGGAAATCAGAATTAACCTCTAAAGAAATCTCAACATTGAAGGCAACAGGTAATTCACTAGTGAATTTACTCAGCTGTGCACTAGATTTTTTTTCCCCACTAGTGATCCTTCAATAACAGCAGATACTTTCCTAGGTGAACTGATCTCCTTAAAATCTAATAATGGATATCAGGGATCTTAGATTATACCAATAACGTTATTCCAGGCCTTTAAAAGGCTTCCTGCCCTTTAGGGAGTGAAGGCACAAACTCGACTCACCAGCAACGCCTGTTAAAACCCACAGGGCACAGCTACACGGCCACCTCAAGAAGGCAGTGGGAAGCCCATTTCCCTCAGAGCACTGTATCAGCTGCTGCTATCACACGGCCGGGCTGCCCGGGAAACTGAGTCAGCTGAGGCGGGGTGAGGGGACAGGACGGGACAGCGACTGCGTCCTCAGCCACGGCGTGAAAAGGGAACAGCGCCCTATAAACGCCGCTGTCGGCTCTTTTCCCCACTGCCAGGCAGCCCCTCGCCTCCCCACAGCCCCCCACCATCTCCCCTCAGCCCACAGCCCAGATATTCCCCTCAGGATGGCGGGGAGGGGGGGGGCTATTCCCGCTTGCCTCAGGCCTCCACCGCTACTCACCCTCCAGGCTCTCGCACTGCACGAGGTTCACGTAGTCGCCTTGCCGGAGTACCCCCGCTTTAAAGCCGCGCACCAGCCCTTCCAGGTACCCGTTATCTATGTTAAAATAGAGCTCCGGGAAGCACGACATGGCGGCAGCGACGAGACGGCAGCGCTACCGCCCGCCGCCTCACGTGACTGCCGGCGGGTCACGTGGGCGCGGCCCCTTCCCGGCAGCCATTGCGAGGCGGGAAGGCCTGAGGCGATGGCGGCCGCCATAACCCCGGCCCGCCGTACTCCCGCTCCGGCTGCCCAGCGCCACGCGTGAGGCTCCCCTGCGCTGCACCTAAGCCACCATGAGCGATACAGGCACCAGAAGGATACACAAGTAAGGCTCGCAGTGTCGCCTGCTGCTGAGACACCACTTCTACTAGTCAGGAAATGCCTAGCCAGTTAAAGAGCTTTGCCAGGCTGCTCTGTAAAAAAATAAAATAATTTTGTTTGATCTAGAGGTGTTGCAAAATGTGGGATATGTCAAGGTTATCCTAAGGCAGAATCTTCTTTGATGTAAGACCTCATCAGGAAGAAGGGAGCTAATCAGTGGAACAGGCAGCTGCCAGCACCCCCCACTCAAGGATATCGTGGAACAAGCTTTAATGATGTAATAATTTAAGATGGTGATGTATGTCTACATGTACATTGTTAACCTGGCTAAATGTTTGAGGTCCATGTATCCTAGAGCTGATCTATCTTCATTGTAACACTGAAAATCACCCTTGCTGGTCAAAAAGACCCTGTCAAGGTGAACACCCTCTCCATGAGCATGAGAAGTTAGCTGGAGTTCCGTGATTTCCATAGAAATTATTAATCAATCTTAATAGTGGAGATGTCCGCAGGAAGCTGCTAACCCTGTACTTCTTTGTGTACATAATGGCACAGAAAGTGTGGTGGGGTGTGCTGCATTTGTGGAATAACCGAGCACCCAGGCTGGGGCAGCTCTGAAATAAACAATCACTGTCTCTGAACTGTGTCATTATCAGCTCGGTGCACACCAAGGAACAAACCTGATTTTGTGGGGAACAGCAGCATAGCCACAACGTCACCTGGGTACCCCTGCTGAAACACCACTTACGTAGCCAGGAAAGGCACATCTGGTTTGATGTGGACGTGTCCTGGAGTGTCACCTGTGTGACACCAGCTTGCTGCCCCCCTCCCTTCCCTGAAAGCCCGAGCAGGCACATCACACCATTCCCATTCTGCAGTGGCTTTTGCAAAGGGCTGCTTTATTGGAGCTGCAGAGAAGGAGGCACACACAGGGGCGAGGAGCTGGCAGCCCCACGGGCGCTAGTTCTTGCTGCAGGGGGGGTTGGTGCTGATTTTCCTGCAGTAGCAGACGGCATTGAAGAAGCGGCAGTAGCAGGTGGCACAGGGGTCACAGCAGGGGATCTGGCCGATGCAGGACTCCAGGAGCCGGACACAGCGGCGGGGGGAGCGCTCCTCACGGCCCTCAACTTGCAGCTCTGTGGATGATGCCTGCGGGGGAGAGAGGAGGGGAAGAGCTGGTCCTGGACCACTGTGCCAGCAATAAAGAACTGCGTGGGAGAGAGCCAAGAGTGGCTGCTGAAACCTGGCATTGCCAGCAGCAGAGGCTTCTGTCATGTTCAACTCTGGGCTCTATTTTCTGTTGGAAATCACTGCTGAGCCCTGTGGACTCTCTGCAGGCATTACTGCCTCATCCACGGTGTCTCAAGGCCTTTCTGCACACTTATTTTGAAGCACAGTCTGGTCTTCAGCACAGTGCTGTGCCTTCTGCCCAAACAGAGGCACCAGGGGCTAAGCCAAGCAACACAGGACACTGCCCATCAAGCTCCTGCTCTGCAGAGACTTCCTGGGCTGCACTTGAGGTTAATTAAATGGATTACAGGAGCACAGGCTTGGACCACTTTCATTTGAGTGCTGGAGCCCCTTGCAGGTCTGAGCAGCCTCAGCTCATCCCAGCTCCTCAGGTGATGGACAGAGTCCCACCCCACACAGTACATGCTGGGCTCCAAACCCCCCCAGCCCTAGGGACACAGAGAAAGCTGCAATGGCCTGAGGCTGCCCCACTCTCAGGGCTGTCTGTAAGAAAGCTCAGGGAGCCGTACCTGTGGTTCCAGCAGGCTGCTTTTCTGCACAAGGTCACCATCAGCTTCTTGGATGCCCAGAGCCATCTGCTCAAACCCCAGCCTTGGGAGAGCTCCTGCAAGATACAGAGAGATTGGACAAGGAGGCTGCTGGAGGGTCAGCTCCGATTCTTCTCCCTTTGATCATGTGTCCCCACAAAAAAAAAGACCCCACTCCCTGTGAACTGCCAGGCTACTGTCACTAGCTAAGGCCAGGAGAAGCTGTGCTGCTTTAAGGGGATCCCCTAACTCTGGGTGTGGATCCCCAGCTCAGTTTTGGGGCCCAGAAGCAGCTGGTGGGGGGCAGTGAGGAGCAGGCAGCCACAGGACTCACCTGCTGGCTCCGCAGGCACCTCCGTGACTTTCCGCTGCAGGCTGGTGTGGCGGGCTCTGTCCACCCGCTCCAGCCCGCCGCTCGCCTTCTGCAGGTGGCCACAGCTGAGGTCAGCAGTCCTGAGATCCAGGGCAGCTTGGATCCCCTGCAGCAGCCCACAGCACAGCAGCAGCACGTTCAGCATGGTCCTGGGGGACAACCTGTGCAGAGGAACCTGGCCAGTATCAGCCTACCTGCTGGCAGCCTGGCCTGTCCCCTCCACTGCCATCACCCCCCACCATCCTGAGAAGTGCTGTGTCAGTGAGGGGCAGCCTCTGCCAGCACAGCCACCACTCCCAGCTGTTTGTTCCCTTGGACTTGAGAGCCTTTTTTTTGACTGACAGGTACCTGGGAACAGGAACCCCCAAAGCTCTCTCATTTTTGTGGGGCACTCCATATGTGAATGATCTCCCCACAGAAAGGGGTGACCAGCAGAGAATGGAGTGAGATTTGATCTTTTTTTGCAGCAGTTCAGGTTCTTCTGCCCTATACAGCAGCCACCAGACCACTGAGGTGCACAGTGTGTGGCCATAACACCTGGCACGGCTCCTGCCAGGCTCTGAGCCTGGAAGTGCCACTAGAATCTGAGTGCTGGGCAGGGAGATGGATGACAGTACACACAGTTGAGAGTCAGGCTGTGGGCTTTGGGGGCCTGAAGGCTCTAAACAGTAGGTGAGCTCTTAGGGAGCAAAAGCAAAGGGGCCAGGAGGTGGTATCCCAGTTGCTGCTGTCAGCCAAATCCCGAGAAACCTCACGCCTGCTGCTTTGGCAGCCTTGAGGTTCCAAACCTGGCTCCACCATCCCAGTGCTGGGCACTCCTCATCTCCCTATCCCACAAAACCACCCAGCTCTTTTCTGGGAGAGACCCCTGTGCCCAGTGGGGAGCCCCACAGCCGTGGGTGTCACATCCCACACCCCTTCCCATGGTAAGCACTGACCTCTCCAAGCAGGGGATTGCTGTCTGCTGCTCCACTGAGCTCGCTGGAAGCACCACTACCGCTCTCTGTCTGTGTCCTCCTCCCCACATGTTTACTGGGACTTATATCAGCTCTTTATTAATTAAGTGCTGCAGCCACATGACTTCACTAACTACCAGGTAGGTGGGAGTCTCTGGAAAACGGGCTTTGTCTGGATAGAGAGGCAGCCAGTGGGGATGCATGGGAGTGGGGACTCCTGCTTTGTGCCTTGCACTGCTGCAGGAAGGAACAGATCCCTGTTAGCTCCAAACTCCCCGGTTTCTTGGAAATGATCCCCACTGCTTCCCTTTCCAGCACCAAGGCTGCAGCCTGAGGATATCTCCTGGTTCCCAAATACAGAAATAACAGGGCTGTAGTCTCTTCTCTAAAACCATGCCAAGTCTGACTGGTTTTCAAAGGGAATGTTGCCTATCTGTATCTCCTAGCAAGCATCCAGCCATAGTGCAGAGCCTCCAGAAGTCCTCCAGCTCCTGACCACATACCATGTGCAGATTCTTCAGGCTTCCACCTGTAATAACTGCATCTCTTACTCATCTCTTATTTGAAAAACCTGTATCTCCCAAGAGCCAGGGTCCTGTGAGGAACACCTGTGGCCTTGAGTAGCTTCAGCCCAGCAAGGAATTGGGGGAATAAGACATAATAGGAATGGTTCAGCAGGCTCCGACATTCCCAGCAGGGAAAGCTGACAGCCCAGGCTCTGCCTTCACCAGGCTGTTCCTAGAGCAGGAGGACCCCCCAGCCTCTCAGCATGTCCCCAGCAGAGCATGAGCCACTGCTCCTGGCTGCAGCACCACCTCTGGGGCTCTTTGCAGGCTTCCTCTGCTCCTACATTCCCTGTCCCAGCATGATCTGATTCCTGCTGCATTTGAGGGACAGGGTGAGCAGGCACCAGTGAAGAGCTCACCTGCCATGTGTCATTTTCTCCAGCTGCGAGTGGCTGCTGGAAACACTCACCACCCATCTGGGTCCCCCGATTCACAACACCCAGTCAGGATCCCCTGCCACAGCAGCTGGATGCCTCCTGCACCCCACACGCCTGGACAGACTCTTGGGTGAGAGGCAGGTTTGGCAGCCCCTTCCATTCCCAAGGCCCAGGTGAGCGCCGAGTCCAGCCCCAGCTCCTCCACTCCTCAGCCCTGGGGACTCCGGGCCCGCAGTGCCCCGGTGCCCGCTGACACCGGCCCCCGCACGGAGCTCAGCACAGCTCATTAGAGCCTGTTTGCAGCCGGCGGGGCCGCGGGCCAGGACTTCTGGGAAGGCATTAGCGGGAACGAGGGCGGCCGCGCTGAGAGCTTTTTAATCTGCAGGAGCAACATCTGCTTTGCTTTGCGCATCCCGATGGCCAGTAACGAGCTAAATGAGGCGGCCGGCCGCTCGCCGGGCCGCTTCCAGGAAAAGACGGCTTAAAGCGAGGGGGGAAGGGGGGCCAGAGCTGCGCTCCCGGCTCAGTGGTTCAGGCTCCAGCGAGGGTGGGAGCGGGCGATGGAGCGGGTCAGTGGCACAGCAGAGATGCCCGTGAGCGGGCATCCCGGGCTCCCTCCAACGAGGGACCCTCCGGAGATAAGCCCGGGCTGGGGGCTCTCCCTCTCCTCCTGGAAGCATCCAGGCAGGCGGGCGGCTCATTTAGCCCATCACCAGCCCTCGTTACCGCTAAGGCCAAACGAGTCCCCGCTCCCCAAACAGGCAGTAGGGAGCCGGGCGGCGGGAGCTGCCGGAGGCAGCGGTACCCAGAGAGTGCCTCGCAGGAGGTGCGATGAGCATCGCCCCGGCTCAGCCCCGCCGGGCCGGGCCCTTTAAGGCGCGATCCCGGAGCCGCCCTGACGTCAGCGGGGCGGGCGCGCCCGGGCACCGCAGCCCCGGCGGCCGCAGCTCCGCGCCCCGGTGAGTGCGGCTCCGCCGGGGCGCACCGGGTGACAGGGGCTGGGGTGGGTATCGGGGTGCCCGGAGCGCTGGAGGGGGAGCCGGGGGGTGCCCCGGGTGCTGAGGTCTGGAGGTGAAGACATGGGGGTGGCACGGATGTTGGGGATTGGAGATGGGAATACGGGAGTCACAGGGGTGCTGGAGACCTGAAGGTTGGCGTTATGGGGGTGGCCCCGGAGAGCTGGGGACTGGAGGTAGAGAAGTGCGGGTGCCCAGAGATGCTGGGTAGCAGAAGGGAGCATATTGGAGTAGCCAGGATGCCGAATACCTGGAGGTTGGCCTTACTGAGGTGCCCAGGATGCTGGGGTCTGGGAGTATGGGGTGACAGGGGTGGTGGCAATTTGGAGGTAGGGGTGTGGAATGCTCAGGCTGCTGGAAACTAGGAGGGAAGCGGTATGGGGCTGCTCAGGGTAATGAGGGACTGGAGGCAGGAGTGTTGGGGTGCCCGGAGTGCTTCAGTTCTGGACACCTGGAGGAGAGCGTATCAGGATGTCCAGGATGCTGGGAAAACTGAAAGGGAGGTGTTGGAGTGCTCAAGATGCTGGGGACCTGGACATGGGGATTACAGGGTGCCCTAGGATACTCAGGAGATGGAAGATGGAAGTATTGAGATCTCTAGGGTACTAGGAAATGGAGATACAGATGGGGTCTAGGTTCTGGAATGGAGACTGGGAGGTGGAATGTCAGGGATGCTCAGGCTGCTGGGGACCTGATGTCCTAGCAGTGCTGGTGTTTGGTCCTGGTATGTGGGAGCACCCCATCCCTTAGCCCACATTGCTCAGCATCTCTTCCATCTCACAGTGCCTGATGCCTGTCCCCACCTGACGACACCGCCATGGCCGGGGCACAGGGCTGTGGCGAGGGCAAGATCGCGGGGCTGTACGACCTGGAGCGCACGCTGGGCAAGGGCCACTTTGCAGTGGTGAAGCTGGCCCGGCATGTCTTCACTGGGCAGCGCGTGGCCGTCAAGGTGATCGACAAGAGCAAGCTGGCAGGGGAGGCGGCGGGGCAGCTCCTGCAGGAGGTGCGCTGCATGAAGCTGGTGCAGCACCCCAACGTGGTGCGCCTCTACGAGGTCATCGACACCCACGCCAAGCTCTACCTCATCCTGGAGCTGGGCGACGGTGGGGACATGTTTGACCACATCATGCGGCACGAGGGCGGCCTGGCTGAGCCGCGGGCCAAGCACTACTTTGCCCAGATCGTCCATGCCATCTCCTATTGCCACAAACTCCACGTGGTGCACCGTGATCTCAAGCCCGAGAACGTGGTCTTCTTCCAGGAGCAAGGGGTGGTCAAACTCACCGACTTTGGCTTCAGCAACCGCTTCCAGCCTGGCAAGATGCTCACTACCAGCTGCGGTTCCCTGGCCTACTCAGCACCAGAGATCCTGCTTGGGGATGAGTACGATGCCCCAGCTGTTGGTAAGGGCTGTGGGGTATCCTGGGGACCTGCCTGCCTCCTATCTCTTGCCTGGAGTACGGTCCTGCCAGCTGGGTACCACCTCCCACTTGGCCCCTTGCACTAGGAGCACACAGTGGCACTGCTGTCCCTACAAGGAGGCAGCCTGTCCCTTGTGCTTGGCTGCCCAGCCCTGCCTGGCACAGCAGGGTCTTCCCTGCACCCCAGCATCCACAGAGATCCCATAGAGTGATGGTTGCCAGAGAGGGGAAAAAGCCCAAGCAGGCTGTGAGCCTGGCACGGCAGCCGCCAGGAGAAGCAGTGTGGGGATACAGCCGCCAGCAATCTGGCGCTGGTGGTTATTTGGCAGGGTGAGGCCGGAAGGAAATCTGTTCGGGATGCTGCTGTTTGGGCGGAGGAGCTCTGAAAGTTTCCTTTGCTCCATCCCCGCCCTGAAAACCACTTCCTCCCCATGCTCCCAGTGCTCTTCCTGCCCTGGCCAGGGTGCAGGGGTCTGGGGAGACTGTCCCAGGGCACAGGGAGCTGGGCTGGGGGCTCCAAGAGGTTCTGCTGTGACAGAGGGGACGTGGGAGGGAAGCAGTATGCAAGCTGGCTGGCTGGCTGGAATTAGGGCAGGAGGATTTAGCAAAGCAAAACACGAGCCCTTAAAGGCAAAAGCCCAGTGTTGGCTCAGGGAAAGGCGGATCCCGAGTTGAGAACAGGGATAGCTTATGGAGGCGGTAGCAAAATAAGCTGGTGGCGCTGCAAAGGGAAATGAAGGGAGAAAACCGACACAGATGAGAAATTTTCAAGCACTTGACTTAAGCAGCTGAAGGTATTAACGGAGCGCCTCAGGGCGTGCTCAGCATCCTAAACCCACACATCTGCAGGAATTTGTGTTCTGGGCAGGAGGAGCCAGTGAAGATGCTTCTGGCTCCATCCCTGTCCCCAGGACAGGAATCCTGCTTCAGCTGATCCCCATGCAGCTGGAGCGCCCAGATCCCTGTTATGTCACACTCCAGTTGCTGTAATGTCTTCTAAAGCAAAGCCCAGTGTACTAACGTTTAGCAAGAGGGGTAATATTACATTCAAGCAAGAATAGAGAGAGAGAATAACACAGTCATGCCGTTTGCACCAAGAGGTCTTTTGTGAATTTCTGCAGACAGAGCCCTCAAACGAGTGTAGGGATGCTTTGATCACCTAGGTGTGTGCAGTCTGCGGGAAATCTGAAATGCCCCCCTTGCTTTCTAGACAAGCTCACCCCTTTCGAGGTGGCCAGCTAGGTGCGGCTGGAGCAGGACATCCTTCCCCTGTTACAGACTGCACACAACCAACAGCCCTTCTGTCTGTCAGAAAACCTGTCCAACTACACCAATTAATGTCACAGTCCGCACAACCTGAGCGGGGCTCGTGATGGTTCGTTCGACCGCGGGGTGCAAAGGACAACAGCAAGAGACTAAGGGTTTGTTCAGCAACAAGCAGCAAAGCAATTTATTGAGGGCCAACAATTCAGTTTTTGGGATAATGGTGAGAAGGAGAGGGATAAAAAGATGACAAAGTAGGGAGAGAGAGAGAGAGAGAGACAGAGGGATAGAGACAGGGAGACAGAGAGACGGAGGGATGGAGGGACAGAGAGAGAGAAAAGAGGGAATAGCTACCAACAGATGGGACGTCCTCGGATCATCTGGCAATGTCTTCCATCCGTGGGGAAAAAGAAGTCTCCAAAGGCCTCTTCTGAGGGTGATAATTTTATAGTCCATTTCGAGGCGAGGGGCTGCTGGCCAAAAGGTGGGGAGAGTTATGGACCATTGTGAGTGAGGCCTGTTGATTCAGCTGCAGAAAGTACAGTTCAGCCTGCACCTGCTAGGGCACAATGCACCGTAACGATGCAGCATGCAACCAAACTCGGTCCATTAGAACATCCGCCTTGGCACGGCCCAGAGCGAGTGGTGGGGGTCTGAAGGTCTCAGTCACTGACAATGATTGTGAGGCAGAATCAGGCAATCTTCGGACCGACTCTTACACCAGTGCCAGGGTGGTTGTGCTGGGGTTTGTGAATCAGGAAGCTGAGGAATGAAACAGGGCCGTAGGTGGATGTGTGAGCTGGGGGGAGCAGGGAATGGGGCAGAGCTCAGGGCTGGCTATCCTGTCCCTGCCTGAACAAGGTGATCACACCTCAACTGCTTTGGTGAAGTCCCTTGAGACCTGGTTGGATGTGGGGATGGGAAGGTGCTTCGCTGCCTTGGTGGGAGTATGCTCTCCCTGTGCATTGGGCAAGACCTGGACAGGTGTTAGCTCCAAGGAACATCCCAGTGAGCACTGGTCTCTGCTGGAGCAGCACTGGGGGCTGATGGCGCAGCCCCTCACAGGGTCGCTGGGGTGGGGAATCTCCTGGGCCATGGTGAGTGCAACCTGAACTGCTGATACTGCTTCTTGCAGACATCTGGAGCCTGGGAGTCATCCTCTACATGCTGGTGTGTGGCCACCCGCCCTTCCAGGAGGCCAACGACAGCGAGACCCTCACCATGATCATGGACTGCCGCTACACTGTCCCCCCGCACGTCTCGGCACAGTGCGCTGAGTGAGCACCACCCCTCACTGTACCCCCACACCCCAACTGCTGCCCTCGGGGTGGGCGCCCCAGCCCTGGCACATGCCTGTGAGCTGAGGTGGGAAGAGTGAGCAAAGCTGCTTGCTTTGGGGTTCACATAGTGCTGCAGGGCTGCAACGTCACTCCTTTCCCCCAGTCTCATCTCCAGGATGCTGCAGCGGGACCCAAAGCAACGAGCATCCCTGGAGCAGATCGAGGGCCACACGTGGCTGCAGGGGGTGGACCCGTCCCCTGCCAGCCGCTCCCTGCTGCCCCTCACCTCCCACAAGCGCGTGTCTGAGGAGGAGCACGAGATCATCCTGCAGGCCATGATGTGCGGGAACATCGCGGATCGGGACACCATCCAGGAGTGAGTGATGTGGGATGTGGGATGGGAGCCCCAGTGAAGGCTCTGGGGTCCCTCCAAGCATGTTCCCTTGTGTGCTGATGCAATTCCCATGGTCCCACCCAGGGCGCTGGAAGCTGACCGCTACAACCACATCACGGCCACGTATTTCCTGCTGGCAGAGAGGATGCTGCGGGAGAAGCAGGAAAAGCAGGGCCACCGCCTCAGTCTCGTCTACAACCTGGCCAAGGAGGTACAGAGCAGGTGAGCCCCCTTGCTGCCTCCCGCGTCACTCTCCCCACCATCCTGGGTCCCTAGTGCAGGGTCTTGGCCGGTCCCCTGTCCCTTTCCTTATCACAGCCCTTGTGATGCCCAGCTGGCCACTGATACCTCTCGCCCCTTCCTCAGGCCGAACCTGTCAGACACATTTGGCTCTGTGGGCAGCGCCGGCAGCCTCCTGCCCTTCACGGAGACAGGCGGCCTTGCCGGGGGGTCCCGGCTGCCCCCTGGAGGGGACATCGGCGGCCGGCAGCCCACCGGGACCCTGCTGAAGGTCCCTGCCGTGGACACCACCATCACCAAGAGCACCCCGGCCCTGCAGCAGATCTGTGAGGAGGAAGAGGAGGACGAGGAGGAGGAGGAGAGGCCCAGCGTGATGGAGAGGAAGAGCAGCTCTCTGAACCAGGAGCAGATGAGAGCCTTCCTGCGCGCCCACCGCCCACCCGGCCGCGGGGAGGTCTGGGGGCCGGGGGTTGAGCTGGGAGGCCGGGGTGGGCGCTCGGGGGTGGCCTGGGCTGGGAAGGGAGTGAGCGGGGGCCGAGGGCCCCCGGTGCTGCGGGGAAATGGAGCTGAGCCCCCAAGGAGGGAGGAGGACACAGAGCCTGGGGGCTCCTCAGCAGAGTTCCCCAAGGAAAGGGGAGCCGTCCTATCACCCCAGAGCAGCTCGGCTGGAGTTCCCCAGGTACTGGAGGCAGAGACAACTCCTGCCACGTTCCCAAGTCCTGCAGATACGTCCCCAGGGCAGGGGGAACAGATCACCCCGGCCCAGCAGTTGGTGGAGAGCTCGGGCCCCGAAGGGGGCGCAGAGAATGTGATCAAGCTGGACCCGGGCAAGAGCAAAGGGGGCAGCCTGCGGGACAGGCTCCTGCAGTTCCCGCTCTGCGAGAAAGCCCTGGCCTTCAAGCTGCGGCCGGGCTCCAAGGAGAGCCTCCTATCACTGGGGCAGTTCAACTGCTGCCATGTCATTTAAAGCCCTGGGACTGGCCCCGCTGTGGGGTCTAGGAGGGCGCCCACTCCCCTGCCTTTGGTCTGTGATGGCTGTGGGGCTAGTGGGTGGAACAGTGCCCTGCTTTGTCACCCACGGTGGCCACCCTGCCAGCACCCACCCTTGGAACCCGCTGTGACAGACCATCCCCCGGACAGGCCTGCCCGGGGTGAAGCAGACTGGGGTCCATCCCCACACTGGTCAATGTGTCCCCAAACCTCTGGGACAGCTCCATGACCCCGCCAGAATGGGATGGACCACGACACTTTTTTAACTACTAGAAATAATTTTTTTAAATAGTCTATTTTAATGTAATTAAATAGAGATTGCTATATCCCCCCCAGAGCCCCCAGTGCCCCAGCCCCACAGTGTGCATGGCCCGGGGCTGGGCTGTCCTGCCTGCAGCCCCCCCCACCAGCCCTGGCCGGGGCCAGGCACAGCCTGGCCCGTGACCCCAGGCCGTCCCCTGGGCCCTCCCTGCAAATAAGCTTCCTATTTATTATCTCTTTGTTTTCTTGCTGGCAAGAAATGAATGACGACGGAGGCGTGGGCCGGAGCTCGGCCTGAGCCGTGGCACATGCGCGTGGAAGGATCGGAGCCGCTGGGAAGCAAAGTTTGTCAGGACAATAAAATAAGCTTGTGGGTTTATGTGGGTGCAGTGTCATTGCAAAAAAATCACTATCCCCCCAGTCAAGGGGCCAGGACTGGCTTCCCTGGCACCAGGGTTGGCTTTAAGGGAGCATCCACCTGAGCTGGGGTAGGCAGGGGCCCAGAATGGAGCTCAGGGCAGCCTAGGATGGGTTAAGGACAGGGATGATGAACACACAAAGGTGAGAGAGGGCCTGGGTATGCCAGAAGGCAGGTGAAGGGTGCTGCACGTTCTCCATGAGAGTCAATCACACTCAGCCCCAGACTGCCCCCAATAGCTTTCCCCACTCTCAGCCTGGAGCTACCCTTGAGACTCCAATTTCAAAACCAGCCCAGACTTCCTTCCCTCCAGCTCTGCTGTTCCTCTCCTATCCATCCTCCTTCTCCCTCCTTTCAGGTGTACCTCAATAGCTCCCTTGTCTGTCCTCATCATCCAGCATGAGATCTCTCTGAGTGCTGGGGGGTTGGAAGAACAGAGCAATGTTGTGTGGGTCTCAGGTAGGACGGACACATCTCTGAACAGCTTGGGGAGTTGGTGATAGGAAAAGAAGAAGGGGGATGCCCTGGGGACCCTGCAGCCCCTACTGGGCCCCAGCAGCAAGAGGGGGATGCTGCTCCTGCCCACATGTTCCCTTTCTTGCTCTTAAAGGATAAAACCACCGCCTGAACAGGGGCTTGAACCCTGGACCCTCAGATTAAAAGTCTGATGCTCTCCCAACTGAGCTATCCAGGCTCACATTTGGGCTATGGGGTGCCTGTCTGTGACAGACAGGGGGTACCCCGCTTTTCTGCGGCACTGCAGGGACAACGTGGGGACCCCTTTGGTATTCCCCACTCCCACACCACCCCAATGAGGCTGCCAGCGCAGGCCAGACTGAACACCCGGGTTCTGGGAATCTCACTGGGCACTGACCAGGCCCAGGGATGCGCCCTGGGAAGACGCCGGTGCCGCAGGGATGCGCAGGCGGGGAGGGGAGCGGGATGCTGCGGGAGCGGCTGTGAAAGCCCCGCCGCTCGCACAGGGAGGCAGGAGGGTCCCGCCGGGGACAGGAGCAGCAGCAGCGCTGGCTGTGGCCGCTCAGGGCTCCGGGCTCTGCTCGGTGCCTGCAGCAGCCTCGGGTCGGATCCGAGTCCCAGCGGCGCTTCCGCAGGAGCCGCGTTACAGCAGGAGGGAGGCTGCTGCGGGGAGTTGGGTTGCACAGACCGAGCCTGGATGGGCACCTACAGGTGCTACCTCACATATTCTCTTGCTCTTCCTCCCCATTCTTCAGGAAGGGACCCTTTTGCCCCATAGGGAACCTACGCTGCCAGTCCAGCCTTGCCAAGCTCGGAAGGGACTGGAGATGAAAACCGGCACCGATTGGAGACGGGGTGGGGGAATCCCAGGAACAGCCGGCAGAGAGCCCCGTGGGGCCTCTTCAGACACCTCGTGCGCACTAATTGTCTTCATTAGAGTGGCCAGTGATGGCATCAGCCCCGTCTGCGGAGGCTGGGGACAGCACTAAAGAGCTCGGGGAACGGCGGCCTCGGGACGGCCCTGGAGGGGCGATCAGAGCCCGTACGTACGGTGGGAGGGTGCGTGGTGTCGACTGAACAAGAGCACAAGCTTAATTACCCTGTTTAATTAGAACCCACTGCTTTTAACCCACGTCTGGAGCCGTGGCCACCCCGGTGCACGGCCCCACGGCAGCCACGGGGGCACCGCAGCACCCCGAGGTGCACCGGCTCCGAGGTGGGCACATGTGGTAGTGCCTGGATCCCACAGAGAGGCACCACAAGGGCCTCAGTTCCTTCCGGAAGGTGCCCGGAGGCTGGAGCCTACAGAGAGGTACCGTGAGTCCCCTCTGAATGCAGCGAGCAGGAAACTCCCGGGCGCGTTTCCTCCGCGGCTCCCCCCGGCCCCTTCTGTCCCTTGGTGGCCGCCTTAGCCCGGCCCGTGGGGCGGAGCTCCCCCACCCGGAAGGGCCGGACCGGGACCACGTGTTGGTGGGGTCATGGCGTCGGCGCCCAAGAGATTCAAGGTACGGGGAACCCGGGGGCTCCCGGGGAACTGGGGACACACCGGCTCTTGGGGCGGCGGCGCTGAAGGGATCCGCGATCGGAATCACGGCTCCTTCCCCTTCAGCCCATGTTTCAATCCACAGGCGGCGGTCGAGAGCGGCGCCCAGGGAAAGAATAGTGTCGACCCCCTCTCCGGGTTCCTGGCATGGTGCGGGCAGGCCGGGGTGGAGCTGAACCCCAAGGTGAGGCAGGGAGGGCCGGCCCGGGCATGCCCTAGGTCCGCCCTGGTCTCTTCGCTCCGTCCCTGAGCGCTCCCTCTGGCCCCAGGTCCGGCTGAGCAGGGAGGGCGCGGTGGCGGGGTACGGGATGTTGGCGGCCGAGGAGCTGGAGGAGGGAGAGGTGCTGTTCACCATCCCTCGCACGGCACTGCTGTCCCAGCACACCACCTCCATCCACGCACTCTTGCAGGAAGGTGAGTGCAAGCTTCTCGCGTCACTCGAGTCTGCTGTACCTTTTAAAGGAATAAATGGGTCTGTGGTAAAACCTCGGGAAGGTTCCTGATTTGTGCAGGATGCTGTAGGGCTGTTTGATACCCCTCACTTCCCTAAGAACTGTGGTGGACAGGGCGAAAAGTCCATCAGTGCAACACCTCCGACTTCTAAGTGACAGGCACCTGTGCTGTGCTGCTTTCCTTGAAGCACTGATAAGAAAAAGAACAGTTCCTTGGTTCCTGAACACACAGAACTGAGGCTGAGGAGGGCAAGGCTGTGGGGCCTGGGAATGCTCATCCATAACTCCAGAAAAGCAGGTCCTGGTCCTGGTTGACCTCAGGACAAACCTAATACAAACCAGAATAAAAGCTCAACCCCCAGCTCCAGGCTGAAGACAGGCACGGAGGTTTGTCATATCATTTTTGGTTCTGAAATGCAGAACAACTTAGGTTTTCTCCATCCTGTCTGGTTCTGTAGCCCAGGAGTCCCTGCAGAGCCAGTCCGGTTGGGTCCCTCTCCTGCTGGCCTTGCTACACGAGTACACAGCCAGCAACTCCCACTGGCAGCCGTACTTCTCCCTCTGGCAGGACTTCCGGAGCCTGGACCACCCCATGTTCTGGTAAGGTGAAAGCAAGGGGGCTTGGGGAGGCTCAGTCTTACAGCTGAAGGCAAGTACAGTCCAGGGGCTGCTGAGTATTGTCCTGGGAAGGGATGTGTGATCCTGCTGGGTGACCCCAATCCTCTGTTCTAGCCCTGTGCTGGCACTGTCAGGAGCCTGAGGGGCCCTCCTGGGTTTGTGGTACAGGCAGAGCTAGAGAACAAGGACCTGGAAAGCACAGGGAAGCTGACATTAAGGAAGAAGGAGTTTATAGACTAGCACAGGTGGAAAAGAACCTGTTTTTCTTGTAACAGGCCTCAAGAAGAGCGAACAAGGCTCCTGCAGGGCACAGGCATCCCAGAAGCTGTGGACAAGGATCTCGCTAACATCCACCTGGAGTACAACTCCATCATTCTGCCTTTCATGGAGACCCACCCCAACATCTTTGACCCCAAACTTCATACTCTGGAGTTGTATAAGGAGCTGGTGGCATTTGTCATGGCTTACAGGTGAGAAGTAAGGGCTTTGCTCCAGCAAGGAGCACAGAGAAGGAAGTAGGAGTACAGGCTATAGTAGAGGTACCACAAGAATCTAAGTGTAAGTCAAACTTGCCCTATGTAGCCATGTGTACCACTGGCTTGTCTTAGCTTTCAGGAACCTTTGGAGGAGGAAGAAGAAGATGAGAAGGGGCCCAATCCTCCCATGATGGTGCCTGTAGCAGATATTTTGAATCATGTGGCCAACCACAATGCCAACCTGGAATACTCTCCTGTGAGTGCAAAGCTGCTGTGCCGGGCATTGTCACAGCTCAGTTGTGTTTTAGTAAGACCTTTGGGAATGGGGGCACAGCAAGGTGGGGTCTCAGCCCAGTCTGGCCTGGATCTCATTAGAACAAAGCCCTGCTGCATGTTTGGTTAGGAGGAGCTCAGGGGCACCTGAGCTCTCTGAAAGCTCCCATTGAGCAGTCGGATCAGCACAGCTCAGATGCTCTCCTCTTCTTGCTTGCAGCAATGTTTGAGGATGGTTACAACACAGCCTGTGGGGAAAGGAGAGGAAATCTTCAACACCTATGGGCAGATGGCCAACTGGCAGCTGCTGCACATGTATGGCTTTGCAGAGCCCTACCCTGGCAACACCCATGACACAGCTGACATCCAGATGGTGACACTGCGCAGGGCGGCTCTGCAGCGTGAGTGGCACCCCAGCCCCTCTAGGAGAGGATGGGGCAGGGATCTCTCTTAAACAGGGATCTCATGAAAAACAAGCATTTCATTCCACAGCATTTCAGGGGTGTGTTCACAGCTCTGCTGTCTTCAAAACAGGTGCCAAAAGTGAAGCGCAGCAGCAGCTGGTCTCAGAGCAGTGGGACTTCTTGTGCCAGCTGGAGATGGTGGGAGAGGAAGGCGCCTTTGTGCTAGGCTGGGATGAGGTGCTGACAGAGGAAGAGCTGTCTGTGGCCCTCAAGGTAAGAATGGCCAGGTAGGGGAAAAGCTGCAAAAGGGAGCACAGAGTGCAGCTGGGTATTCAGCAGTGCAGAATGGCTCAGTGAAGGGGACAAGCACCTGAAGGCAGTTTGGCACTAAGAGTCCTGTGTGAACAGTGGTAGGGGGTGTGGCTGCCCATCTCCCAGGTCATCTTCCTCTCCTGAAGTAGCCATCCATGTGTACTTACATATTTGTCTTGAATGGCTCCATAGCCACTGCTATTCTAGAAAGTTGTCACAACTTTGTAGGTGACAGCTGAGATGCTTTACAAGATTCACCAATCTCAGATTTGCTGTTTTAATGTTCTTCTAACCCACAATTACTTGCACTTAGGTATCTAAGTCAGTTTCAGTCTCTCAACCTTTAGTGCAGCTGAAGAATAACTCACCTGCTCCACGTGGCTCTTCTGTTCCACACTGCCAGTGACTTACCCCTTTGCCTGGGTCACTACAGGTGCTCTGCATGTCAGAAGAAGAATTCAAGGAGTATAAGGAGCAAGATGGCTGGGAAGACGACAGTGAGGAAGAGGAAAACTCTACCCTTTCAAATGAGGCCCTCGCCAGACTTAAAACCCCTTGCAAGAAGCTCCTTTATGACAGTGTGCTGCTGACTCTGGAGTCCTATGGGACAGACCTGAAAGCAGAGCAGGACTTGCTGAATAACAAGGAGGCTTATGAGAAACTGAGCCGAAGGGAGCAGCAAGCGCTGCATGTGCGCTACGGACAGAAAAGGATCTTGCATCAGCTTCTAGAGCTGATACAATAGAAACCTCAGTGCCCCTGGACAGGATCTGGCTAGGGCTGATCCTGAGGGAAAGATCAGCCAATGGCCATCTCTTCTGTAGCAGAGGACAAGATGGGAAGACTGACTACAGGTCCACTTGTCCCTCATACAGCACATGGATTTTTAGCTACCTCTACATAAAGAAGTTTCTTCACAGCACAGAGGTGGTTTTGAGTGGCCTTATTGTACCATGAGAACTCTGGAGCACAAATTCCATTTCTTTTCAGAGGCCATGAGAAACCCCAGCCATCCTAATGGCTGTTTCAGGAAGGCAGACATACACTCCCAGAACAGCAGAGGATTCCCTCATTCAGCATCAGAAATTTATGGCAAGAGCTTCTCCTTGTCCAGATTAAGAGGGCAGACATCCAGCTGTTAGCTCTTACCTTAGAGAGGTTTAGAGTAAATATCTGGCAGGTGGACCTGCTGACAACACTAAACTATACATACAACACTAAATGTGTACATATTTTATGTTGAACATTTTCAAGAGTACAAGCCCATCTAGCTGGTCTTCATATAGGCTCAGTATAACAAATATTACCTTTTATTTCCACAAAAGGTATTTCTTTGTGGGCTTGAGACTTCTCTGGAAGAGCACTGTCACAGTTCCACAACCACTGCAGGCTGAGAATTTGATACACACCCTCTGCTTGATGCAGTTCTACCCTGAACTCACTTTGGTTTTGCATGACAAAACACTGACAGTTGCCAGGCCAAGCACTATTTAATAAAAATGAGTTTTCTTACCCAGCCCATGCTCTCTACTTCAACAGGGTGTGAAGCCCCATCTAAGGGCAGGGGGATTGTTGCTGCTGCTGCAGATAGAAGGAAAACCCACACTGCACTCATGACAAAGCTACAGCCCTGCCTGCAGTGCCTGGGGACAGGATGGTTTAACAGTACTGAGGGGAGCTTGTTCTGGTTTCTCAGATGGGAGAATAGTGAATTTGACCAGGATCTCACACAGCTGCTGCTATCCTTCATAGGGACAGTGTTAAAATTGGTATTTTGGTATCCTGTGTCTCTCCAAAGAAATCATACTGGAAAACATACATGTCAGAGGAGTATTACATTTGATATCTTGGTTAAAGTTTGGGGTTTGGGTTAAAACTTTGTTTTTTAGATATGCACAAACTTGATGATGACCAAAGCATATAAAAGGTTTGAACACTGTATAACAAGACTTTGTTATACCTACTGTTTGTAATTGTTTACCTGTGTGGACATTGGAAGTTCCACCTCATTGGAGAAGGGAGAACTTCACTTTTAGACTATTTTTGCACCACAGGGAAAACTTGGAGAGTATTTGCTCACTAAGAAGAAGTTCATTATGTGATGGCTTTTGTATCTATTAGAGAACTGGGGGAAATGGCCTTACAATGGATCCTGCAATTAACTTTGTTGCCAGGAAGAAAAATGGGGCAAAGTACCAGATGTTGATCTGTTCTTTGCATTGCAGAATAATCATAAGGCTTGGAAGGAATGTGGATTGATGGCAGCACACTCTCATGTTTTAGCACTAGAGAAATAAAAAGGAAGTGTAATGAAGAGGATGAGGTGGAGAAGAGAAAGGAAAGAAAAGGGGAAAAGCAATCAGAAAAGGGATGGTAAATTTGCTTGATTGCTGTGATAGCTAGAAGGGCAGGAGGTAATGTAAGGGAATCAGATTTCAACTGATTCCCATCTAGTAGGAAAAATTCAGTGTACTTACTGTAAGCAGAATGGGCACTGGAAATAAATGCCCAGGGCATAGGTAATCCTCAAAGATGGGAGGCTCCACAAGTAGGAACTCTGCTTACACACAGTTGGGATTTAGACTGAAAGGCAGCTGAGAGCTCCAAGAATCCCCAACATAACTCCTGGTCACAGTAAATTTGGGGAGTGAAAAGGTAGAATATCTAATAGAAGAGCAATTTAGATGTAAAGGAGTCTTCAGTAAACAAAGCCCATCTATAGCTGGAGCCATAGGGAAAAGGAAATAAGGCCATTTTTCCAGCCAGTCAAATTTGGAATTGGAAGGAGTTTTATAAAATTTCTGTACATATCCAAATGCCCAATGCCATTATTAGGAAGAGAATTAAATAAATTAAACACAAAAAGAACCTTTGAAAAATGACAGATCCAAGTACATAAACCAGAGAAAAAGCCCTTGGGGCACAAGTGTTTATGTTACAGGATCAAAAAGACCCAGAGAGGAAAAGATACTCAAAAAAAGAGAAAATGGGGTGACTCCTCTCATGTAGGTGACTGGCACTTCTGAAAGATCACAAGAAGCAAAACTGGTAACAATCCAATTAAAACCTGGCACCAGACTGGTAAGATGAAAACAATACTCTGTTAAATTGGAAAAGGACTAGGGCCAAACACTGAAAGATTTATTAACTTTGGGTTGCCTCAGGAATGCCAATCAGTTTAATACCCCAATTCAACCAGTTAAGAAACCACACTCAGCATAAAGCTTGCACACAGGATGTGCATCAACCACATAAAAAGACACTGATCAATGGTTTAGGGCATTAGACTTGAAAGATATTCCCTTAAAAGGTATTTTTTTTGTATCCCACTGGATGCCTGAGTTCAGGAGCTGTTTGCATTTGAATGGGAGAATCCTTGAACAGGAGCTGTCCGTGATGCTGGACTGTTTTACCACAGGGATTTAAGAACGGCCATACCATTTCTGGAAAACAATGTAAAACTGTGTCCTTGGGATTAGAATGGGAGGCATAGTAAAAAGTATAGTGAAGAAGAAATGAGGACTGTGTCCACTTCAAAAGTTCCAACTTCAAAAGGCTCAGCTTCAGCACAGCTGCTGACCTGGCAAAGAAGTGCCATGGAATAGGAGAGAGAATTCCCTCTGAGCTGCCACCCCCTGGCACAGCTGGCTCAGTGATTCCTCACAGTTTTTTCCTCTGCAGCAAATGTAAAGCCAGGTATGGAACCCCTTAAACCCCTTAAAAGTAGGAAATCCTGACCTCTCTGCCCACACCACAGCAATCAACTAAAGCAGTCAGCTTTAACAAGCTGATGTTATGTAAAAACAAAGAAGTGAAGCCCCATTTCCTAGCATCTCCTAGGTTAAAGGACCTTGCAATATTAACAACACTGAAGCTAACCAGAACCTCAGACAGATTCCTGCTGCAGGGAGATCACAGCAGGGTGGAAGGCACTAGAAATTAAACTGATGGGCTGTCTACACTCTGTATACCTCCAGTGCAGTCTCCTGCCTGAGACATGAACTCATGAACTTGCAACTGAGCCATTTCAATTTCCATACAACTGTCCTTCCTGATGCACTTCAAAGCAAGAACCTGTCTAGTCATTACATCTGCCCACTGACCTCATGCTGGAAAACAAACCCAGCTGCTTTCAACAGGCAGTACCCAAAACACACAGGAAAACTGCAGGTTTTGGATGGGTGGAACAGGCTTTGGAAGACACCAACTGGCCAGGATAGAACTGAAGAGAATAAGCACAGTGGCACGTGCTGCATGTCATGACTTTAATGTGTAACTACAGTATGCATACATACAAGAGTGGGAGAACTAAAGCCCAAGAACTAGAAAGGCTACAAAATACAACACGTGGACCAATACTTTACAAAACATTGAAAATCCTTACAAAATGGGCTGTATTGGTCCTTTGGGTTTTTTGTTTTAATTTTTTCTTTTTTTTCCCCTTTTTTTAGTTTTTTTTTTACAAACTTATACTGTGTGGTCACAGGGGAGGGTGGGAAAAGGTCTAGATTTAACCCCTCATCTTCCAAAATTTACAACTGTCCAAAAAAAAAAAAAAAAAAGAAGCTATAGGCCTGGTCTCTGGTTTATTTACTGAAAACAGCTGACCCTCACCCAAAGGGCCAGTTTCTTCTCCAACAAAAAGGAGGCATTCTCTGACTGCCACTCCACTTGCTGTCAATCAGCATTCAATGAGGGTGAGGGGAAAGCAACACTGAACCTTAACCCCTCCCTCACCCCTCCTGTACTCCACAGAATTCCCATATTCTAAACACATCCACTTTTTTTTTTTAAACAACTTAGTGATTTAAAGGTCCCCCATTCACATAAAGAAAAATAAGTTACTGGCTTTTCAATATTCTTTGGGAGTCTGGGAATGTCAGGACAAGGAGGTCTGCCCCAGACAAGTGCTTGGCATCAGTAGCTGCCCCTTTATTACAAGATGGACAGGCACCAGTTACCCACCTGCCTTTTACACAATTTGCACAAACCCAAAAGTCCAGACAAATGTTTCTGTTCCTTGTATTTACACTAGTTCAAATGATATTCACAGCATCTTCTGAAGTTTGGCCAAAAGTCAAAAAATTTGTTTCAAACTTTGGAACATGCCCACATAAGACTTTCACCCAGGGTCTGTTGTGTCTACCCAATCAAGGGGGCTGGGAAGGTCAGGAGGAGCCTTACAGAGTCTTCAGTCAGTTGATGGGACGGGACCTCCAGGCTGGCACTCTTACAATGCAGGATGCAGCTCATCTAACTGGCACCAGTCCCTTCCATAACTTGCTGGGCCTGCTTCTGCCCCATGCAGCACTGTGCAACCGACTGGAACAACCTGCACATAGAAGCAAAGCAATGGTAGGTGCATTTATGGCAGCAAATGGATGCTGTGACAGCACCCAAACCTCAAGGTTCATCTGCTTCAGAGATAGCATTTTAATGATTCTGTGGTTAAGTTATACTCACTTCTCAATTTCTGGAGCGCAGTGAACAAACTCATGGTTCCAGAACTTAAAGGCTGGATTTTTTATCAGCTCAATGAACGTAATAAGGAGACCCCAGGGATGAGGCCTATTTACAATCAGTCGTTCCAAGAGAACCCTGAAATCCAAAAGTAAGAGCACTTAGAGCTCAAAGATTAGAAGTAAGAAAAGAAGGAAAGCAAAAAGCTAAATGTTGTCCAGTTAAACACTGTCCCTCTCACCTGGTGATCTGCTCCTGGATGGCCTCTGTGTTGGCCTCTGCAAACAGGTAGAGCATGGTGCAGCTGAAGTAGTGGGTGTGACTGTTGGGGTAGCGCAGCTGGTTGGCGATGGCGTTCAGGAAGAGGTACCGGCCTGCAGGAGAGAACACTGAGTACACACAGCTTCCCTTGCACACACAGGGGAATAAAGAAGCAACCAGCAGTGCTTGAGATTAATGTCTGGGAGCCTTGTGGAGGTACACAAAACAAAACTAACTGAGGATAAGCAAAAGCTGTATCAAGCCAGGCTGATGGAGAAGTAAGAATTCAGGTTTTTTTCACTGAAAAGCTCTAGTTTCCTTGAATACCTTGAGCTTTTGGTTAGAACATTGCTCCTGTATTTAGAGTTTAATATTTTAATGTAGCATTAATTTCTGTGTATTCACTATCAGCTACATGAAATCACAGAATCATCAAGGCCAGAAGATACCTTTAAGATCATCCAGTCCAACCAGAACTACCCCTGTAACCCCATAACCACTAAATCACATCACTCAGCACCAGATCCAGACACCTCTCAAACACCTCCAGGGATGGCAACTCTAGCACCTCGCTGGGCAGCCTATTCCAATATCAGACCACCCTAACAGTGAAAAAACCTTTTCTGGTATCTAATCTGAATCTTCTCTGTAACACCTTAGGGCATTTCCTCTTGTCCTCTCACTGCAGGCGTGGTAGAAGACCCTCACTTCACTACAACCCTTCAGAGCTCAGGTCCCCCTGAGCCTCCTCTTCTCAACACTAAACAAACCCAGCCCCTTCAGCCATTTCTCACAGGACATGTTTCCTACACCTTTCACAAGCCTTGCTGCCCTTTGCTGGACACGTTCCAGCACCTCAGTGTCCTTTCTTAAAGTGAGGGCCCAGCTGCTGTATATGTGACATTGCATGAACTAGCAGTGTTTCCAGCTCACCTTCAGTGTCCAGGTCTACTGCCAAATTCTGGAAGATGTCCATGTGAGCTGAGTGGGTAATGGTGCTCATGGAGGGTGTGCTGCCTTTGTTGTGAATGTGTGCAATAGCTTGAGTACCTACGTAGAGCACCAGTGCATTAATCAGCTGGATGTTGTAGCGGTTGCCAGGTTCATTTGATACCTAATAGCAAAGATATGAAAAGCAATAACAGTCAATATTCCTTCAGCACTCAAAGGTACAGCGTGTACAACAACATCATCCAAGTATCTTACTGATTTATCAAGAGGACAACACACTGGGACATCCACAAATTCAATTTGGCATTTAGCCTTTTTTAATATGGAATACATTAGAAAGTATATATTAATATTATAGCCCATATATATATGTATGTGTGTGTGTATATATATATTCAAAAACATCAGCAAAGTGTTGACACAACAGATTTGTTTTTACTCTCTGCCTAAAGGAAAACATCAGGTAAGGCAATGTGAATTCACCAGCAGTGCAAGATGCTGGCTGAAACATTCCCCTTGAGTGAATGTTTCTGTCTAAGCAATTCTCTGAGGAAGTTCAACTTCAGACTCAAGTCTGCTGCAGGCCAAGCCATGAGATGTCTGAAGTAAAGTTTTAGCCACAATTGTGAACTGGGTTTTAGCCAATTTGACCTTTTTTAACCTTGAAGTACTAGCATGAGGATCCATGTATTTCTGTAACAATCTATTTGGAGTAAAAATTTGATCAGATTCTAAAAGGCTTCAACACATCCTATTAGGGAGTGGCAGACGACTTATTGAGAGCATGCACTTTCATAGGCTTTTCTATTGCATGGAACACATGCTGGCCAATACACCAAAACAATTCCTGCTGGAAAGGATGGTGGCTGAACCAGTGAGGTCATTTGTGCCAAATTATTTAAATTGAGCACCCACAGGAACATCAAAAACCTCAAACTTACTTGTAGGTTGCTTCGCAAGTCAGACAAAAAGGTGACTGGAGAACGGGTTTTGAGATAGGAATCCAAGTCTTTCTTGAACTGAGGTGGCATCACTCCAGTGAAATTTGTAAGTATTCGTGGAGCAATGTTAATCTCACTTAACATGTCCACCTGTTGACAGAAAACCAGTCAACTAAACCATCAGCAGTGGAACAAATTGAAAAGCAGATCTATAAGCAATATTACATCAACTACTGCTCTCTATTACTTTTCCTTCCATCAGTGAAATGACAACACCTGACTTCCGCAGATTTTAGAAGAAACTTGTTATCTAACATGCAAACTTATTACATGATGTCTTGAAGAATTGAGAGAATAAAAAATTTAAGGGGTGAAGGCCATAGGGAAACTCAATCACTGCCTTTGGTGTCTCCTCATCTACACTCCAGACAGGCTGGTGGTTTCAAAAGGCACAAACATCTACACAAGTCAAGAACAGCCTTCTTCAGTGACAATGAGCATTGCAGCTTTGCTCCCATCACCCTGCACAGCTCAGGCAGAGCAGAGCAGCAGGACAGTGCTTTGGCAGTGTGAGAAAGCCGCCTTCTAATCTGCCTAGAAGATACCCAAAGATTTAATTAGGTAATATTAAACTGATAGAGAGCATTTTGAGCATTAAAGTTTCCTATTATCAAACTCTTTTGAAGTAAGTTGTACCTTTAGGTTGGGGGTGAAAGGGTCTGGAAGCCTCATGTTCCGTGGGAAGGCACTCAGGATCAGATTCCTTAGCTGAATACAGTTAGGTGGGATCACATCACAGAACCCATAGTGGTAGTCACAGAGAAATTCTGGGAAATCATGCAACAAGACCAGCAACACACGCAGAGTGCCCTGTGAAATAAAACATTAAACATAAGAGCTGTGTAAACTGCCCAAAAGCTTGCAGAGCCATCATTCTATGTCATGTGGCTAACATTACCAGAAGGAAACTAATCTGGGAGGGCAGCCTGCTTCCCCCACAATTTAAATTCAACTCTCAGACGTAAGTTAGAAGAAAACAGCTAATTCTATTTTGCTGCCAGAATACATCTACTTTCAGACAACTCTGACTGGAAGTAACTATTAGTCAACATTTTTTTACCTTGTAAAGAATTTGCATAGGTTTGGTGAGTTCCACATTTCTAAGGAAAGGAGCCAAGTACTTGAACAGATCGATCAGTAACTGGGCATACATAGGCCAACCCTGTCAAGAAAATAACAGCAGGTGGAAAACATGCAATGAAGACCAGTTACTTTAATTTCAAAACTATAATTAGGTTGATCTTTATAAAAACCTGGATGGAAGAGCTACCAACTGCCAGCTCAACCACTGAGTGCAGCACAGCTCACTTAGAGCTTCAGCTGTGCACCATTGTGCCACGAGTGTTTCCAGAACCCTCAACATGCCACATTGAGCTGACAATACTAAATCTACAGCTCTTCTAGACATTGACCAAGGCATGTTTATCAAATTCAATTCACCCTGTGTTCCATAGTTATTGACACACAGACTCTCCTCCATGCAGTTAGGTTACTGTGAATATGGAAGACAACAAAAACAGAAGAGCCATGCTACTAGTGCACTTAAAGAGATGTGAAACAGCACCACACCAGACAAACACCTGGGTGAGCTTTTTAATTCAGAAAACATAAACTGCAGCCACACCTTCTGCTGTGGTGTATGTGCCAGCATTCTTGCAATAAATATCCGATGGGAGATGAGTTCCAGCCAGGCATAAACAAAACCTGGAGCTTTTGTAGGCCTCAGGATGTGAAATGTGTTACTGAAAGAAAAGTTAGAGCAGGTTAGAAGTGCACAGCAATAAGACTGCTTTTCATAACATTGAGGGAATAACACAGCCCTAAAAGCAAAGGCATTTGAGCATCTTGGGTTTTACCAGTCATCTTTCCTAAAACAAGCAGGTGGTCAGTCCACAGTAGAACCAGTTACTCCAAAGGTGATTAAGCCACCACAAAGAACAGATAGCCTTTAAGTGAAAATCCTTGATCCTATCAAGAAAGGATGGGCACTGTGGCCAATCCCAAATACATACCAGAAAGCTGTGAGTGTCTGGAAGTTGATGGTCTCCAGCACATGCTCAGGAGCATTTAATTCCAACAACAACATGATGAAAATGCGATGGTAAGGAAGTTGCTGAAACTCACTCTGCCGAACATCATGGTCTTGCAGAAGAACTCCCACCACAATGCCAAGAACCTAAAGAGATTAAGGCACATAGAGACAGCAAGAATTACTCTGCAACTCAGACTACAGATAATACTTTAACTGTCAGTAAAAAAAAAAACCAGTTGATTCTAAGAAGAACCAAAAATCCTAGTTACTGGAAGTGCAGCATAAATTACTATTACAATTTGTTTCAGCAATTCCCCACCACTATGCTTTGTTCTCCCTGACCCTTGGACCACAGTCACAATGACTGAGCAGTATTCGAAGGTCTTGACCTAAGACCATCCAGCCATAAACCAAGTAGTGCAAGAACAAAGGCAATACCCTCACAACATGAGGGTAAACACTCAGGAAGCAACAACGTTAAAACAGCAGCTGCTAACTTCTTCATTTCAAGGCACAAAGATGAATTCCAGATTGATTTGAGATGCTATCTTTGTGAAGAAAGCCACATGGCATCTTGGTGCTTCACTCAAAGTTTACCAGTGACCAACCCATCTAAGTTCTCATCAGACACCTCAGCAGCAGCCCACATTAAGGTCTGCACCTCAGGTTTATCAATGGTTTATCAGGTTTAGCAAAGGTACAGCCAACAACACACTTTAAATGCAGTGAGGACAAGGATTCACAACCTTATTCAGGAGGTTGATCTTTGTGACTGTGTTGGTTGCCTCCCCAGAGTGCTTCACCAGCAGTGCAATGAGGCGCACAAAGGCATCCAGGTTGTGGTAGCACTTGGCTCGAATCATGGTGGGGTTGGCTGCAGGATTGTGCTGTTGCTCGGCCAGGGCTCGATAGCTGATCTCAACACACATCTCAGTGCAAAGACGGAAAAAACGCGTGATCAGGTCATCTGTTTTCAGGATCCCCTGCTGGTGCATCTAACCAGGAAAGGAAAAGACATCAGCACTGTAACCACAGACAGTTCATTTTACAATTGATTTCAAACAACATCCCCTTTAACAAAGCACCCACCTTGCCTGCCACAGTTAATTGAGATTAATGTTTTCAGGGCAATTTAAGGGTGGCAACACAATTTTAGCAAACACATTTATACTCAGTATAATCTTTTGAATCCCAAATCTTTCCAACCATTAGCATAGCTGAGAAACCTGTATCAGCATCAGTGCTGCCACCAGCAATCAGCCTTGCATGAAGAACACGAGGAGTACAAGCTCTGGTAGGGGCAGATTCCGGCTCCTAGCTCAGGAATCACAAACCACCACAACCACCACTTTGCACTCCTATTCTGTAGAAGCAAACTGCAGTTGAAAAGCAAATTTTCCTTACGTGAACATTACATGCAGAGAAAGTTTGTGTGGGCTTTTTTGCTTTGCATGGGGGAGTTATTAAAATAATATACATATTAAAAAAACCCCAGAGACCTTATTTTATTTGTTAGCCATAGTATTAGAACCATCAAAATAAAACAAATGCCACTGCAGAAAACTTGGGGTTTTTGAATAAAGCATCTTATTTCTAAACTCCTACTGGACATAAAGCTATAAACACAGCATAACTGGTAACTTGGAGACAATGCAGAGAACTTCTAGTATTTCTGGAGATACTTTTTTTCTAAAAAGCCCAAAGAATTTAACTATCTGCCTTCAAAGTTCTGTGCTTCTTCTTGTCTTACAGACTTGTGGGGAGGGAGCAACACTTTGGCAGTCATTTCAGTTCAGTAATACAACCTTATTTAATGTAGTTATTACAAAATATTCCTTTAGAACTCATTACTAAAGCCTGTAAGTACACAATTGTAAATAAGCATTGCACTTCAATGTATTAAAACTGCTGTTTCAAAACTGATCAAATATGTACAAAAGGTAATCAGTGTGATAAAGAGTGAAGAGGGACAAAAGTGTACTAAGTATTGTGAGCACTCTGTACTGAAGTGTGCTTTAGAAGCATGATTTAAAGTTTAAATAAGTGAGGTCACAGAAATAGGTAAAATATTTCTTTAAGATGTATGTTTAGCACATTATCTACTAAAAACATTTTAAAAGTTCCACGCAGTAGAAGTCAGACCAACAGAAAGCTCTCTATAACCAGTACACAAGGTCACTAAAATCAAATTTAAAAAAACACTGCATCAGTCACAATCTTCATGCATACTCTGAAGCTTGAGCTTCTTTTCATCAGTAGCTGCAAAGTCTGCAGCTTATCTGTTTTAGTGTCACAAATTCAAAAAGAGCACAATGCAAAAAGGCCATGTCAGGGCCCTTCTCACAGCTGCACTCAAGGAGCTGCACGAGAGGAGCTGTTTTAGGGACGTGCCTGCAAATGCAGGACACATGCTGGGGTAATGAGGGGATGTCCCTCCCCAGTCACACCCAGAGGCAGATGTTCACCATACCTGTTAAGGAGCTTCTGAGTGGCACATTGGACATGGTTTAAATTTAGGCACCACTTCAGCTAATGAAGTCTCAAGATTTTCCTTACTAATGATTTCACTTAGAAAAAGGATTCCCTTGCCCACATGACCTGCAACAATTTACCTGAATCTCTACTGGTGACATCCTCCTGTAGGCTGTCAGAGCTTTTACTGTTACCCATAAGGAGCAATACCAGTCAAGGGTCATTACAGAGGCTGACAAAAGTATTTCCAAGAGCTATTTCAGCTCAAGTTCTTTTTCTACCAAACTTATCTCAGAACTCATGGTCTGAAATGACAGTGTTGCTACAGTATCTGAAGAACATGATTAGGTAGAGGACAGGGGCTTCACCAAAACAGAATTTTGACAGTAAACTGCCATACACCTGTAAGTTTCAAAAGGATGCCTAACACAGGTTATAACACTGCTTTAAAATGGAGGGCATCACACCCTACTTATGTTGAATAAAAAGCACCTTTCTTTCCAAAAGCTCTACCTGTCCAACAAACGCAGAGAATGCTTTGGTACTGTCTCGGCCTGCTGCAGCTGAATGGTAGAGGTTCACCCACTCCCTCAGCAGGTATTCTGCCTTCTCCCTCAGGCCTGGTGGGTCATCATACTCAGAAGCTTGGGAAATTCCTGAATGCATCATGAAATTAGGACCTCCATGAGCACGGTCAATCATTGCTTCATAGTTTGATCGGACCACTTCCATCAGCTGAGGTAATCTAATGCAACAGACCAGAGCAAGAGCTGGGTTAGAAATCCTCCTCCCCCAGAAGGTGTAGGAACTGAAAGTTTGGTCAAAGAGAGTTGAAAGAAAGCAAATTATTTCTTATGCTAAAACTTTCTATCTTTCAGTCCTCACTGGAATAGCAGAAATAAGTCATGAAAGCAGATACACTTATGATGAAAGAAGGAACACTGAAATCACATAAGCTTTGAAGTTTCACTTCAATTTGTACAGCAGAGTGTTGCAACAGAACACCACAGGGACTAGAAGCAGCTGCTCTTCAGACTTCAGGAGCCCTAAAATGCTCCCAGATAGGGACATGCCAGTACTGCACAGCCTGACTGGGGCACTGGATTTGGATGTAGTCAAAGTCAAGCCATATAGAGAAGACAGTCCACCCATGCCAACTGAAGATGAAAGGACTTTGGTTTTGGGACATCATATTAGCAGCTGTGCCATCAGCTGGTTGGTCTCACAGCTATTCAAAGTTCTCCAAGCTCTAATTCATGACTTTCTCAAAACCAGCAATGACTGCTTCCACCTTATGGACAGGAGGCCTGCAAGTCCCACAGGTATTTCCAGGTGTTGTGGCAGCATTTGTTACTCAAATGGTCTGGGCAGTTTGCAGGTGGATGCATAAGCCATGTGACACTGGTGGAGGATTGCTCTGTAAGCTCTAAACACGAAGGATTGTTCAATTGGATTGTTTGTGATTCACATACTGATACCTAGAAATACAAGATTTAAACAGGCAATAACATTGCATAAATTTGAGATAAAGCAGGAATTCAAACAAGTTTCTCACAGTTCAACAGAATTTTGGAGCATAGTGCATGGAGAGATTTTCTTGCTTAAGCATTCAGTTTCACATGCTGCTGCAGCTGCCTCTATTTTGACTAAGATGAGCACATTTACATTGAAACTAAGAAAAGACTTAGGGAAAGTTTAAAGCTGTATGACTGAATGACATGAGACACCGCCTATATAATATGCAAATCATAAATGAGCACAAAAAAGTACTACATTGCACAATACTACAGCCTCACCCTTCTGGGGCGTTTCCTCTGGAATGAGCATTAATTCTCATGAGTGTCTCAATGGTGTGAAACAGATCTGCTTCTGTCACATGGGCAACGCTTCTCTCATCCACCAACAAGATCTTTACCAACTGCATGGCAAATGCCACAGCCATGTAGTTCAAGCCATTCTCCATGGACTGTCAACATGAAAAAGACAAAGTTCAACCACAGATCTTAGAGTGGACTGAGTGCATCCCTCCTCCTTTAAAAGGGCGGGTTCTCTTTACCTGAGCCAAGTGAAGGTCGTACTGCTGCATGTTAACAAGGTGATTGCGGATTAGCAGCTCCACAGCTTCCACATTGTACTTGTACTCATCTCTGCATTCAATCAGGCACCTGAAAATTGGACTTCTTATAAAAACTGTATTGTTCAAGTACACTTTAAGTGAAGCAACTCAAATCTAGTACTTCAGACACTGGCACTGACATTCACTGTGATTCATTATCCAGCTTTAAAAGAAGCCTCTTCTAGAGTATGCTCTAAAGTAATGTTTAAGTTCAGAACAGTCAGACTCAAGCATCTATTGCCCTGCAACACTGGTCACAAGAGCCCTTCAGGAGCTTCAGTTTGTTCAGCATAAGAAGCCTCTCTTCCAAGGATGAATCGGCAGATCAGCCTAGCTGAAGCTTCTGCTACAGGCATATGCCATGTCACATTGTTTGTGACAGTACACAGAAATATTCTCTGCAAAATGAGGGTGAAAAAACAAGCCCAGATCATGCCCTAATGCTTAATTCCATTAAAGATTCCTATCATGTTCTGGGATGAACCAGCATTATTGGAAGATCTAATTAATTAAAAAAAAAATCTGGTTATTTTTTCTCTGTCCAAACTGCAGCAAAGCAAAATATTAACATGCAGGGAATTCAGAGTAACACAAGAACTCTCAAAAGATGGTAAAAGTTACATCAATGCTCTTCTTGTCTTGTAACTGACCTAGTGATTTGTTTGTTACACCATGGAGATCCATAGGCACGGCCATCCTGCAGAGCCTTCAGCACCAGCAGGTGACACTCACGGTAGCGGAGCAGGAGGTCGGCGTCAGCCCCACTGGTGGCATCCAGCAAGCCCTCTACAGCCTAGAATAGATGCAACCTGTTAGCAGAGGAAAAAACAAGTCCTCTTCCAAATCTTCTGCACATTGTATCAGCAAGAATTATCACCAGAAGACATAAAAAAAAAAGAATTTAGTAATTGTGCTGATCTTTTGATAAGACTGTGTGAGATTTTACCAGCTACTAGGGCATCTATACATGCACTGTACACAACAAACCTACAGGTCTCTTTATGCCCCACTAGGTTTTTATGTGCACCAAATACCATGACAGACCATGGTGGTCTGTGCTGCAGCTTCCCTAAGTCAATGCCTCCTGAAGCAATTCTGCATATGGCTCATGGAAAGCTACCTGAAAAAATATTTATGGAACCTGCCAGAGGTAAGTGAGTAGCTTCCTTAGAGAAAGAGCTCCAGCACTCAGAGACATATCTATGTTAGCCTACAGCAAATGGAGGATGAGTTTTACTCAGGCAACACAATTAATTTGGTCAAGTCCTAGTCAGGACTGGATCCTTTAATAGGTAAAAGCACTGGCAGACAAGAATGAAGAGTCTCCCACCAGCTTTCAGTTACTTTTGCTTTGGCACTGCTCTTGGATCCTCATGCACACAGCTCAGTATCCTTACACTATTCTCAAGTGGTTTTTTCTCTGTGTCTGTCACTTGTTCTACACTACTGCACAGGCACTGATGCCAGCTCAGCTCACAGAGCTCACTGCAACACTTCCACTGGTACACAGCCCACAAACTCTAGCTGGGATGGAGTTAATTTGCTTTACAGCAGCCCACATGGTGCTGTGCTTTGCATTGGTGCTAAAACAGTGCAGACAACACAGCACAGTTTTGCCAGTTGCTGAGCAGCACTAGCACAGGATCAAGGCTTTTTCCTTCCCATTCTGCCTCCCCCAACAGTGGGCAGGTTGGGGATGGACAAGAGGCTGGGAAGCAACACAGCCAGGACAGCTGACCTAAACTGAATAAAGGGATGTTCTGTATCATATGACATCATGTTCAGCAATACAAGCTCAGGGAAAGGAGGATGAAAAAGGGCATTCATGGTTCTGATGTTTGCCTTTCCAGGCAAATGTGCTGAAGCCCTGCTTTGCAAGGAATAGCAGGATATCTCCTTGCTGATGGGAAGCAAAGATTTTAGTTTCATTTTGGTACATGGCCTTTACTTTTCCTATTAAACTGTCATAATCTGAACAAATATCATCTAGACTTCCCTGCATTTTCTCTGTGTCTTGCAGAAAAGCAGAAAGAGGAAGTAGCTGGATAGTAGTTGGGTAGCATAGTCATTCATCAGTTACTGCAAAATAAATCACTAAGTGTGCCATCAGAAATCTAGTACTATGCTCAACACTACCTATCTACAAGGGCAGTTCAAACACCTTTTTAGCCTCCAAATCATCCTGAAATCAGAGCATTTGGGACTGCAACAGCTCTCTACTTGCCACATCTGAACAAAACTGTAAGTCCCAGGATTCCATATGCCTGCTTCTCCCACACAGTCTTGACACCACGTGTACAATACCCTAAGAGAACACAATGGCTCCCTCCCAATCTTATTTATCAGATTTCCAAACACAGCAGTTCAGTGCTGTTCACCAAGCAAGTTCTACAAGATGCATAAAGAAACAAGGTCACCAGCAAAACAATCCATGAACCAGGTGAGTCAAACTTGAAGCAAGTCACTACAGAGATGAGTTGTCACCACTCACCTTCTGCAGTAGTCCAAGGGCAGCAATAGCATCCCGGGAGTTGCGAGCCACTACCACCGCCTCCAAGAGGCTGCGCAACGCTTGGACTTGAGGATTCATGGCCAGGGTGTGTGGAATGGACTGCAGGTGCTGCTCCAGTTCTGTCATACATTTGTCATAAATTTGTGCTACGTCATCTGTAGCCCAAGCTTGCTGCTTAAGAGAAAGTGAAAATCAGTGATTTTTGCAAGGCTTGCATTTGTGACACTCAAATACTGACTGACCGGCTCATCTCCTTCAAAAATTATAACATCCAGAATTTAGACTCCCACAGTACTGTGGTTTGTTATTGCTGGCATTTTAAGTATACACATAAGAGCAAATTAAGCTGTGAAAATAACCAGGACATAATTCTATCAGTCAGAATCACAGTATGGTTTGGGTTGGAGGGACCTTAAAGACTATCTTGTTTCAACTGCCCTGCCATGGGCAGGGACATCTTCCACTAGAGTAGGCTGCTGAAAGTCGCACTTAACCTGGCTTTGAACACTTCAGGGAGGGGCCATCTACAGCTTCTTCAGATAACCTCTTCCTCACCACTCTCACAGGGAAGAAGTTACACCTAACATCTAATCTAAACCTGTCTCAGTTTGCATCCATCCCCCCTTGTTCCATCAGTAAGTTTCTGTATGCATACAAAAGCTTGTTAATGATCTTAAAATTCCCACTTGCTGTCCATGACCTTATTGCAAAGTAACCTGAGATTTGAATAAAATGTTTCACTGCAACTAGAACTCCATGTAGTAATCTTAAACTGCATAATTTGTCCTGATTTGGGTTAAAAATCCCTAAGTATGGATGGCAGTGTTATGTTGCCATTACTTTGTCTTTAGAAGAAATGCATTTTCTCAACAGCTATCCCCAAGCAATACAAACACTTATGAGTCCTTCTAACAAAATCACAAGTTCTGCAACAGTCTCCAAAATGGATGGCTACAGTACTCTTAAGCTGTTTAATTCAGAAACCTCTACCTTCATAGGCTGAGCCAAGAATCCTGTAGGCTGAGTTAAGTCATTGGTGGGTAAGAAGCCAGGGACATTGCGCGCAAACTCTTCATAAACAGCCAGCTGTTTTGGGTCCACACCTCCAACCTTTGCAACAAAAAGAACAGGCATTTAACTCAATGAGTTTTTTTACTGAGGCAGTAAAAAACGAGGGCAGCTTGTGTAACAGGTAGCTACTCTTAAACAGAGTGGCCTAGACATCGAGTAGAATTCAGCTGCTTTACACTGAGGTCCTACCTCTCCTGCCACACCTCCTAACAGGTGAATTTTGCTCTATAAATGAAACTTACATTCCAGAAACAGAAATAACTGAATACTGAGAAATGTTCTGCTGAAAGCAAACACTGTGTCCTTTAAAGGAAGAAAATAGAAAGGAGACAAAAGAAAATAAAATATAAAGACAACAAAACAGAAGAGCGAGAGGAAATGCACAGAAATAGAGACTCAAGGAATTGAGAAAATGACATAAACACTCATTTTGGAATAATGTATTTATGTGTTTCCATACTCATCAAGATAACAGCAGCTGCACTATTAGGCAAGACTAACAATATATTGTGCCATCCACTTTTCCTTAGGAGGAGGGAGAGAAGAGCAGCATCAGAACAGAACTCACCTTTAGCCTGATCTGTTCTGGCATCCGCTCAGCCTGGTACGTTAACACAACAGGATCGCAGTAGCGACGCCCCTCCTGCCTAGCATGCTTCCTGAGCTCAAATTCCTGGGAAAAACACACCACACTGCATTTTAGACACCCATCTGGATGTGTATGAGCACACAGAACACTTCTAAAAGACAACAGTCCCATACTTACAGTTGCGAGCCTCTTGTCCATCTCAGGGCCTGCCTTTTCCACAGCTGTCTTCTGGATAAAGCAGCAGGCAAGCTCACAATTGTCCTGTGCTAACTGGGCAGCTGCCTGCTCCATCATGTCCCTCTGCTGTGGGGAAGCTGCCTATTGAAAATCACAATAATCAGCAAAGGATGTAAAATTCCCTGTATATTACTTGCCTCAAAATCTGCACCACTGCTTATACAGAACATCAGCAATAAAAAGGAATGCTCTCAGGATCACACTCCCTTCCCATAGAATACACAATATTAAATTTAATTTTGCATAGCTTTGAATAAAACATGTAGGCAAGATGACAGTACAGACTTTCAAAAAGGAACAAAACAGCAGGAGTTCTCCATCTTCTCCACCTACCCATCTCTAGAGCACAGAAATAAAGGCTTGCTTTAGACAGACATACAGTGTCATGCTAATACAGGAAAGGCTTTGCATCACAGTAGAAGTTTTCCTACTTCTTAGGTTGTAATTGGAAGATATAAATGTGCAGCACTACCAGTGCAAAACAGCAGTCCTAAGCCTTTTTCAGTGAGTTTGTTTTCTCATAAGGAATCAGATTTTCTTCCTTCCTTCTTAAGAGTCTGCTTTATGAGAACCCTGAACAGATGCACTTATTTTCCAGGGTACAAAACAGCAACTTCCACTATAAATGGAATACATCTATAAAGGCAGCCTGTCCCATCCACATGGACTTCCTTGTCTGCTAAGAGCTCTTTCATTAATTCCTGGAAATTTCACTATTTCTGTCAAATCACTTAGTAAGTCAGGTAAGAATTTTGAGATGCCTCATACAGAGCCTTTTCTGCAACAAAATGTTTTCTACAATTATCCCTTAAAAAAACTTCCTTGGATTAAAACTGGATTTGTACCAGTATCATACATCTTCAGGGATAAAAAAAAACTGATTAATTTCTAATTGCTGAAAGTACAGCTGTGTCTTGATCTTTCCAAGATCCTTATGCTCTCGTGCCTGCTGCTGACACTGATGTCAAGAATTCTGGCTGGTAGCTGCTGCTGTGGTCAGCAGTTCCACAGGCTATTCCACACAGTTTAGCTCAAACTTTCTTCATTAAGAAACCTAATATAGGCTCTAGAAAACCCAATGAATTCACAAGCTGTGCAGAAGAGTCTAAACTACCTAGCTGCTAACAGCACAAGTAAACAAAATCTGCCTGAAACATGCACGCTCAAACAATCCCAGATATTACCAAAATCAATTCAGTCCTCCCCACTTCAGCTTTTCTGCCTCAAACCCTGCAGGAAGTTCAAGCCTCCAAGGCTTTAATGATGTGATTTAACTGGAGAGAACACTGGAGCAAAATAAAAAGATAGTCAGGAATATTGTGCGCCATTTAGTAAGGTCTACCATCTCAAGACAATAGTACAAGAGTGTTTGACCTGGAATCACAACACACTTTTTTCCACAAGATTCATGAAACTTTTACCCAGAGAATTCATCCCCATGCTAGTTAAGCTGCATAATTCATCAACAAGTCTACATTGTGGACAACTGATTTACTAATGCTGGATGCCTACAGGCCTGTTAGTTGGATATAAACTTCAAATGATGGGGCTCTTACCCTCAGTGCAGTAGCAAAGCTATTTTTCAAGTTGGTAGCTATGCTCATCAGCAAAGGCTCTCTGCAGGTAATCATGGCCATCCCAGCAGTCAGGTTCCTCATCATGTGGTGAGCAGCCACACGCATCCGTGACTCCTCTGAATCTAGGGCAAAGTCCTTCCTGACTATCTGTTCACAGGTTGTCATGGCAATCTTGATGGATCTGTCGACCACGGGATGGACGAGGTCCTGCACCGCGCGCTCAATCGCCTGCCGCACACACTGCTTCAGCTGGGGGTGGGCTTGGAACAGCGGGATCTGCAGGGCATCAGGAAAAGTGAGAGAATGAACTACACTGGAATCCCACCTACACATGACACCTGCATTTTCTGAATGACTTGTAAGTGCATTGTCATAGCTTGTGCAGTACTCCCATGTTCCCTATGCAGTTATTTCAGTATTTGATAAATCTGAAACTGAAAATTATTATTTTTCTAACCAAGTTGCAGCTGAGTAACAATGCAAAGATCGACTTAAGAGCTGAGCTGCTGACTGGGCAAAAGGAGCAGAGAGATTTCTTTTACACCTAAGTCCTGATAGTTCCCATCAGCTGAGATCTGCATCGATCCTGGCTATGAGAATTCTTTTAGCAAACTAAATCAGCTCTAAAACTTACCGTTGGATTTAAGGTAATATGTGGAGCCAACCCTCCTAAAGAATAGACATTGATGTCATGGTAACTGTACTGGGGCTGTGGAGGAACCGTGGCTGTACAGGTGGTGCTGGTAGCTGGAGTTGTAGAAGCAGCTGCAGAACACAAGTAGGTTTGTATTGAGACACTAGTAAAAAGCAACTGCTTATAAAACAAGTATATAATTCTTATTTAAACCAAGAAACTACCTAGAAATGAAAGCTTTGCAGTTTGATCATGAAACCTCCTAAACTTACCAAGCAACTTCCATTCTCCATCCAACTAATGGTTAGTTCCAAAGTAGCTTCAGTATACTTTAAGAGAGCTGTTTATTATGATAGTTTTAGCACCTGGTGTACTATTAATAGGAGGAAGTCTAAGAAGTAGCTACACACACATAACACAGAATTAGTCCTTCTTATGGTTTCCATTCCCTTCCCATCTCCAAACTTTGTAGACTTATTTTTGACAGAACTGCCCAAATGCTCCCAAGCGTAACTCAGGAATGTTACAATAGCATTTTATTTTGTGATTGCAAAACGTGTCTTACTTGAACTTTAACACTGCAGTTCTGGATACTATGAGATGTACTTACTAGTTGTTGTGATGGGTGGTAGCTCTTCTGGCTGCTTCACATCCTTCTTTGGAGCAGACAGCTGCTCATCCAGATTTTTCAAACGATCTTTATCTTTCAGGAGACTTCCAGGTTTTAGCTCATTGATGTCTAGAGCAAGATTCTTGCAGAGCACCTCGATCTCAAACTTCAGATTCAACTGCAAAACAACTCTAGTTTAGGTCACGTCACAAGGAAAATAGCCAAAATATCTACTCCCAAGATCCTCATTCTAATCCCACCCCTTTCAGAGACTAATAATGACTGAGGATTAGACAACTATCTTGATGCTGACCTCACGGAGAAGAGTTTCATCCAAATTCTACCAAATCAAGCAATGCCCAAGCAATCTCCCCAAGCTAAAGCAGGGAGGACCGTTCAGTCCTTCACAACATCCTTCTTGGCTAGTATATCAATAAAACCTTACATTCAAAAGTTAAGGAAAAAAAAATCCAGAAACTTACTTTTAGATCATGTTCCTGATGTAGCTCAGCTAAAACATTCATAATGGCCATTGTCCATGGGTTTGGAGGCCTGAAAACCTACAAGAGAAAGAAGAGAGCAGTATTACAGAAACTTCTTGAATCATCTGGATAATTTAGGACTGGAAATGTCTGAAACACAGGGAGCTATGTGTGCATACAACCATGGAAACCTTTGTACACCTGTGATTAGAGTGGAATTTAGTATTTTAGTAATAATTATTCCAGTAACAATACAACTGGAAATACATTTAGAACCTAAGTGAAACACTGGAAACACAACGACCTAGTCCTTCTTGAAAGATCAGTTCTATGTCAAGCAGAATTGACAAGCTGGTCAGGATGAAAGTGAGTGGGAGCAATGAAAAAAAAATCTAGGAATAAATATATCCTAGAACTTTTTCAATGACATGCTTCCATTTCTCAACAGAGTTCTGTTCAGGGATACCACAGTACATTTCACCTTTTTATACTGCAAAAATGCATGGCCATGTCCTTTTCCTTCAAACAAAACTCCTTCACTTTATGCTTTTACATCCCTTTTCTTTTTTGCCACAGAATTCAACCAGTTTTCACTTTGTGACAAAAGCAGCTTACTTCCTGCAATATTCTGCCATGAGCAATGACTGTCTCTGTACAGACACTTACCACACTCCTGACACTGGATTCTAAGACTTTGGCAACAAATGGCACTACATAGAGCAATTCCTGCTGTCCCTTAACGTATGCTTCCAGTAGTAGCGACTTCACATCCAAATCCTAAAAAACAATTGAAGTAGGGATTAAGGTGGAGAAAACAGCAAACACACTGCACAGTTCCACTAATACACTGCTTCTTTTTCAGAGACAGGCAAGGTTGAGTCAAGACAGCCCTTGAATTTTACAGACTGTAAATAGCAGTTAGTTTCTGAACAAAGATTTACACATCTACATTTTAACATGGATTAACAAGCTTCTGCCAAAATAAATTTAGGTACTAACTTCTAATTTTTTTTTTTTAACATCAGAGAAGTGTTAAATAACCAACTCTGGAGTCATACTTTGTACTTGGCACAATAAAGAGGCACCAGAAAGGTGGTAAGACTTCCCAAATAGCCTATGCTACTGCATAACAGCATACCAATTCATACCAAAGCAATCTGCAAAGACAGAAGCTCACCGTGTGCAAGATGGGCTTATTTTTAGCCATTGTTATCATTCCCAGCCAGTGACCAAGGTTCTTTAACAAGGAACGGTCTGAGAAGTTGGCTGCAGCTTTATCTGATGTCAATAGCACCTAACAAAGAATAAAAAAAAGCATCTTGAGCAACAAGCAGACGATAACCAGGCTCCAAAAAAAATCCAACAGTAGATCTGAACGAAGGCAAAGTTTTAGAACATTAAGTTCTGAGTTTCAGTCACATTAGAGATACTTGAACAGCTTTCACTTCAAGGCAGCACTCTGGAAATCTGCAGTGTAATGACTACAAAATTCCTTCCTTTAAAAGGATCAAAAAAAGAAGATTACACTTTCCCAGACCTTACCATTTACTCTGTTGAGACTGTTACAACTACTCCCATAGCCCAGTGTAACTTGTGCTTCCTGTTAATTTCTCATCACAGACCCAAAGGTTACAGTTTAACCTTCCAGGGAAACCATCTCCTTGTCATGTCAAAACATAAATCATGTCATCGTGTTAGTTCTGTTCCTTAACTTCAGAGGAGCATCAGCTGAACAGAGCAAGGTCAGCTGTATTCTCAAGAGTCAGGAGATACTTTTGCACTATAGCGTAACCCATGGTGGTGAGGAAATGCCACCAACAGGTTTAAAACTAGTGCTTTTAGAAACTTGTTTCATCTAGTCATCACTTCTGGGCTACTGCTGCCTCCTCCCATCCCCATTATCTTAGCCCTCCAATAAATTTTGGTTTTTACACTCCCATTTTCTAAACACATCCTTTCCCCCCCGTTCCTCTTGGGCCAAAAGAGCAGAGTGTGGTGTTCTATCTTTGTACTTTCCTCCAGAGAAAGCTAGACTGTAAACAATTTTCCCCTGGGTTATAATTTGCAAACCTCACACAAACTTGAAGTCCACCTACATAAATTAATTCACATGCAAATTTCCCCTCCTGTTACACAATTTCAGTCTTTCGTATGTTCCTAACTGAAAAGAATCCTAGTACTCCTAAAGATAATCTCTAAGTTTAATAGTAAGCTAGAAAGAAAATTTTTGAATATTATATTTGAGGATCAGTACCATACACACAAATAGCATGAGGAGAGTAGCACACTCCTGTGCTGCCTTTAGAAAACTTGCACTACTCACCTTGATATTTCTGTAGGTTTCATTCAGAACCATTTTATTAAACTCTGGATTCTTAAGCGTGTCAAGGAAGTTTGAATATAAGCTGTGAAAGTTAGGCTCAATACTGACTCTTTTCATCACAAGATACTGTGATACCCAAGGCATGAACTCTTCTTTCACTGTTTCCTTCAATTCTTCCACCTGTGCTCAAACCAAAGACAAAGCACACCACAGATGAGAAAATAAAACCTTTTGGGGTCAGCTCTGACCAACACACAGTTTATGGTCAGTCAACTGCTTCTAACACTAAGATTGCTTTTCTACAAAAAAACCAAAGAATGAAATCAGTGTCTTACTATCCAAAGATCTGGTCAACCAGTAAGGACTCAGTCCTGAAATCAGCAAGGCCTAACAATTCACCTCTCCTTCACTTCCCAGCTTTTTATCAGACAACTGGAAATAAATGTTGTCACCTTACAAGTACAAGGCATCCAGCCACAAGACAACAGCACAGGCAGTAGAACTGTACACTCAACTAGTTCAGAAAAAATAGCTTAACCTTGCAATATTTAATGATACCCAGTCCACTTATGATGTGAATTTTAAGAACAGGTATCTTTTACCCATCTCTCCTCTCCCTGGAAAATTATATCTCCAAAGATGTTTAAGCAGAAAGTGCTGTAAACTACTATTTCTTTACAATGTGTTCCCTCCTGAAGCTTTTCAAGTCAGAATTCTGTAGAAGTGTAATCAGTCCACACTTAAAAATTAATATATAGAAAAAAAGATTAAGAGTATAAAAATTATTTTTACTAGCATTCTTTCATACTTGCCTTCTGTGTCATATTTGACTGAGACAGATTATTGAAGATGAAAGCAATTTTTTCCTGGACATTCTCTGGAGGTTCCACAATCCTCTCTGTTTGATCTGTTGCTACTAACAGCGTATCAATGTTGGTAGTATTAATGGAAGGCTGGAGGGAGAACAACAAGTTAAGGATAAACAATACCTAGAGGTGACATCAAAAGAAACTTTTGCTCTGTTCTGTCTAGCAAAAATAGAATTGAGCTTTATTAGGGGACATCTACTGTCTCAGATACATTTTCAGCATCACTCTGAAGGAGTCAAGTGATTTTTTAATTCTAAAAATTATGACCAATACTCAGCAGAAGAATGCTGCTGCAGAAAAAGCCTCTACATGTACATATAATAGGTGCCACTACAATGGTACCCTTTAGGCCTTTAAGCCTGTGTACAATTACAGCCTGGAGAAAAATCACACCACAACAGTGAGCAGCATTTAACACAGCACTTCAGTGCTGATTTGGGAAGGAGAAATACCAGAGGCTCCTTCTGAGACCAGGTCCTCATTCAGAGATGCCAGCTGAAGTCAACAGAATGTGAGCCTGGTGCCTACAGCTGCAGGTCTAGACTCCAGGGCTTTAACATCTGGTACATTGCAATTGAGGGAAAAGGTGATTCAGTTTTAAGTATCAATTCTGACTGGAGTTTAAAATGGGAAAACAAACACCTCAAAATAACAGGTTTCTACACGTCTCGCCAAGCGTGTTCACAACACTCAGCTGTGTTTGCCTTTTGCCTCCTTTACAGAGAACTATTCAAAGACAGACCCAAGCAGAAAGACAGGCATCAGCCATCATACAGAACAGCACTGCCCATCCTCAGCACCCACATGGGACCAAGTGTGCTCCAGAACTTTCTGTGCAAGAGCCAACTCTATCTACCTGCCAATCCTGTAAGAACTCTGACAAGCAGTTCAGAGTTGTTTACACAAGTGACCAAAGATGTGAAAAACCTAACAGTTAGAACTGTGAAGTCAGATGTGTGCAGTGTGTTGTAAATCCCAAGCAGAATGGCAGCTGCCAACTATTTTAAGAGTCCTGCTGCAAGTCATGAAGAGAAATTAAGGTTCTGTAATTGTCTTGATAATTACAGCCTTAAGAACACATTTCCACTTGACCCCAAAGTAATTGGATAGTTTGATGAAGAAAAATGCCTATTTTCCACAAAAATGTTGGCCATATTTTAAAAGGCTATATGCTTTAAATCAAAAACAAGGATCACAGTTTTAAAATCTGCAGTACACAAATTCAAAAAGATTCTGTCTGTATGTGGTCAGTCCAGAGCAGCATCTGCCCCCCTGGGAAGGGCACAATGACAATTCTCACCGGCACATCTTTCTTGAAGCTGACTCCAGTTGGTCGGGTGATTGTAATGGTTTTTGCCACGGTGGTGGTGGTTGAGGTGGTCACTATAGTGCTGACTTGACCAGCAAGAGGAGCTTTTGCTGGAACCTGGGCCTGGGCCTGAGCCTGGGCAAGTGCAATACTTCCAGGGGTGGTGATTGAACCCTGCATCTTCACAGGAGGATCTCTGGATTGCTGTCCATATTCTATGTACTAAAATAGGGTGAACAAACACATACAAAATTTCACATGCAGCAAGAGAATTATAGGTTGATTTTTAGCACGAACACTATAAAGGTTTGCCAACAATCATTAAAATATTTGACAATCTTGCCATAAAGGAATCTGTAACTACAACTGTATACCCTGATAGAGCACATCTTGTCACTATGGACTTTCTTACTGCAGAGGAGCCTCAAGTTCTGCCTCTGGCCTCAATAAGCTGATGTCAAGCATCACAAGACCTAACATGCTTAATATTTTACAGAGCACTAGCCAAAAAAACTCTATCCCTATCCCTCCAGGCCTAGAACAGCAGAACTAAAAGAGGAGAAAGAGCATAAGAGCAATGTATGAATATCAAGAAGCAGGCAAGTCGTCTTTCTGCAAGGACTCCAACAGCTTAGACAGAATAGTCTGAAGCTCACCATTAGTAAGCAAAACCATAGCTCAGAAACAGCTAATTTTTAGATATTATATCTTCTAAAACAGTTCCATATTAGAAAACTAGTTTCTTCCCCACTGCTGTACATTTGCCCAGAAACTGGAAACATTAGATGGTCATTTAAGGGGTACAGTCTGAAAGCTGTTAGTGAAATCAAGACTGCTACTGGACTTTGCAGCTTCAGGTGTGAGCCTGTACCTTAATGGTAGAGCTAAACATGTTTCCTTATTTAGCACATGCTCTTAAGCTCTACCACTAAGATTACTTTTTCTGTATTTCTATGACTAAAAGCACATTCAAGGCAGACACCATGAGATGAACTCTGTTTTGGACAACAAGGTATTCCCACAGCTCTCGTCAGACCTTCAGGAAATAAATTTTTCCTAGATTATTTTATCAGGTCTACATATGAGACTGTATAAACCCAGCTGAACGACTTCTATTTTAGATTAAAACTCAAAATCTTTAAGACACTGGAATATGAGTCCACTGAGACACTTTAAAACCTTCATGCATAGACCTATGTATTGGTTGATCATGCAGTTATATTCAGGTAGCTAGTTCAACATAAACAGATTGATGGAAGCAGGAAAGGCACCTCCACCAGCATACCCTATCCCACAGCAGAACATTTAAGAACAGGCTTTTTGGATGTACATGGTCTAAAACCACCACAGATGAGACTTGGTTTTTTTTCAAAGCAAAAGAGAAATTTGCTCTGAAGAATTTAACATCATAGAAAGTTAGTGTTGCTTACAGACACACTCACCTCCTGTAAATGATGTGGGAACTGTATAAAGTGACTAATAGAAGCCAAGTGCTGACAATACTGGGGATAGTCCTTCAATCTGTCAGACAAAACATGCATTAGTCAGAAGCATAACCCCACATCAGAAATAGCATTAGAGAGAAACAAGTATCAGGTACATCATTCCCATACTGCACCACAGAATTACTTCTGGACTCCTTACAGCAGCTGTGCTATAAACAAAGCATTTCCTACACAGTATTTTTTGTTGCAAAAATCTATTTAAAATGAATTGATTCAACATTATTCACAGCAACTCATCTTCTCCTACATCTCTGTACTTCTGACCTAGTACACAGTTGCATTTATATTCAGTGTTTGTAACAAGATTACTGGATAAGTAATTTACAGTTTGCCTCAGTGCATTTTAAACAGCAAACCAGAGCACACTTCATACCCAGAATCTTCTCTATCTGCAATTCATTAGAACTTTTGAGAAATAACTTTTTCTGAGATTATTTAGCCATACTTTTCTGTGTAAAAGCAAAGTTCTAGAGCCTAGCTCCAAGTCAGTCCTTCAGTAATGAAGAGTGCAAACGGCACTCCACTGGAAAGCACCTGTTAAAGAGTAATTACATACACTCCACCTTCTAACAAGGTGTTAGTTACTTCATCTAACTCAACAATTCAGTGATTTTTATAGTCTAAGTAGTTTCAGCATCTCAGTTTGTCCCACGTTTATACAGGTATCACACTGAACATTTTAATTTAGAAAGGTTACTCTTTAACTAGCAGATTTACACATTTTGTATCTCTGAAGAAATCACAAAATTGAGATGTGCGATCTTGTACTGCATGATTAGAGCAGGTGGAAGGTTCACAAGACAATACAGGCACTATTAGAAGTCTACCAAAACCCACACTCACCTATTTTTAAATCTATCTAGTGCAGCAATACCAAAATAGTACATTTTGGATGCAAAAGGCTTTCGTAAGGCTTCAAGAACATAGCGCAGGGCCAGGCCCAGTGCCATGTAAGTAACCAGTCCTTTCTCTATGATGCCCCCGAAGAGACAGGCTGTTATGTGCAGCTCTTTATCTGGGTACTGGGGAAAGAAACGATATTCCTCAAACAAGTTCCTCAGCATGCAGTTAAACACTTCTCGTTCCCGTTTAATGTTGGAGTCCTTAAACCTCTGCAGCATTTCCAAGACCTGCAAAGAAAGTGGAAATTGTTACCAACAGATTTGCTTCATTTCAGCCCTTAGCCCTTCTAAGGTACATTGTGCTACCACAACCACAAAGTAACTGCTTCACAGTACATCACTAGAACCAGCTTCCTCTTCAGACTTCAGTGCTCTTTTAAGTGACTGTCTTCACACAAAACTTTTTTGTGACCACCTACTCCATTACTTTCAAATTAGAAAAATGAAAATTAATGCTCTGTTCCATAATTTATAACCATGCAAATATATTAAAGTAAATTTGAAGTACTTCAAAGAGTAAGTACATCAGACCAATAATTACTCTCATAGAGACTAATAAAAATAATTATCAAAAGCTCAGAAGGTAGAATTTGGGACACTTATATATACAGATCTTGTAGTCATTTTTACATAGTTTAAAACCAATTATATTTAAGATAATTTATACAGACTATTTAAAGCCACTCTTTAGCACTTATTTTCAACACAAAAGCTTCCACACCACATTGAATCTTTCCCACTTAGCAGCATTTTTGGAGTGTTAATTAGACCTCTGATGTCTTCAGTCCAGAGAAGTCAAAGCTGAATGCAACGAACAACTGCAAGTTTACTTGTGAAACCAACCTCAACCAAGCAAAAAAGCAATGCTGCAAAGTATCTACCATGAGCCCTTTATAATTCCCCACTAAATCTAATACATGAAGGAATAATTACAATCCACTTTACTGCAAGTCTCTGGACAGGTGCTGTAACTGCTACAGAAGGGAACTCACCTCATCCACAGACATGGTTGGGTGTGGTGGATGGTTGTAAATCCGCTGGAAGTAGCTGTTTGCCTCATCATCTATTTCCTTGCTAAAGTGCTGATTAGCCTCTGGCCACACCTGAGATAAGTCAGCTGGTAAAAAAAAGGAACAGGTATCATGCTCAGGACAACTTCAGTCAGTCAGGATTTCACCTAGTCCTTTTCAAGTCTTCCACCAATCTATACAGAACAGCTAGTTCTTCTGAAGAACAGGATATTTATCCTTCCCAGTTGACAGGAATTGCTATTTAAAAATCTGTCTTCAATATGTTATATTTATTAAAAAAAAACTGCATCCCAAGACAGCATTAACCTCACACTGCTCTACTCCTAGGACCCAGTGCAGCCCAGTTGACAACCTCAGTTGACAACAAAATAACTGAATGCTGAACAGACTAGAATAAAGCATGCTATACAACACTAACATGCACACAAACTTGCACACAAACTTTCAGGCCAGCCAGTGAGCTTCCCACAAGTTTATGCTGAATATTAAATACACAGAGTATAAACCAATGGTGATTACAGCCACCCCCACTGCACATCAGTAGAGATAGGTAACTGCTGTTATTGCATATAGCTTCTTTGATAGTTCCTCTGTAACAGCAATGTGGAAGGTTTAGCACATGGCTGTGCTTCCTGACCATTTGACTGCTTCAGCACCTCACTATGAGCATGCTGCAGAGGTATAAATGAGTTAAGGATAACTGCTTAGTGTTAAGAATCAAATTATTCCTGTCAAAAACTATCTTCCCAACCTCTTTTGTTGGTCTTACTTGTATCCAATGTTTCAGTCTATTTCTTGCTTCAACTGTCAAGTTTGCTGCTGCAATAGGGCCTTACCCAGGTTTAACTTTGTCACAAACAAACAAAACAAAAAACGTCCTGGTACCAGGCACATATAATTCTGTCAAGAGCAGGACACCACTTTGTTCAAATCACAGCACAGCAGGAAAAGGACAGAAACACACTGCTCATGCAAATCCATAACACATTATATTTTTATGCTAACTTCTTTTTTAACACTCCCCCACCAGCCACTTGGCAAGCTCTTAGGATACAAATATAGAAGCACCTTTTTCAGACTGATATAATACAAGAGCCACACTTCTAACATTTACCACCTACAGATCCAAGCTTCCCCTGAAGGAAACACAGATTAACTGCAGACCACAGTCACACTTCACAGCCACAGACAACACTACCACTTACAAGGTTTCATCTTACTCTGCTGGAATGTAGGCTGGTTCAGTCCAGATGTGCTCAGCTTCCTTTGCACAAATGGGTCATTGTTCACTGCAGGAAGGCCCAGGGCTCCAGTCCCTATGCCAGTCAGGCTACCCGTAGTAAGACCACCTACTGAAAAGCAAACCTGTAGTAAGACTACTTACTGAAAAGCAAGCAACTGGGCATCTCAGTTGCCTGCTCACAGTATCCACTTACCACTCCTCCTGTCACTGTAAAGAACTCAGAGCTTTACAGCCTCATTGCTGTCTACTATCAAGGAGTTTTAACATTAGCAGTCTCTGTCACAGTCTAAAATGATGCTGCTGTATTTGTCAACACACTCATCCTCTTGGCTCAAACCTTTCACCTATTGCAGCTGCAACACTGTGAGGTGCTGTTTCAGCAATGACCCAAGAGTGAGGACTCCTCACTCCATATCAGAATAACTCCCTCCCACATGACACAGCTGTTTGTCCAGTGTGACTTCCCACCCTTAAGGAAGGAAACACCCAACCCACCCTTCAAGGGAGGACTGCCACATTCAGTATTTCCAACCACAGCAGTAACAGTGCCTCAGCTGTGTCAAAAACAAACCATTCTGGCCAAAGAGCAGTACCTGGAAGCTGTGAAGAGAGTCCTCCGATACCACTGAAACCGGTTGTCTGGTTTTGGGTGGAAAGGGGTGGGAATGCTTTTGCTGGTGACTGAGGAGTGCTGAATGCAGAGCCCAAGTTTGGAGGGAAGCCTTGCATGCTCTGGGTGTGAGGAGCAGCTGAGCCACCTAAACTAAGAGAGGCCATTCCTGCAAGCGAGTCGATCTGAATGAAAAAAGGAAGATTATACAGACAGCCATAAACCACAATCCAGATGATTTTTGGCATGTTTTGTACAAAGATGGCTACATATCAAAACATTTGAGAAAAGCTCTTCTGCATGGTTACTGTAAATTCTGAAGTCATCCAGATCACCCCAAAAGACTTGTCTACAGAATGCATTATTTTCTTCTGCAATCCCACGAAATTCTATTCTCACAGGTTTTACAGAAAGTCTGATTGCTCCACAGTCTGTAGTTAAGGGTAACACAACAGTAAATGCTTACAATAAGCAGCATTTACTTCTACTTGCAGATCTTTGTACTGGAGTAGTTTATGTTCTGCAGTTTGCAACCTCAGATCCCACCTCAAGACTTACAAAGCTATTTCATTTTAAACTTAAGAGCATTTTTGACTGAAGGACCCTACTATGCCCACTTTTCACAGCTAAATACCTGAATGAAGTCTTCAAAAAAAGCATTAAGACCTGGTTCATGAATAGGAGGGAAGGCACAGTCTGCCAAAGCAGTAAGTTAAGGAACTGACTAGGAACAGCAGAAAATGGTATTATCTACCCAGAAAACAACATGACTACAAACTAAAAATTGCTGCTGTTTGTTCATATGAGTTATTTGTAGCAGGTTGCCAAGATACTTGATACATCTGATGAGCAACTTCAATAAAGCAACAATTCACAAGAAAACCACTCTCTGTATTGAGTTTACATAATCTACTGACAATTCAGTCATTCTTAAATGCTGAATTACCACTATTTCATGTGAAATACTTTTCACCACTTAAAAATCTGCCATTGAATGGAACTGCTAGAAGCAAAACCTGTCTGTAATGTGTTGCTCCCAGAGGAGGAAGGGATGATGAGTGGCAGGGATTAACTGAAATGTACCTTGTTTTTAAAAGAGCAGTTCAGTTGAGAGCTGAAGAGCCCCAGTTATAACAAGTCCTTATGCTCTAGCACTGTGGCTTGGCCCGTGAAGCTACAAACAAGACACATCAGGTTCAAAGGCAGTGCTTAATTCTCAGAAGTCCTAGTAAATTTTAGCACTTTAAAAGAAAGCCTCAGTTATTTTAAGTAAACCAAATATCTGTCCCTCCTCAGTGCTCCCATCCTATAATACTTCACAGTTACTTCTTACAGACATCAGTGAAGTGAAAGACAGTTCCGAACTACATCCCTCAGACATTATTCTCTAGTTACAAGCAAGCTATCAACACATGCAAGCACAAAACTACGTGAGCCAGATGACTTAGTCCTGCAGGAAGAGCTCAACTAGCACTAAATCAACACCACCTTCTGAAAATGCAGCATGTGATTGTTCTACCTGCACAGGAGAGATGGCATCCAAGCTGCTCGCGCTGGGCGGGCGTCCTTTGGGCATGACTCCAGGTGGGGGCTGTCGAGCCTTGTTCATGACATTACTGCAGTTTGCTACCATGGTGAGGATCGTCTCAGACAGCTCCTGAGAAACACTCCTGGCATGTGGAAGCACGACAGTGAGCCATGTAACATTCACAGAAATATGGCCCTTAACTTATTTGATTTTCTTTGAGAAGCTGAGGCCACATTTCACGAAAAGAAGCTGCAAAACGCCAGCAAAAGCTACATTTTGTTATGAGAAAAACTTGCCTTAGATCATCTCCCACGAAAAACAGCTGTATTTAAATAGAGAAGTTTAAACTGCAGTTCTACAACAATCTCCAATAGACTATTCCTTTGTTTTTGATGATTCAAAGACTCCTTTACAGTTACCCCAGCAAGGAAGGTCATACTAAAGGCGGGGATATGTACCTACACGGCTCCAACAAATTCTTGGAAAAGTCTTTGTCTGCTGCTGTCCACATCACAGGTTATATAACAGCTTGCCTCATTAATTAAAGTACAGATAGTGATGTTGTGGTCCCTTGTTTAGATCTGCCCCTCAAGGCTTCTTCTTATACCCAAACTTCACCATTTATGATTATTCTCATTCTGAATTTCATTATACACAAGGTCTCTCTAAAAGATAAGATACATGGGCTATGTACTCACAGAAAAAGAAGAGGTAAATATCACCACCTGCTTCACTAAAACTCATCTGTCTACAGACTGAAAGACATGCTTCACACACTAGCACTAAACCCAAACAGAGACAGGAAATTTAACTATTCAAGGAAAATAAAATCAAAAGACATCAGAAAACTCAAACTTAGGCACAAAATCATTGCACAACCCAGAGCAGTCAGTACCTCTTTCCAAAGTGTTCCACGTCTGACTGCCAGGTTCTCAAACCAAAAGGAAAGCCAGCTCTGTTGTTGACTTACCTAACCACACACATATAATAACAGAACACTAACATTTTCCTTTTGGAAAAACCAGCCAATTATTTATGCTTTCCTGAACTTCAGTTATACCTTCTCTGCGCAGAGAGCTAAAGCTGATTCCTTCCTGTAATGGTGCAACTACTCTAATACAGGCTTTGTTGTTCTGTTAACCTTGTCTGAAGATTCCTCATTTCAACTCAGTTTTCACAGGTTTTTACTGCTCAACTCTTGGGATGAGGGGAAAAAGAACAAAGGAACCATTCTGGTGCTTAAGGCAGAATTGAAGATCAGCCTTCAGCTTTGGCAGGTAACCTGTTGTGGGACACACAGAATTAGTAAAGGGCTTCCAGCTATTCTCCAAAGCCAGCGATCCACTACTTACCGTGGGGAAAATCCCACCCATGAGAGGTGAGAATCTAGGGAGGTATCATGGCTGACCAGTTTCTATACAGGGCAATGGACATGTTAATAACTGTTTCAAAAGCTGGTTCCTTTACACTCTTAACACCCTCTCCCTACAGCCTTGTTTCAAAGATTTCAAAACCAATGGGGATGCAGGGAATGTACGAAATGTACGAAAATGCACTCAGAAATCTACCTTCAAAATACCCCAAAGGAATTTCTTTTTCAGAAAGTGCAACCAACCCAGAGCTCTGAGCTTGGCACACAGTAGACTCAGTATCTACAGTATGTATTTGCCCTCATCCCAGTGCCAGAGTCTCGGAAACCTCAACATTTAAATGTATGTGTTACCAACTGAAATGCACCACAGGATTTTTTCTGATTCTGGAGGCATTTCAAGACCACACAGCACTTCAATTAGCCATGGAATGGGTCATGGGAGTCTACAGTTCACACTGTTACCAACCTCAGTCTTTTGCCCTGCTTTTTTGGGGGTTAAATTTGCAATCTTTATGTTTAAACACTACAACATGGTTTTGCAAAACAAATTCCAACCTGCTGTAGATAAAAAATATGGCAGCCCAGAATGAGGACAAAGGCAGACTTACAATCCCCAAGTTAGGTATTTATGGTGACTGGTTAGGCCATTTGTTCTTTGAAGAGAACCATTAATGTGTTGTCCCACCATCTAGGCAGATTGAAGGTTAACTTTTTTATCATGTCAAGAGACACACTGCTGTATCAAATTGCAAGCAAACATCACAGTATTTTTAGACAGCATGGAACTGAAGGTTTTTCTAAAAAAATCCAACCAAACAAAACCAAAACATCCAACCAACGAACAAACCCAACAAAACCAAAACCCACAAAAAACCCCAGTCTGCATTTCGGACAAATGGAGTTGGTGGGCTGAGAGCCAGGGACCAGAGTCTAGAGCAACAAAACTGTCACTGTAAGGGAAGTTCCAGCTTGCTGGAATCACACATTCATTTCTCTTCCTCTTTTTTCTTCCCAAACACTTTCTTACAAAGAGGAAATAAGCCTTTTAATTCCTGAGGCATAGGTACACAGAAGCTTCTTCCCTGTCTGAGACAAGGACTGAGATGAAATGAGCATTCCTCACACTGACACATTTGGACTGTGCAGGACATGACTGTGAGAAGGCACTGCAGCCCCTCTCAACTCACTGCAGCTCCACGAGGGAAGGACTTCTCACAAGCAGTTTTTTACTAAATTACATGGTTGGTCAGCCTGTGGTACCTGGAACCAAGCCTGACTTCATTGTAAACAGAAGGAACACTTATTTCTTTTTGAAGACATGATGCCACAACTGCAGCGTTCACCAGTGATAAACAAGCTGCACCAAAAATAAGTCTCAGAACATGCAGGGACCTGGTGGCTAAAAAAAACAGTGTCTCCCAGGTCACAAAACAAGACAAGAACTAACTACTGCCTAATTAAAGAGTAGGTTCCTAAATCAACAGATTTAGGAGATGGCAGGCTTCAGCTAGTGAAGTGCAACCACCCTCCCAAATGTATTTCATATTTACTGTGATTTTAACCTTCTAGTCTTTACAACGCCTGCTTCCATTTCTGACTGAAACCTAAGCTAATCAAAGCAATTGCTTCATGAAAGAAATCCAAGCTTTTTCTTTCTAAAGCTCAAAGAGAATAACTAATGGAAAATGACTGCAAGTAGGTCACATTCTTGTACAAAAGGGAATAAAAGTAGCTATAAAAAGAAACCAAACGCTGTGAGAATTGTGCCAGTAGAGAACTAGTGGCGTTTGGAATTAATGGAATAAATAAAACTCAGTAACACATTAAAATTCAGAACACAATGACATTAGATGCAATTCAAATCTAGAGTTAACTATTAAACTATTTTGCAGCATGCAAAATAAAGAACGTAAGTTCATTTGTGAACTACAATCTCAAAAGATGCACTTGGACTTGAAAATTAAGAGCTATCTCTTCATACCATTTTATTTCAGAAACAGCACTGGAACTTCAGTTGCACAGGTTCCAGCAGAAAACAGGAGAATCCCTTCTCCAAAGTCTTACAAGTACCTCAAATTCACTTTCAGTTCCAATACTCATGGTGACCAACTCTATGTTGGCATTAATTTCCTACTATCCATCAATCATCCTGGGTACCTCCACAGATGTTTCTTATCTCTTTCAAGACCACAGTGGCTAAGCCAAAGGACATAGTTTAAATCTCAGACTAGGTAACACACACTGAGAGATGCCAGCCTCATTTAGTGCCAAAATGTAGCAAGAAAAGAAGTCCTATCTCCAGCTTCCAGTCACTCTGACTCACACACTGCACTATGCTGCCTCTCATTACCTATGGAATATTCCTGCAGTTCAACACCACTTTGATCTGACAGCAATTAAAAACCAACCACAAATGTTTTGTTTTACAATTTTCAGTCACATTTACTATGTGACTCTGCTATGTGTATACAGCATTTAAAGACTGATTTGTCCAACTTCAGTTTCCATCAGCCCTTCTGCATTCTATCCCTGCCTCTAGCAGCTCTCAAATCCAAACCCTTTCCTTCTGACTTTAGCTGAACAATCTGACCTGCAGAAGATGTTCAATATTTTCTGTCATCAACTAGAGTCAACAAAGACAACAGAAGTTACACATATCTAGTTTCAGTCTCAAATACACTAGTCACCACTCCCCACTTTTTTCCTACACATAAGGACAGACAGCATGAGTCCTTTGTGCCAAAGCAGTTACCACACAGAAACATTTGATTAACAGAATCACAAAATCCATTATAAAACCACTGTTTTCCAATGGGCTGCTGTCCATTCTGTAGCTATGGCCTGGACTCCTTTGTCTGCATTACACCCCTGCATCTGTCTAGTCACTGACAACTGATTATCTGACTAACCAGACAGCCTCTAGTCACTAAGATCAGCTCACTTGTTTGATGATAAAGACAATACTCAAGCTCTTGTGATCTAGCCTACAACAGAAGTTTCAATGCAAAATTAAATGTACTACTGCATCTCTCCTTGCTAGCTTATATACTCTCACTAACCCTGTTCTCCACATGAAATTCCAAACCAGCTGTGACCATGTGCCAGAAAGCAAGCTGCAAACAGACTATACTTTCAGCATAATCAATAGAATTCTTACCCAGCACAAGCTTGCAGACAGGCCAACATAGTCGCTAAGGTTTCTGGAGGAAGCTGAGCACTTTTGGGCTGATCCTTCTCTGGAGCAAGGCCACCCAGGATAGATGGACATCTTCTCTTTAAGAAAGTCATACAGGCCTGGATGAAAGGTTCCTGAGAAAAAAAATGTTATCTTAATCTCCCAAACCACATCCAAGACACAATTTCAAACTTGGCAATTGCACCATGGAAAGAATTGTACTAAACTACTATAGTTCAGTAAAAAGGTTGAACTATCAGACATGGACACTTTAAACAACTTTAAAGCTACTAATAAAATTGTTGAAGTGACTTAAGTTAGTCACTGACAAGAGTGCAAAAATAAAGAGAAAAATCCTGCTTTACCCCATGCTCCCGAATTTTATCTGTGAGCCATTTGTCAAGTTTGAGGTATTCCCGTCGAGAGGCAAGTGCAGCAAGGTCAATAACAAAGGCAAATGGAGTACCATTTAGCAGCATTGACAAGGCCTAAAGAAAGAAAATCAGAAGACTACTAGTGAAGACACACAGATACCCTTTCTCTTTTTTCTTTCTTTCTAGCTCCCATACATGTTTTATGACATGCTGCCATGCTTTCTTTGTCAACAAAGATTGGTACTATCAACTTCACTTATAGCTCACTTGTGAGACAAATAAGCAAGAGCTCTGATTTGAAATCACGATTTCACCTTCACAAGTGACCTTGTGCTGACAGTTTTAAATTCCTCTGTTATATGAAAAACCACCAGCAAGTGGTCAAGAGCTACCAAACTGATATTGCTACAAGGTTAAGCAGAAGAACCTAGCATTTTCCTGCAAACACACCTCAGCCACTTCAGATACTTGGAATACATCTGCTCTAAGAAGTCATCTCTGAACACTGTAACTGCTACAACAAAACTGACTTCAAGCAGCAGCTGGTGCTCTTGCACTGTGATACTCCTGATTATTGTGCATCTTATTTTAGGAAGCAATAAAGGCCTCAAAGAAGTTACTTACAACTTCCAGTCTTTTGTCAATGTATAAAATCTAAGAAATAGTAGCATTCTCAAGAAATCCCCATTCCATTATGTTTAGCAGTGCCGCCTTAACACAAACATCTGGTGTTTCCCACATTTTCACTCCAATAATATTCAAGGTTAAAACAGTCAAAGTTCTTCCTGGATCCACACTACATTCACACAGCAAGCAGTTCTGCTGTGCTGCTTCCCAAGGTACTTGTCAGCTAAGCCAGGATAACCAACCCCACTGCAAATACCAAGTAAAATGTCTTGGGCTCACAACAGGACAGGCTGGAAGCATCTGTAGTCAGATACCACAACTCAGCTGAAGAGTACTTTAAGTCACATGAATGTAGGCTTTTTTTTTTTAAAGGTGAGAGACAGCAGCCACAAATGAAATCAGACATGCCTGAACAATGCAATCCTTACTAAATTAGTCTAAGTTAAGCTTAGCTTTTGTTAAAAGATGAGCAAGTCTGTGTAAGACATCAGACAAAAAATAATGGCAGTATTTTGCAAAACTCACCTTCAAGTCTTGCGCCACATCAAGAATACGTGACAATTTTGCCTGGTCATACTGCTCCCCTCTCATGTACCATTCTGCCATGGCATGCATGATAAGCTGACGAATTGAAGGAGACTGACCCTGAGGAGAATTAAATTAGGATTGTACTTAATTATTCTAAGAACAGGATCAATTAAATGAACATTCAACAGGGTATTTCATAACTAAAAAGCTTAACATACATATTTACCTCTTTAGCTTCAGAACTTGCTTCTGATTTGAGTTCTTTCTATTAAAAAAAAAAACTATCCATAGCTAAAAGTAAAGGATGTAGCTGACTGCAAATGGTAGATACATACATCCCCACCTCTCTCCTACCACTGTCAAGTACCAATTCCCCTCTATCATAGGCAAATTGCTTATAGACTACACAGTTATTTACAAAATGTTATGCCTGACATGATGTCCTGAAGCAAAACTCCAGTACCACACCTTAAAAAGGAGAACATAGTACCCAGATCTTTGCTCATACAGGGGCAATTTCAAAATACAACACAATTAAAGATTTTTATGGCAGCAAGGGTTTTGTTTAAAGGAAAAGTATTAAGCACGTTCTGTGACAATCATTCAGTGCCCTCATCTGAGACCTGTGGAAAAATTGCCTCTCCTGCCATTTCAAGGCCTTGAGCAAAAAGCACTTCACGTCTGTTCTACCCCTCATCCTTCAATTTAAAGACTTCCATCAGGCAAATATAAAACATTCATAGCATGACCTCAGAGGTCAAGTTTCTTGCCATTAACTCTACTCTAGATAAACATGGAAACATGTTTGCTAATGCAGATTCTTTCTGACCCCAGAGACTTCCTCTGCTTTACATTTCATATGACTTCTTTGTTTAACTACCAGGGCACACAATGATGAAGGCCACACCAAATAAAACATCCATTAGAAGTATGGGATTTGCATACACAGCTACCATAAGTGGAAGCTCTCCTTGAAACAGGTCAGCAGTCAAGTTTTCAGAAAGCACCCAGACTGAAAACTTCCAGTGAAAGGGGTTTCTTTATGTCTAGAACAGCCTTCATCTTTTTGGCAAGTACAAAAGAGATTATATTGGTTTAAATCTTCTCACCTCTTACTATTTCAAGTTTTTACACATTAAATGTGTGAGGTTGATAGTTGAGGGGGCAGGGTAGGTGATGCTGTTGTGAGGTTTTGGGGGGTTTCTTTTGGGTTGTTTGGTTTTGCCGGTTTTTTTTCTTTTTCTTAAAATAAAACTGTGGCCAACTATGTTTAAAGCTAAACGTTTAAAAAGTCAAACTTAATTTGGGTCTCTGTACTATTCCAGGAATATTTTCTCAGTGAATATTATTGAAAACAAAACCATAACAGTTTGCTTCCAGTCAGCGAAGAGACATCCCATTACTTTGCATAGTTTAACTTAACATAGTTTAACTATGGATCATTTACCTCTTGGGTTTTAAACTGACCAGTTCATAAACCAATACAAACATTGTTGTAACTATTTGACCCATTTAACAAGCTCTCAAGTTACAGGAACAAACAACAGTGAAAATACTTACCTGTCCATGCCATGCATAGTGCAAAATGATGGCTGAGTTGGGATGGTTGCCAAGGAAAATTGGCATGAGTGTGGAGATGAGTTCATGGCGCAAGGTATGCCAGGATGTGTTGATCTGCAGTAAGGCCAATACCAGCATATCTGGGCAATGCTTGATAGGAAAACTGAAGAGTTGCTTAACCTGTTCATACTGCCCCACTTCTGCCAATCTTAACAGAGACTCAATCAAATCCAGGCTCTTCCTAACAAAAGAGAAGAAAAAATAGACAATCCCCACAAAGTTACCAAGCAGCAAGTTTGCAGGATCCTGAAGTATTTTCTAGCAGCAACTGTAAGGACACTTAAAGCAACACCCACTGCAAACAATCTTACACTGCAGTTCTTATTATGTACAACTAAGCCTGCAAGAAACCATAAAAAATAACTCAAGATCTTAAGAGCTCCTAATTATGTTAGGGAAAAGAGGGAACTGAAAGTTGATGTTGAAGAAATTCAGCCTGAGGTGGGTCACTGTATAATTTAACTTGAAACACACTTCCAGAAATGGAATACACTTTTTAAAATACCTCAGTCCCCACTAGTCAAAGTTAGTGAAGATACCCTACTTGTTTTGCCTGCTTTACAGACCAGTGATTATTGCCAATTTACTTGTATTCCTCATCCTTCAATTCCCTATTCTGTGCTGTATAATTGAAAAAGAACCAAGTACCTGTACTGAAATAAGCTACCAAAAACGGGGTGCAAATGTCAGCTCAGAAAGTCACACCAATCAGCTATATTGTAATAACTCACCAATAGCCACATACACTTACAAATTAAATTTTAAGACTTCTTTCATACAAGCAGAGCAAGTTTCTCTAATATCATCCTGGAAAGACAGACTTAAGTTTCAAACCACCTCCTCTATCCCCTCCTTTCAGCTTGCAGGATATACCAAAAAACATCAGCAGAAACTCTCCAAACAAGGCGAAGACTCCAACAAAAGCAAGGTATTATGGAAGTACACAGGAAGTTCTGATACTGTGAATAGTTTCACCAGCCAAACATGTCACAAATACTAAATGGTTGATCTATTGGTATGTATACGGTTACAAAAAATCTGGCTGCATGAAGATAAAGCCACCTTTGACCAGACAAGTAATCTTACTAATTAATTATCTTATGAATTCTATGTATGAAAAGCAGTTGAGAGAAGGTTTATTACCATGTAGCAATTTCTCGATTGTCATCCTCTGGTGGTGCTTTCAGGATGTCTGTGGCAACAGTATGGCAAGGGTAGTCAGCAAAACAGAAGATGTCAGGGTTTATGAGGGAATGTTGGATGAAGGAGAGCTGGAATAAAAAAATATGTCAGAAGTAGTTTAGACAAGAGAGTTTCTGGTTCCTTGCGCTTTATCAAGTGCCACATTTTGAGAATGCAAATCAATTAAGCAGCAGGGATGAGCCAAGCTTCACTGTGTGTTTTATGCAAGACTGAACTCACACTTCCAGAATTTGACATGATAGGTATAGACATGCTGAGGGTAGCTGTTTGCATGAAGCTATGGCCTTTTTGTGTAACCAGGTAAGCACCCCAGAGCACTGCCATTCAGCAACAGTTCTATGCTGAGCTGCACTACACACCAGAACTCTGCTGGGACCAAAAGCAGGGTCCACAGTAAGTGACCATATCCCAAACAATGCAGTCAATCACACACTGTACTTCTGCAACACACCTGATTATGCCTTATAGGTCAAGGTCTCAAATGAGGATTATCCAAACATTCACACTGCTAATCTCCCTCCATTTATCATTCAAGAAATTCAGGAACTTAAAAATATTCTACAGAGAGTAAAAATGCTGGCAAACATACCTGGCCCTCTGCATGCTTCCAAGGTCTGTATATGGCATTAACTGGAAAAACCTCCATGCCCAGCCCTCTCTGGATGCCAAAAACCACGATATGCAGGCCCTTGCTATCACGAATCTGAAATCCTGGATGGTCCAATTCATATGTTACTACTTTGAAGTCCAGGGTAGGGTTCTGTAACCAGACAAACAAGGGTTGTGAGGCTTGCACATTACCATCTTCAATACTGTCTTGAAAGAACTCTTCTTCAGCAGTATTGTACCCAGCTTAACATCTACTCACCTTTTAGCTGGAAGCAAGGGTTTTGTTTTAAAAATAATTTTTAAATATATATTTAAATTTTTATTTATATTTTTAAATTTATATTTATATAGTTGTGAGAATTTGATGCAAGTTAAATGTTTTAAACTATCCTGTGAGATTCCCATCACTACACTAGCTGTCTCTCCTTCCAAACATTTAATTAACAATTCTTTAAAAACCCTCAAACATATAGCTCCTCTCTTAGCATACTAACTTATTCCTTTCCTAGGCTTCCACACCTCTGATAAAAGGCAGAAGTGTCTGATCTGCTGGCAAGCAGAACTTGCTCCTCCTTTTGCAAAATGTAAACTCCAAAATCTTCTGAAGCACCCATCGTATTTTCAGAACAGTAAAACAATATTTATGAGGAAGCTTGAGGGAACTATGACCATTATGGAACACAAACCACTCATTTCAGAGACAGGTGAGCACCAGAGACAAAGCTATTTTATGGCCCAAGGTTTAGAAAAACAAAACAGTGACTTCTGCATACATTAGAGGGAACATACAGAAAAAAAAATCCCATATAAGGTAAGCAAAGGAAATGGTACTCATGTTTAACTGAGTTCATTTACAGAAGTTGCTGCTTATAAAGTGGTGGAAAAACTTTCCTATTTCTATAGTGTTATAAGATAAGATTGCTAAGAAGCAATAAAGAAGAGTTTTGGAATGAGTAGCTAAAAAAATACTTTCATTTTCATCAGTAATGCCTGAACAGTAAGAAGTTTTCCAAAACCAAGTGTCTGATGCACAAAACTTTCCACTGCCAGAAAGAAACTGAAACACAAAAACCCTCAAGAGAACATAGGTTGGAATACATGCAAGCACTGTGGAATGAACCTCAAACTGCACTCAAATTTACTCATTCAAGTAGCTTCCATTTCCCAGAACTCATCAAAATTTTCTTGTTCATGAGGGGCAAAAGCCCCAGCACTTAAGTACAGTTACATTAGAGAGATTCAGAGCTATTCAGGCTGTTTTGGAGCTTAAAAAGGTTTCTAATCATACTGAGATATGCCCTGCTTTATCCACATAAAAGACGAAGATGCTCACAAGACTTACCAGCTCTTTCAGAACATCAATCAAGACCTCCACATTCCAGGTATGGGCTTGGCTTCCATCACTCTTATCTTTGCCATCACTCCAAATCCCACTGCCAGGAGCCGAAATAGACTGCAAGTCAAATACACTGAATCAAACACTAGTAAAAAATAAACCAGTCTCAACACCCACTGGCTACAGAACTCCCTGCACTAGAAAGGTATAAAGAGAAGCTCAGACTAGTAATGACATAACTTTGAGAATATTTCATTCATGAAAGTATTACAAACATTTACAACAGAACAGTCAGAAGTACAAGTATTGAATAATACAAGTAGTTGTCAAATTCGTAGAGGAAAGCATTTTAACTCCTGTTGCTGCTGAAATGCAACCCCCAGCACAACAGGCCACTCACTTGTAAAGGAATTCCATCTGTCAATCCTGAATGAGTTCGAGCCATCATCCCCAAAACCCTGGCAACCTGGGCAGCCGTGACTTCCCGAACACCAAACTGCATGATTATGTTGCGACATTCTTCCACACTAAGATGCAACAAAACAGAGAGATCTTACAGGAAAGCAGGGTTCACTTGTAAGACTTCAGTCAAGTTAGTCAAATTATCCAACCTAACAAAATTCCAGGACAATCAAGAAGAAAAATTCAGTAGACAATCTGTGCAATTGTTTCCATGAAATACACTGTGCCATGTTTCCAGTTCAAAGCCAGGGGTACTGAAGTGACAGGGATGTCACAGAGATGTTTCACAGACTATGCTGTGTCAAAGCAAAAGCACAGGGTAGGTTACCACTCTTCCTGGTTAAAAGCACTTCCACTATTGACCTGTGACACAGAGCTTCAAAGACTCAAGTTTTCTGCTACCTAAAAGTGAAACAGAGGCTTTGAGAACGCACATTTCAAAATGCTGATGTGCACTATTCAAAGGTAAGCTGTTTATCCTTCAACCTGATACAAACCAATGGCATCCCTGAGAAGAGGGCACCAGCAACAAACCTCCCAGGAGACAAGGGAGAAAACAAAGAGCAGATACCCAAGTTTCAGCTTCAGAACTGAAGGTTTTTGTTGCAATTTCTTTCCTTTTTACGAACACTTCATAACCAGGCCAGGAAGATTTATATAGCATAAGTATATAAACTGTTTTATTAACAGGTATGTGTTAATAAAGGAAACAATTCAGTGTCTTCCAACACATGGTGTCTTTACTTCTTGGTTTAAACAGAAACTCATGTTAATACCTCTGAAATTCTATCACCTCCCTAAAGTAATCAATAGCCTTTCTCTTGAAATACAGAATAATTTAATTCTACCTTATGCTTCTTATAAAAAAGCAGGTTAGCTTCATCCTGAGGGCTAAGTTTTGCAAAAGTAAAGTTCTTCCAATACTCTAGTGGGATTTAGCTGGAATTTATGTCTACCTAGACACTTTCATTTTCCCTTTCAAAAGGGTGAGTCAAATTCTTATGAAAACTTCACAACCAATGTGAATTTTTTCCATGTAGCACTTCTTACCATGACAAAATTCCACACACTGTCCACAGGCACGTAATACACATTAGAAGAAAGCAAAATACGACCAGAATTCAAATAAACAACCTAATAATACTTGATAAGATTGTACTTATTTCAGTAGTTAAAGTGTTCTTTACCTTTTACCTCAAGAAACAAGAAAGAAAACCACCACCCCCCAAAATTACATGCTTGAAAATAACATGTTTCTACAAACCTTGCACAAAAGCCATAGCCAACTTCTTGCATGAAATCTGCCAGAGAACTCTCCATCATGGTTTTGGCTATCCCTCCAGAATCAGGCAGGATCCTGTCCATTAGAATGTCCCGTTTTTCAGGGTATAGAAGTGGTGCAAGCACCACGGGGCAACGCTCCTGGGGAAAATCTAAAGGCAAGAGTAACAAAGTGTCAAAACACCCAGAACACCCAGTTGCATGAGAAAGACTATTCAAAATTATTCCACTGCTGTGCTAGAGTTGGCCTGCTGCTGCAGAAATCATGAGAGCACTGATGCAGCATCCCCCCATCCCATTCTCAGTTCTCTACTGGCACTGGGATATTCCTAGAGAAAAAGAATGCAGACTAAACTAGGTTCATGTAGGTTCACTGCAGCTCTGCAGATGCCCAAAAGGCCAGCAGCTGTGCTGGTGTAAGCTTAGAACTAGATTGTCACTAACAGCAGTCATCCAAAAAAAGCACAGAGCAGGAAACAATACAGCAGTCCAGCAAAAGCCACTCCTTCAACTCAGGAAATATAAGGAAACAAAGGATCTGCTACTGAGTCTACAAAATACAGCAAAACTAAGCAAGGCATTTGGGCACAGGAGTAAATAGACATTTTTTCCTTCCAGGGAGGCAAATTTTGAGATATATGATAATGAGAGGATAGGACCTGTGGATCAGAGTTCTGCTCACAGTGGAAGGTAGCAAAGACACCTTGTGGGTGGGCCTTCCTGTGACAGTACCACTGACATATAACATCTCCACACCCTCCAGGGCCATTCAGAGAAGAGTTCCCAATAACCCGTAAGTGTCAGGAATTACACAAACCAATGCACTAACCTTTATTAAAATACATATGAACTAAAAAGTTATATTTAAAAAATTAGAACAAGTATTTTGCTCTTGTATAAATGGTAGCTTCCTCTAGGTCTGTGCAGAACCAAGCAGCAGGGTTAAATTCAATTATCCAAATACTCCCTAGTATGATAAGTTTACAGCAAACACTGTTTTGGAAAGGATCAGACTACAATGGTAGCTTTCAGGAAATGAACCAGAGTTTAAGTCAGAAGCCCCTCCCTTACTGTGCCAGTGTTTCCTCCTGGATCTGCATCTAATAAAATAAAACAGTGCTTAAAAATGCACTGGTTTGAAATGGCAATTTGTGTTCCTTAATCTGTAAAGGGGGTTTTCAAACACAGTGCACTGAGCTGCTTTAGTTGAATCCACAAATACCACACCATATAAGCAAACAGACTGCAATATCTCTTACTGAAAGTTTTATTTATAAAACTTTTCAAGAACATGAGACCACATTATTGCTTATTGAAAGCAAAACTGTACATTAGGACCTAGTAGCAGAACAGTGGCACTTTTCTGTCAGTTTAGAACTATGAAAATTTACCGAGTTCTAAATCAGCAAGCTCCCCACCACTTCAACACTCTGCACTGACAGCAAGTCCTGAAAATCTCCGAAGTCTGCATCTGGTCAGGTTTCCTGAACAATGCCACTTACCTCTACGTAATGTTTTGAGGAAAGCGTCAATCTGCTCCTGTCCTACCCCAAAGGCTCCCTTCTGCCCAAAGAGGAGATGGGAGAGGAGAAGGTGCAGGACCTCTATTGCAATATCTTGGAAGCCACCTTCTTGATTTCCACTGACGTCCGCGTCAATGTAAGAGCGCAAAAGATCCGGGAGTTTCTGTTTGATAAACTGGGCAGCTTTTGGAAACAGAAAAGGTTAGAGTCAAAACCTGGGATTCTATTTTAATATGAGATTCATTTAGCTAGCTACCATTCTTTCTGAGTTTGTTTACCACAAGTCACAACAGCTCAGATTTAAACAGAAATCTCAAACCTCAGAACTCAAATATGACTGGACAAATGCAAGTTAAGATATCACAATACCCCAGTTTGATTCATTATCAAGCAAGTCATTAATGAAACGGTCCTTCAATTTCACACAAGATGACTTATCTACTGCCCCTCCCAATAGCACCACTAATTGCAGGGTCAGGTCAGGTAGGCACCCATCTAGAAAGCACACTGCTGAAAAGGGCTGTCCCTGCTGCAGTACTTCAGAAAACTTACCAAAACCTCGCAGATCTGAGCTGAAAGAGTTCAGTAAAGCCAGACCAAAAATCACCTACAAGCAAAAACAAACATCACAGTAAGGAGACCTCATCCTTTCTAACTAGCTAAGTAAAAAACAAAAAAAAAAATTGAATATTTTTATAAGAAGCATTCACCTACCTCTTGAACTTTACTTAATTTGATGACTTTACTCAATTGGGCAAATAAATGGGGTGAAGGCTTTAGACTCTGAAACAGGTAAGAAGAATAACATAAAATGTTTTGGGATTAATCTCATTTGCAATGCGTCAAACTATCTAGAGCCTATCTGCAAGATTGGAATATAACTAACTATTCTGCTGCTGGTTAACACAGAACTTCTATGGCTAAACCACTTGACAACTACTTCTGAATACATTTCATCTAAAAGCTTCTTCCATATAGCCCACTATTAAACCACTATCATGGCTTTCATATGGAAACAAACAGAAGCACAGCTGGTTTGGTTTGGTTTTGGTGCCATAAACAAGCCATGAAGTACCAACATTAGATGAAGTATTAAAATTAAGTTTGCAGTTATTCTGAGTGATCGACTAAATTACTTTAACAAAAAGAAAAAAACACCAACCAGGCAAGCTCAGTTTTTGAAAATTTTACTACAAGGGAACACAAGGGAAAACCAGGTGGTCTCCTCCAGACCAATTCAGTGCAGTTTCTGACACTGGGATCCCATTTGAGAAGCATACAAACCTTCTGATAGTGCAAGGGATTGTCAATGGCGTACGACAGCGTCGAGATAAAGTTTGGTTTTGTAATCAGCGACGCACACTCCTGGATCAGAAATTGGGTCTGAAAAGAACAAGGTAACTTGAAGATTCAATAAAATAAACTACTGTGCAATGTGTACAGAACAACTAAAAAAGTACTTATGTAAGCGCCCAAATTCTCTCTAACATCTACCAGCTTCTTTTCATTGAAGCTTTCTTCAGGTTTGCTTTGCTTTTAAGACTGACAGAGTGATGAAACATTCTCCATCATATGTGTAATGTTTTACTCTCTGTAAACACCCTCAGACATTGCAATTGACAACCCAAGAATATTGGATTCATGGTAAGGAACAAAAAAGTCTACAGCAAAATTGCTAAAGGATGAAAACACTCCTGTAAATAGACATAGTCAGCACCAGAAATCCCAGTTGCTGGATTCGGACAAATTCTTAAAATACAAAGAAAGGCTTTCAAAGCAGAGCACTGCATGTAAAAAGACCATTTGTACTGATGCAACCTGGTTTTTTGCAGATGAAGAGGTTGTAAATCTGATATCAATTATCTTCTGATTTGAGGATTGGCAAAAAATGCTTGCAGTTGAAAGGCCATATTAACCAAAAAGGAAGGTTATATGAAGCTACTGCTTCTAACCTGCTTTTGTGCTTGACTCAGAAGAAACCCCATCACAGATTTTTAAAAATCAAAACTAATAAACAGATGTGTTGGTGTAAACTGTACCTGATGAAAATCTTTGCCACTGCTTTTACCATCGCCACTGAAATCCACGTGCGAGAATAGACAGCGTAGTAAATGCCTGTCTGCCTCGGGACCGTGCCTATTCACAATCTGGAAAAAAGTATGAAAAAAACAGCTTGGTACCAAACAGTCATTACAGAACAAGACCTGGATCTAGTACCATGGATACAGCAGCATTGCTAGTAGTTAAGTCATCTACAGTTTCAACGAAACTGCTACAAATGCTCCTTTTAATCAGTAACCTAGAAACCACATTGTTAACTGTATTTGCAAATAAGAACTATAAACACAGAACCTAGACACAACACTGACAGGGAAGCCATGCATTTCAGGGATGGTATTCTTATAAAGCTAAGTGAAAAGGGGTTTTCAAGTCACCCTCAGGATTGTGCCACTAAAGCAGCCCAGAATCCACACAATCCAGAGTCCATGGTTCCACTTTTCCCCCTTTTTTCCCACGGCTGCAGTGCCTAACTCTGCAAGAACACAGCCTTGGGACAGCACCTATGCAATGATGATCTGCATTTGCTGACTTACAGCATTTATCTCTCATTAATAAACCTTTACAAAATGACATTTTTGTTTGCATCCCCGACCATTTACCTTAAGTTTAACTCTTGGCTACAGACCAGCTCATCAGCTTGTCTGAAATAACTCCAGACTGTTTCAGAACTTGCTCCTTTCTTTACACTCCAACCAAGCAGACAGCATTACTTATTTTTAATAGAATCCATACTGTCAGAAATGTGAAGCCAATCAACAGCAGCTTGCCTCTTCGGCCAAACAGTAGCAGCTAGTAACAAATCCAACCTTCATCTACTGGCAACACTTCTCCCACTGTTTTTCCTTTTCTAGTTGCAGAAGAGACACAAATGTGCTAACACAAACCTGTGCTTTGCCCCTGCTCTGACTGTCTCCACCAAGCCCACTGCTTCACTCATCATGAATCTCCTTGTTTGCCAGTAGTTTCTTTGTGCAGAGAGACAAACAGGGTTGCTTTAGGCTCTGTCTGCTCGGGCTCTGATGTTTGACTGTTTTCATCTCAGCTTTTCTACTGTTATCTGACACTATGCTTCCCCTTCCCTCAGAGTCTGCTGATTCCAGTGGCTGCCAAGTTTTGTTCTGCTGGAAAGAAATTTCCAAGCTGAATCTAGCCCTGTTTCTTGACCAGAGGCTATAATAAACATGCCTGTGGTATGTCAGCCCAGATGTGGTGACAGCTGGGCCTTTGAAGACAGTCATACCCTAGGATCAGGAAGATGCTCAGATTGGTGCAAAACCTGAATTGACAGCAAATTCTACTACCTAGCTCAGGCTTCAGAAAACAGGCAGTTTGTTTAGGCAATCCAAATCAATTAACATATTTAGATGTGGTAACAAGACTGACAAAGCTGGATCAATTTCCCAAGGAGTTGCCTGGTGCTGTGACCAAGTTGAATTCACCAAGGTAAACAGATGCCAAAGAAAACTGTACATACTAAAGCCTTCCACACAAGTAGCCTGCATCAGAAGTAGATTGCTTCCCTGCACTGAGACAACTTCCAAAGGACAGTAATTTGAAAACTTAACATACAGGAAAGAAGAGAAGGCCAAAAGTACAGTGTATCATATTACAACTCTAACTACAGTCACAAAAAAGCTCTTCCAGGAAACAGGGAATGAGAATTGCCAGTTTTCCTAAAGAAAGAGGTGAACAAAACCTTTGTATTGGCAGCCTTGATATACATTTACATGACAGTGTATCCAGTCAAAATCAGATCAAAATATTTTTTTACTGCAGGGGTGACCAAACACTGACAGAAGCTGCCCAGAAAGGTTGTGCAGTCTCCATCCATGCTGGTACTCAAAAGTTGCCCATATTTCTGGGCAATCCACTCGAAGTGACTGAGCAGGAGGCTGGACCAGATGACCTCCACAGGTCCATTCCAACCTCAACCAGTCTGTGATTTAGGACAGAGCCCAAGCCACATGTATTTGGATTTATCAGGTAACATGTTTGGGCAAAAACAGGATTAGACAAAAAAATAACTCCAGTTTCCTAGATTCAAAAAGTTTTCCTTTCCTAGCTCATCCACAAAGCCCTTTCCCTCCAACCAGGCAGGTTCTCCTTACCACTTTAGAAGGAGACCACAAAAACTCACTTCAGAGGAAGTCATGGTTTAGAATTTGTGTCTGACAAATGCATAAAATATTTTTTGAGTTTTCTAAGCACATATTCTATTTTTTTAAGCATTAGCTACATTAAATGACTATTGATAGAACATTTAAACAAATCAGCTCCTCGAGCTTTGCCACTGTTACACTTGAGTGATTTATCTAAATATAAGTGTCATTTTGGTCAGTTGAGACAGGAACAACTCCAAATATGAATTTCCACAACTCTACATGCTTAGATGTAAACTTTGTAAAATTGGATGAATTATGCCAAAACTTTACCCCAAGCAATGTACCATGAGACAGAGTTACAGCACATATATTCTCTTAAGCTAAAGAAACATCACATCAGCAACCACAAAAGTAGAGCAATACCAGGAAAATAACTTAAAAAAAAAAAAGAAGATGACAAGGGATTAAGATTTTAGGAATTTAGCCTTGAAATTCCAGATCTGCTTTATAACCAAACACAACCCAGCCATTTCCACAGACCAGGTCCCACTCTCTCACCCTTCTCACCACAGTGAGGCTAAGAGGTCTGGTGAAGGGTAAGGAACAATCCGTCCCTGTTTTAGAGAACTGTGCTCAGGGAATGGCAGATAAACCGTATCTTCTCCCAAATCAAGTCATGCTTCAGTCACACCTTGCTGCAAAAACCATCTGTCGAAACTAACAGTGATCAAAAGGACAGCTTGATCCCAAATGCGCCCCTGGAGTGTAGCAAGAGGGCGGTTCGGAGTCAAAGACCAAGCCTCTTAGAGGTATGGTCAGTGCTCAGTTTATTGGATATCTGAGGGGTACATTTATAGTGCAAAGCAAGGGTTTACATGCTTTGTGCTTACATATGATTGGCTTGTGGCTATTGTCCACGTGTCTATATCCCAGCAGCAATTGGTTTGTGTTTACTGATCACGCAATACATGATAGGGTAAGCTGGCGTGGGACTCCGGCCTATAGTCAAAGTCACTTCCAGGACCCCTGGATGTTGGCATCCAAGCTGCCTATACTCCCTTCTTTTGATCTTCTTATCAATGGTCCAAGGACACAACCTCCCAGCTGGTTTCCTTAATTACAGCTACAATCGTCAGTGGCTGTGTCTCCGGTCACATATCCCATGTCCATGTGTTCATACTCTGTTCCCACAACAACGTTGGGCAGCCAGGCCCTGTAGAGTATCTCGTGGCCTGTCCCTTCATACAATCCACCAAAGCACCATCATATCCCCCAATACTGGAGTACTGAACTTACAAAAACACTAAAAAGTTACAATAGTTACAAGAGATCTATTCCATCTTACATTTAAAGAAGCCAATACTGCTGAAATCACTCTCCTCTCACCTCAAGATAAGCAATGAATGCACTTTTAAAGACATCAAACGTTACAGAAACTCATTGACTAAGCCCCCTGGCCTTCTAATCTGATTCAAATCACTGCAGGATTGCACTGCTGCAGGAAAAAAACTCAACATTAAGTGGCCCAGCTGTCTGCTGGGAACTGAACTAAACCAGTTTCTAAAACTAGCTCAGTAGCATTCACTTCCTCCTAAGCACTCCTCTGCAGATAATGCTTTTCAGTCCACCCTGCAAGTCAGAGCTATTTTTAAAAAGGTCAGTTAAAACAATTCTTGCCCAGATCACAGATATTTGGGTCTCAACATGCAGTTATTCTGCCTGTCTTCTGAAAATCCAAGGCCAAGACAGTCAGCTTGGCTCCAATACCAAGCCATGAGTCACTGAATGAAAAGAGGAAAAAAAAACTTCCATCAAGGGAGGAGAGAGCATTCAGAGGTAAATTACAACACCCTCAGGCTTTCAGTGCAACAACTCTGAACACTGAATGTATACTTTTCCTCCCCTTCCCAATCAGTGTTCTATTGAATGCCTAAAAGTGGAAAGATTTAACCCGGAGCAGCTAGGAAAGCTTTTCATACCACCCTTGAGAATCAGCAGTTAATCCTGAGACTCAGCTACAAAGTTAATACTGGTCTCACCTCTGAGCTGTATTCCATGACTTGGCAGATGAACTGGTAGGAGTATCAGACACACCCTGCAACTCCCAACACCACAGAAAACAGCAAACAGTAACATACACAGGAGCACCACAGAGTACAAATACAAACAAGAAGAGAAACTCCAGCTCTCTTTCCAAAATTTATTTTGTAGCACCGCATCACTTTACTTACGTGCTGTATTTCCTGCTGGCTGGCTCGGTAGTTTTTCTTGGTTAAATTGTCCACCAGGTAGCTGATTTGAGACAAGGCCAGCGAGAGCGAGTCAAGATTCATTGCTGGTTGGGGCGGAAGCAGGCGGCCGAGCCCGGCGCAAAATCACCATTATTCCCCTTTAGTCACCTCAGAGACAGGTCAATTTTTTTTCCCCCAATGAGCCTGTATCTGTTTCTGTGTTACTTGCTTCAGCTCTTCTTTCTCAGTTGTCTTTGTCTGTTCTGAAACATGGCACCTGGAAAACAGTACCACATTAGATTTAAGTTCTGTAGCAACATCACATAACTATGCTAACAAGAAAAACAAAGTAGTATTAAGTTTTCACAACAAGCTCAGTTATTTTTGCACTACCTGGCCACTTTTGTTTCTGCATTTTGCAGACTGAAAGAGCCAGCAAACAGCTCAGTCAGAAGAATGATTTTCAGCACCAAGAAGAAAATGAGATGAATAATGAATTAGATACCACACAGCAACAATCAGAGGTCAGAATCATTCAAAGCATCAATCATAAATTAATATAAAAAACACACTTGTACCATCTCTGCTATATTTTCTGCCTCAGTACATCCAGGCAGTATTGCCTCAACCATGTACACCAAAACAAGCAATTGTGAATGAGCAACACACAAAGAACTGCAATAAACTAACCTTAACATTTGGCTTATACTGAAACAGCTTTCCAGAGAGCTACAACAGCAGAGCTTGCCAGCTTAATAAATTTCTATGACAACACAAAACTTGGCACTTGACATCTCATCTGTTAAATTACAGATTGCCAGTGTGACAAAATTGCATCCCAAATCAAGTCCTGCATATCCAACAGTGTGGGGAGCCTCAAACGAAGCCTCAAGCTGTTTTAAGAAGCAGCACTGTGCATTTTCAGAGCTAGAATCGTGCTGGAGAGTCACTGCTTGGAAGCTCTACCTGAACAAACACAAAGGTCACTGGGCTTCATGCCAAGAGTCTGAAGATCCTCTTTTCAGAACAAAAACTATAGCTTTGCTGTCTTGGCTCAACGGCAAAACCACCAGCACAGGATTTCTGCCTCATCATGGAAATGGATGGCTCGGGTGATGTGTTCGCCTGGCACGCGGAACTGGGGGCAAACCCGTCCAGGGAGCATTCCTGCAGCAGCACAGCTTGGGCCTCCTTCTGCCCAAGCACCCAACAGCAGCAGCAGCACACAGAAAGCTGAACAGGCTGTGCTGGTACAAACAGAACTCTTCTTCCCATCTCCTTTTACACAAAGGTTTTCACTTGCTTACACTTGGAACCATACCTTATTTAACATCTTCAAAACATCAGGAGCAACAAATGCTATCAGAGGCAATGAAGACCATTCTGTTCTTTAGAAAAGTTTATTTTATTACACAAATATATAGGTAAATTATTTGTAAGAAAAGTCAAATCAACTTCCAGACTTTCCTTATGTCATAGAAAAATCCTGACTACTCACTGAAGGTATGCACAGTCCTTCTTATGCAATAAAACTTACAACTCATGAAGAACAAATTTTCAAGTAGTAATACTGAAAGCATTCAATGACAAGGCAGTTAGACTCTGAAAGAATTTCAGGGTATGTTTAAAACTGCAATGAAAAGAATTACAGAAAACTTCCATTTCCTTTTAGTACATCTGACAAGCCAGAATTCATTACCTTTATATATAAAGGTTTAAAAGGCCACTGACTGTGGAACATCTAGAAGGGAGGACTGGCACAGAAGTTTAAAAAGATTTCTCAGTAGTACAGTACCTGAGGTTTTTTGGGTTTTTTTTAGATAACCTTTAAATTCCTCTTTTGGAATAACCTAGAAAATGTCACTGGGTTTGGCAAGTACATGCCTTCCAAGATGATCTTACTGGCTGATTTAACATACATGACCAATATAAAGCTTCTGAAAAGCATTTGTTAAAAATCAAGCACACAGACCTCAGCACAGTACTTGCAGTTACTGAAACCAGCAGTCAGCAAGGGGAATTCAGTCCCATCACAGCACCAGATAACAGCAACCAGCCTGGAGAACTCACAGCTTGTTTCAACTGCCTAGAGGACATAACACAAAACTCCAACTTGACCAATTTTTAAGGCAATAACAGAATTTCAGTGTTTGCCTTTCAGGCCCCTAGGAAGAAAAACCACATTTCCCTGGGCATTTTTCCTCATACCAATACAAACAGCACAGCAATCACACCTACTCCACCTAAAACCCATGGGTTTTAGTACAGAAATTCTCAAGTTGGGCTCAAGCCTCCCTGCTGCCATGTAACACCCTGCAGAGCAGGAACACTGACCATCCCACCCTCCTATTAGCATCTCTGTTGTCTCCCAAAAAAAGCAGGGAACGCTTTGATTGCAGGGAAGCAAAACAAGCTTTGCCACCTTCCAACTGCAAAATCTGGCAGTGCCACTGGACAATCCAAGCTGGAGGCAAAATGGGATTTTTCCTTTCAGGGAAGCCTCTCAAGGAAGAGCCTGAGCAAACACGGAGACTCAAGAACACAATAGTTGAGGAAACAGCTTCCTACTTATGTTCTAAACATATGGTTTGCACCATGTGTACCCCAACACACAGCAAACCTGACAGCTCCCATGGACACAACACCAACAGCACTTCAGAGGTTCAAATGATGCAAGCTGAATCAGGAGAGTACAGAGTAACCAAGGGAGCCTCGCCTGCAAAGTAGAACTGCACAGGTGCCTCTTTGGTCATTCAGTGCAAGGCTAAAATTCAATCACTACAGCACTGATTAAGAAAGCTATGAATGCTATGTGAAGCAGACTTTATTTTTAGATCCATATATCCTTAGTGGGAATGAATCTCCCTACACTGGCCTCAACAATTCAGGAAGCTTTCAGTACATGGGACAAACCTGCCAGGTTCAGACAAGTCAGGCCTCAGCTACAGGGAGTTTGTAAAAAAAAAAAAAAGAGATTAATGGATCAAGATACTCACACGAGACTCAGGAGCTCTTACAATATTACTATTTCATATTGCGCAACACAACCCATTTTAAAGAGATAAAAAGTATTCGCCAAATTCTACAGCATTACACACCCTAAACACTTCCTAAGGAAAACAACAGCCCATCAGCAAAAAACATTTGGCATCTATTTCAGTAGATCTTTTTTCAAAAGCAGAGTTGTACTGGATTAAAATGTAAATGAAATGAAATTTCAGGCAAGAATCCAAAAATCACAAAATAGAGAGGGCCAATATGAAAGCACCCATCAGGTGAGACCAAAGACACTCCTTACTAACCAGAAATCACTAGAGAGTAACTAAGTCTTGATGTTGAAGTTGACAAACTTGAAGTCTTCCACAAATTCAGAAACACCCTTACAAAGAAAGTGATTTTAAAATTACTTTAAGCTAACTTTGGAGCTTTTTTCAGAATTTTGTAGCAGTAACTATTCCCACTGGATTTCAAGAGTTGTATGATTTCAGGGCACATGTGTTGCATGTGGAGGATAAAATAGATCAAGTGACACAAACAGCAATGTGTTTGTTGATTAAGTTCTAAAATCCTGTCACAAAACATCACATAAAACATGCTAAAGGGACCACTGCTAAACCTGCTCTCCAGAACAGTCCCTTACCCTCTTTTTAAACCCATGAATAAATACAAAACATGGAAGAGCAGCACATCTCCCTGAAGGCAAACACTGGGAACAATTCAAAGGAGAAGGGTGGTTCTGAATCATGATGTGCTTTATAATTCAGGATGTCTACCACTTTGAAATCTACTGAGAAAAAAAACCCAGAGTGGAAGGCACATTAGCAGTGAATTCCAGTAAACTGGTCACAAAGATGATTAGACACCATAACTTTGGTTTACAGTGCATGGCTGAACCAAGCACCTATGTTGTTCCTATACACTCAGGCCAGGGAAGCTGCAGTTTGGAATCTACCTCAAATACATGAGATATGCATCAAATGTGACATGGCTGCTTCAGGCATTTTCACACCTCAACCTGGTCTGTTAAAAAAAAACCCCAAGAAACTCTCACTTTCCAGTTCTCCTTCAGACAAGCACTGCAGAGTAAAGTTTCTGCTAGAGGGAAGAAAAGGAAGGACTTGTTATCAAATGCTTCATGGTTTTATACCATCCAAAAGGTGTTTTAAAACAGCAAAATCTATTTCAAAAGTCAAAGGAAAATTGCAGTATTCATACATCAGGGACGTTTATGGAACAAAACAGAAACCTGGATAAAAGAGTGATGCCCTCAACCATGATACTCAGTGATAACAATTTCCAACATGATTTAGTTATGTCCCATCACAGGGACACAAAACATTACTGTCCTCTATTGCTAAGTTATGTTTCCACAGTTTCTCTTCCACTTACTCAGATGAACGGAAAGAGTGGCCATTTCAGCATAAATCAAAAACCTACAACACTGTATAGGATAAACAGGATAAGGTATTTCTCCAAAGATGATACACAGGTAGGCAGCAAATTGGCCCTGACTTTGGAGATACCAGGCCAACAGCATCAACAATTAAGAGTGAACTTAAAAGCAAAAGAGCTGGAAGAATCAAAACAACAAACGTGGAAAGGACAGATCAGTCCACTAGCAACTAAGTTTGTTTCCTGTTTATAAAAGAGTCACCCCGCCTGGACTCACCCTATCCATAATTTTAGAGAATGCCAAAGAAGTTACCTTAGAAACAGGAATCAGTTGGGCACACTAAGAATGACTTGTCAGAGTCACACCTGTTTTGTTACCTGCTTAAGAAAAAGTTCCTGAGAACAGCTGCCATGTTTCCTTGCAACAAGTGGGATTCAGAAACAATCTGAGTACATGACCCAACAGACTAGTGTTGTATTTTCAGTATTATCTCGTTTCTGTCGTAAATACTGTCCCAATTGTGTGTGGTTTGTTTAAATTAAGCTATGAGATCTCAATGGCCTTCCTGTATAAGCAGTAAACTGATACAATTTAGAAAACTACAGTAAAGAAGCTCTTGTATCGACACAGCATTTGTCGGAACACCCAACTGTTGCTATTTCTAGTTTAGAATTATACAAGTCCATTCCACAGGGCAGAGTTTTCTTAACTGGAGAACAGCACTGAGAAGGATTTCTCTTCTGTGGTCTGCAAGAAGGTTATGTCATCGGATTATTTACTACAGCTCACTTTTTCCGTATTTTCTGTAGGCAAGTCACAACAACTCCGATCTCCTACGGAGGCCGCTGAGCCCAGCCGGGGCAGGCCCGGCCCGGAGTCCTCAAAGCTTCACCTGTCACCACTGGCGTTACACAAGCCAAGAGGAAGAAATGAGCACGGCTCCAGAGCTGGCCGTTTCCCCGCCACCTCGCGACGCTGCCGCCGCCACCCACCCCCGCCACCGAACCGGGAACACCCGCGGCTCCCGCCCCGGAGCCTGCGGAGTTCCCTCTGTCGCTCAGGGGCGGCCGCAGGACGGAGGAGTGCGGGGCGAGAGGGCCGCGGGTCCCACCGCTGCCTCTCGTACACCCCGCAGGGCGGCCCAGCCGGGCGGGTGCCTCAGCCGGCCCCGCTGCCCCCAGCGTCAGCCGGCCCGGCCCCGCTGCCTCCGGCCCCGTCCCGCTACAACTCCCCCCAGCCCGAAGCCCGCAGTGCCCCCACACCACCCAGAGCTGCCCCCCGGAGCCGGCCGGGCGCCGCTCCCACCTCGGCGGTGTCGTGAGGGCCGGGTCGGGGCCGCTCGCGCGCTTCTCTCGCGCCGCCGCCGTTCGGATACAAAATGGCGGACGGGGTCGCGCGCTCGCGCCGCGGCCTTTCCCCTCCCCCGTCCTCTCGCGGGGGGCGGAAGCGGGGGGAGCGGAGGGGTGGGATTGGCCCAATCAGGGCGCGGGGCACAGCGAGAGCTGGCCAATCAGAGCGCGGGGCACAGCGAGAGCTGGCCAATCAGAGCGCGGGGCACAGCGAAAGCTGGCCAATCAGGGCGCGGGGCACAGCGAGAGTTGGCCAATCAGGGCGCGGGGCACAGCCAGAGCTGGCCAATCAGAGCGCGGGGCACAGCGAGAGTTGGCCAATCAGGGCGCGGGGCACAGCCAGAGCTGGCCAATCAGCGCCGTGTGACCTCAGGGGCGGGGCGTCCCGCCGCCCTCCGCGCGGAGCCCGGGCCGCGTGCCGTGCTGGGGGATATAGAGACGATATAAACGTGAAATATAAATCATAGAAAAATGGAAATAGAAGCATATCAACATATTTGTAGAAATAGAAAATAGAAACAGATACAAGTAACAGAGTCATATGAAAGATATAGTACATAATATACAAAATGCAAATATATAATGTAAAACTAGAAATGTGAGGATAGAAATATAAAAATATTTTAGTGTAGTTTAGATGTTTGATTTGTTTTATTTTTTTAGAGTCAGATGTTTTATAAAAAACGGAAACAAAAATAAAAATATAGAAATGTACAATAAATAGATACAAACTTAAAATTATAAATGTAAATACACATAGATAAATATATGTAAGTATATATATAAATATAAGGTATGAATAAAGATATATGTAGGATATAATAGAAATAAAAGATATCCTTTTGTTATAATATAGACATAATATATGTATATATAATATACATACATGATATAATAATATGTATTATATACCTATAATATCCTCTATATTATAGGATACATATGTATACCTATATATAAATTACATACATAAATATGAAACATATAAATTGAAAAATATATTTACTTATAGTTGAAAATAAAGGTTTGGGTGTTCTTTTCCGATTTGGTTAGAGGAAGCGCATTTTAATAAATAGAATTATAAACATACAAATATATAAAGATATAAACAGACATCAAACAGAAATAAATATTAGTAGTATAAAGATTCGGTATATAATAAATAGCAAAATAATATTGTGTGTATGGCATAATTGAAATTAAATAGAATATAATATATGTCTACATTATGAGAAGAAATTAAATATGAAAAAAATTTATACAGGGTATTTTTAAATATTTAAAGGGGTTTTTGTGTTTGGTTTTATTTCTTTCGAGGCAGGGTTTTTTTAGTTTTGGCCGGGGAGTTTTTGAAGGACTGGGGACTCGTTTGTGCCCCCAGAGCCCCGCAGCCCGGGCTGAGCTCAGTGCTGCCGCCGTGTGGACACGGACGGTACTGCAGCCATCCCCCCAGCCGGCAGCACAGGCGCTCGGCGCAAACGGCGCGGAACGGCGCGCGTTCCCTTGTCAGGACGGCGGGAGCCACCGGGCACCGGCACCCTGCCGTGAGGGACGGCGACACACTCCATCTGGCAGCCCCGGCAGGACCCTGGCCGAGAGACGCGGCGGCGGCGCGGCATGTCGCCGCTCGAGCGGCGGCCGGAGCTGTTTCCGGCGCCGCTGACCCCGCCGCTCGCGTCCGCGTGCTGGGAAGGACGGCAGAAAATCGCGGCGAGAGCGCGGGATCGGCTCCGGGTCCGGATTGAGGAGGGTGGCTCAGAAAAGCGCCACCGGGAGGGGCCATCCAGGGACCACAGCAAAGATGGCGGTGGGGCCGGAAGTGGCCTCAGCCAGTGCCAAAGATGGCGGCAGGAGAGCGGAAACTGTCACGGCGCTCTCCGGATTAAACATTCGGGTCCTCTGAGGGCTCTGGAAATCAAATACACGAAGCATCTTGTGCAGAGTGAGAATTTCCGTGTTTCTGAACGTGTATTTCCCTGCCATTCCCAGTGGAGGTTCTCACTGTTGCTTTTTCCAGAGCCCTTTCAAGCTGTTAGTGAGTTCAGAGTTTCACTGGGACGTTCTCTCAGGTAGGGGAATCCTCTTGATGTGCTGGTTATGCTGGGAGAGAGAAAATACAACTCTGTGAATGGTTTTGTACCTGGGAGAGGAGATCTGACAGAGGCTCCCTCACAGCAAGATCTTTTTTTTTTTTCCTTCCAGCAGAGACAAAACTGGCTGGTGGAAAGTGTCCCTGCCCACGCTGGGGGTGGAATATAAGGATTTTTAAAGTTCCTTCCAACCAAATCATTTAGTGCTGCTATGAAAATGAGGACTGCAAAAGCATAGAACACATCTAGAGAGTGCATTCCTTTGCTGCCTGAGGCAGAAATCCAGCAGACTTTGCTATGTATGACCATTACATGCAGTTTATGTCCATCACATTTTAGCAGGTATTTTTCCCCCATCTTTGCAGTGCACCCACCTTTGGAGCAGAGTGATGCAATACTCAGTGCCACTATTAAAAAGAGCTGGAGAATGATGTTAGCAATATCTTTCAGCCCAAGAAATGGATAAACTCTAAACAAGCAGCCTGCAAACATGGTGTACTAAATTTTAGGAAGTTATGATGTGAAAAAAAACCAACAAAGTCTTGATTTCCAAGCTGCTCTTTCCCTCCCTGACTCAGTGATAGGTTTTCACTGCCATCATCTTCAGAGGTTGCAGGATTTCCTCTCCAAAACAAACTGCAGGCAAACTTCCAGGATAAATTCCCAATATTAAGGACAATTGTTGTAAATGTGGCTGCATTAACTTTTCTCAAGCTCCCTGATTCTGAGTGCTTTTCCTGCACGGATGATGGAAGGAGCCTACTCTAAATTCACAGTGAAAGAAAAAAACGTACTTTTAATTCAAACTTAGTGCTCTGTGTTTGAAACTGAAGTGAGATTTATGAGCAAGCTCCCTCTGTCTAAATGCACATACACCCATTTTCATGATTTTACATAATATATGGGAACAGTTTGTTGGGTAATGTACACAGGGATAAAACCAACACTGTGCACTCTGAGTAGGGATCACATCAGTGAGCTCTGCATAAACTCCTGCTCAGACAGGGCTACTTGGATCTTCTTGGGAAAGAACATCCAGAATAAGATATACATTGAACTATAAATACATTGAACTTGCTGGAAGACCCAGCAGGAACCATGGAGAAAGGAAAAGCAGTGTTATAGCTTGTAAAATTCACTGAAATCACTCTTGTTTATGCTGGTTAAAATTTTGTGACCCCATTAACACAAAAACAACCAAAAATTTTGTGATAGAAAAAATAAAGGAAATACCGAACCCTTATCTCTGACAAATTTTCTTTGCAATGGATACATGAAATCTGTGCTAACCTGCACCTCAAAGCTACAGACACATCTCAGGTGATCTGGGAGCAGGGTCTGGCAGCTCTGGATTTACAGAAATTTTCCTCAAGGGTCTCTTTGCTGTTGTGTCCCCTTCCATGGAGTGTTACAGAGTTTTTCCCTCACTTTTCATTCCCTTTATTGAGCCACATTTGTGTTTATAGCCCCCTTTGCTTTCCCTGCCATGCTGTCTGTCACTTGTGTGGAATATGGGTTTTGCACACTTGCCATATAGTTTTGTTGCTTGGCTGAGGTTCTCTGGCAGGAGAATTTGCCTTTGCACAGTAATGGGCATGTTTGGCTAATGGGCCCTCTGTCTGGGGCCTCTTGCATATTCAGAGCTGCTCCTTTGTCACCAGCCTGACCCAGGCAGCAAATATTAAAAGGAATTGTGAATATGCCCCGTTCTCACTGGGATGCTGGCTGAAGCAAGAATCAGCTTGCTGGGATAAACTGGTCCTCTCTGCTCTGCAGCTTCCCAGCAGCTGTCCAGGCTCTCTTACTCTGGAACAGCTCTGCCCATCACTGATTTTGATGCTTTTGGAGTCACCTTGCTCCGTGGTTTGTGTCCTCTTAGAGTACATTTGGTGTGGACGTGGCCAGCTCTGCTGATGTGTTTTGGGATGGCACAGCTGGTAACGGGGGGTGTGCAGAGCTGGCAGCTCAGCTGGGCTGCTCCTGCAGCTGGAGAAGGAATTTCTCCCTGTTTGCTGGGGACTGGCAGGTAACTCATCTCCCAGATTTGTGCAACAAAGTGCTGACAAAGGGAGCAGCAAGTCCAACTGGTCCCTGGGAAAGCCAGGAATTGCCATGGCCATGTGGACATGACAAGTGTCTTCAGTGCTGGGGCTGTTGGTGAGGAAGTGGCTCCGTGGATTTTTTGTAACTTTTTTTTTTTTCCCCCACATCTAGAGTATAGATTTTCTTTTTGTCCTATAGCTGCTTTCTACTGACATTGTTTAGTAAATTGTCTAAAGGTAGGGAGTCACTTTTTATTTCGGAATACTTGGAGAAATTGGTTGTGCCTGGAATAGCAGGTTTGGGTGGATAATGAGCCAGTGTATTGGCAGGGCAGAAATCAATGGCACAAGTACACAGAACTTTTACCAGTTTAATTAGACTATCCACATTCCTTTTTAAACAGCCTGGTCAAAGCAGCAGAGACACAAAACTCCTCATTTAAAAGGATAGCGTCGTAGATCAAACTTTTCCACTGTTTGCAGTGAATCCTCTAAAAACAGAAGCTCACTGAACCCAGCTGAATAATTCTGCCAGAGAAAACCTGCAGAAGGGGATGTTACAGCAACATCCAGTGCCTCTTCTCCCTGCAATATCGGGAAAATTTGGATTTTCCACTTCATTCGAGGATGTAGGTGGGGATGAGGGAGTGCATTGGCTGCTTAGGCATTGACAACTTTTCTCAACCAGTGTGGAGTGTGGAGAGAGAAGGGAGCTGAGGGATGGAAAGGAGCTTTGGAATTTCACACAGGGAAGATTTTGGCTCCCCCCCCCCCCCCCCCCCCCCCGAGGATAGTCAGGAAGGGGATGCAGCAGCAGGGAAATGGGAAGAAAAGTTAAATAAGAAACTGGCCAAATGGCATATTTTGGGGTTGTATTTTTGGTAGAGCAATGATCTGTTCAGTGAATGACTGATCAAGAGGAGGCTGGTGTTGGTTTGTGCAAACTCCTTGTCTTGAGAACCACACCTATAATCGGGGAACAGGCTACATTTTAATATGCTTTACATTCCTGTCCCTTTGTTTCATTTTCTGCTGGAGAGGTGATTTAACATCCTCTCATTCCAAACTACACCGAGAACAACTTTGCAATTATTCCCAATCACCCCCTGGAGATGAATTTGGGGATGAAGCCCCTGTAGGAAACAACTTCCAGTGTTTCCAGTCTGAGTTTGGGAACACAGCTTGTGCTGGGAGTGATTCAAGTGTGAGATTAATGACTCTTCAAAGCTTTTTGTGATAATAAATATCAATAGTTATATGTGAAATGTGTTTTCTAGCAGGTTGAATTTAAACCCCTCGAAATTAATTATACCTTAAAGCATTTAGTAAACGTTCTGATGGTGATGTGGAACTTAACAAAAGTCACTTATCTCAAAAAAATCTTCACCCAAAATTCTCAGTGTTTTCACTACAGCCCTGCAGACAAAGCTGGTGGAGAGGGATGTCTGTAAATTATAGTCAGAGTCTAAATTAGAGTTAATGCCCAATCTGGGGCCTGAATTTATATTTAAAGCTCTCACTGGAGTTGCAGTGCTCATAGACAGAGGGTTAGGGTAAAAAGAGCTGCAACAGCATGTGAAATACTCCCAAGTCCCCACTACTTAGCATTTTATTATGATTATTATTGAATTTAGGGTTTCCTAAAAGAAACTCCAGCTCCTTGGGTAATGTGAATTTTTGGAGAATCCCAGAAGCCACTAAAAAATAAGATCTATGCTTTAAGAGTGCAGAAACAAGCTTAAAAGTGTGACTCAAATACATTCCCAGCAATTTAGTAAAAAAAGAACAGAAATCAAAATACTCTAGCATATCAAAAGAATTAAAAATATTTAGCATAACATTTCTTAATAAGATCCCAGGGTTTGGAGAAGAATTGGGGAAGAATTTTTTAATTCTTCAGTTGGCTAGCTTGGTAATAAAAATTTTTTTTTAATTATCACATACAATACCCTGCAATTATATCTATTACACTGAGACAATGCAGAAAAAACTATGGAATCATAACTTAATCATTTAAGTGATTGTTGTATTTTATAAATGCTTAATGTAGCATCAGGGGGATGTTCCTGCTCGTTTAGTAAATGTGGCATTGATTGTTGCTCTAAAGGCCCATTCAGGTCAGAATTGATAATGATTGGGAATTTTCCACCCACGATGGTAGGGTAATTACAGCGCTTTTCTGCTGGGGTTTCTCATATTCAGATTAAACCTGGACAAAGGTCCTTCCTGCCCGTCGGTCAATCCTGATGATGTGTAATTTTCCTTGGGAGGGCTGATTCTCGCTTACGGGGAGCCGAAGCTTTGGAATGTAATTTTTCCCAGTGGAAAGAATTTAGGGGAACTGGCATTGGTATGGGGGGAACTCCCGGCTGCCTGATGTCTGGTACTTGACACGTTCTTTAGCGATGATCGTTCCTGATCGGTCTGGAGTGGTTTCAGGATCGATCGTTGAGCTAGGTTTGTTGATATGCTAATTAAGACCTTTGTCTACGGCTCCGGGTGCTGGCAGTGGCTGAGAGGTTCTCTTACTTTGTTTTTTTATTTTATACAATCTTCTTATATATAAACACGAATTATAACAACATATATCACAGTTTCTAATAATCCTGCCCAAACACAGTGAACTTGAACCTCTCTTAGGCACTTTTGGACCCCTCTGTGCCACTGCTCTGCTCCTTTACCTGCGAGCTTTGGCATGGCAGGGGTTGGGTGCTGGGTGTGATTCTTTTGGAGCGCCTCCAGCCGCTCAGCACTCAGGCTCCTGGGCTGGGTGTCCTCTGCCATTCTCTGTGCGATTGTCCCCATTGTAATGTTAGCAAAGTCGTCGGCTACACCCTAGGACGGTGCTTAATGACACAAGGAGAGGCGGGGAGGACACCTGAGAGCAGGGGCGGGCTGGGGGCAGGACGGGGAAGCTCTTTGTGCCCGGGACACGCTCTCTGTCTCTCTCTCGCTCGGTGCTCGGGCAGGAAGGTGCGCGGGGCTCTGACCCCCGGCCATCCCCGAGCGGGGAGCCACGTTCGCCGCCGCCCTGCCGCTGTACCCCGAGCCGCCTGCCACCTCCGGACACCCCTTTGAGCCACAGGTGAGCAGGGGGTCCCTCCTCCATCCCTCTCCCACCTGGGCCATTGTCCTGCCCTCCGCAGCTGCGGGGGGACCCGCCGGGACCGAGAGCGCGGAGACGGCGCCTGGGGCCGAGGGGGGCTGGAACTCGTTCTGCTGCTCTGTTCTGTCGCTAATTGTCATAGCTGGTGGTGGTTTTGATGTCCCGTAGATATCTTAGTGAAGAACTGTTATTGCTTAACGCGTATCTTTGCCTGAGACCCCCTTAAGCTGTCCTCCAAAGCAGGACACGGGGCAAGGCTGCGGGAAGGAGGGAGAGACCGCACAGCTGCAGCTGAGGGCACTGCTGGCTCTTTCAAACTGCTCGGTGCAGAATTGCAACAGCTTTCCTCCTTTCTCTCCATCCCTGGGCAGAATATGAAGCTGCACTAAGCTCTCTGTTTTGTGGGCTGTTGTTTGGTTTGGGTTTTTTCTGGCTTGATTTCTGCCTGAGCTATCACAGAAATGCGCATCGGCGTGTGCACGCTTCCTGGCAAATCCAGATGTGATGTGGAAATCCTAAGTGAGGATTTCCAGCCTTGGTTACAGGTGACACAGGCTTCTGAAAATGAACTGAACTTGGCAGAATAGCAGCTGCGAAGGGAAGCAGAACTTAAATACAGGTTAAGCAGAAAAACCCCGCTTCCCCTGCTCTTACCTTTGGGGTGCTGAGTTCCTGCATCTCCCTGGCTCTGCAGCTGTAGCTCACCCGGTCCTGGCTGTGGCTGATAAAATTGGGCCTGGGACGTTTTTAGCAGCAATCCATTTTTTAAAAGAACACAAAGAGCATCCAATGCAGAAGAGTCTGCAGAAGGTGCTGCCCAGGATGGACATGTGTGGGGGGTGAGAATTACTTAACAGAGAATTTACTCTTTTTCGTGTTTTTTTTTTTTTTTTAAACATAGATAGCCCTGAATAGAGGTCTCTGTGACACTTACACCATTCTTCTCGTTCCTGTTCTTGTCCATTCTAGTTATTACACGTGTAGTAAGTTTTTGCATTCATTAAAGACTAATTATGCCAGCTAATAAATGCTCTACATTATCTAGCTACGCTGCCGAAATACAAAGTTTTATTTCCGATACAATTTTTACCCCTTTTTCTGAACGCACTTTTTGCAAAAAGGAAAGCATTTGCATTTCCTATAAATTTTTTTTGTATTGAAAAATGACTCACCTTTCTCTTCTTGAATTGCCTCACCTTGAATTCAAGGAGCCAAACAGCTGCAGGTATTCTGAGGCCTTTTATACCTCGTGCAAACGAGAGGCGGTCCCATATATATATATTTATATATATAGGGGTATATTAACCACAGCCTTTGCTAAGGGTCTCCATTCCCTCTCTGGGAATCAGCTGGGATAAGGGTTCTCCTCTCATTTCAATGAAGAGGATGTTTCACCTTATCTCAGTTTGTTTTTCAGTAGATGCTTTTGGGCATCTAAAGCAGAGGCTTGGAAGATTCTGTGAAGAAAATAGCATTAAATACAGTGAGCATTTAAGTTCATAGTTTTGGGTTGTGTGTTCAGAGGTGATGCTTTTGTAATTTTTAGTTGTTCTTGGGTTTTTGGGGGTTTTTTTAGGTGGCATACAGCTTCGTGAAATTTATGTTGTGTTAAGTATGACACCTGAGATTTTTTTCAGCACCTTTGTCATAAGACAAAAGGCATCTGACCTGTGTTAAATGTCTGAGGTTGAAGCTTTATGTGAGTAAAGGGAGGCCTGTGACCGGGAGAGGGAGGGTGAGCAGGCTATCCAGTTAGGTGTTACCTTAGAGTGGGTGGGGGTGGTTCGAAGGCAGTACGGTGTAAAATGGCCATTTGTGAGCCTTTGAGACTTCACAAGTGCTGCAGATGGATTTGCACATCTCACAGCACATGGGCACACCCACCTCGCTCACAGACACGCCCTGTAACTTTGTCTCTTCCTAACCCAGGTGCCCATGGGAACAGCCACAACCTCAGGCTCCGGCTGAAGCTGTGACCACTCAGGACCCCCAAATCCCCCCCCATGACCCCCCCAATGACCCCCATCTCCCCCCCCAGCCATGACCACCCCCTGGTGCTGCTGCTGCTTCCCCCACCCGCTGTGTCCTGATCGCCGCCTGCTTCTCCCCGGACCGCCCCGCACCTCCTGGCCTGGGACCCCCTCCTGGAGAGGGGGTTTGGGGGGGATTTGGGGGTCCCTGAGGGGTTTGGGGGGGTTGCTAGGAGGGGCAGAGGGGGATTTGGGGGGGGGGGATTTGGGGGGGAGGGAGGGGTTTTGGGGGAGTTATGGGGGATTTGGGGAGGTTATGGAGGTTACAGAGGGTGTTTTGCGGGGGGAAAGGGTAGATTGGGGGTTTGTGGGGGTATAGAAGGATTTGGGGGCGTACAGAGGAGTTTTGGGGGGGTAATGAGGGTTTCTGGGGGGTCTCTGACCCCCCCTTGCCCCCCCCCCCCCCTCAGGCCTGGCCCAGGGCCCTGCAGGAGCTCCAGAGGTGTCTGGGGTCTCTGGGGGGACTCTATGGGGTCTGGAGATTTCAGGGGGGGTTTTGAGGGTCCCTGTGGAGGTTATTTGGGTCTGGGGGGTCTCTGGGGGTCTCTGACAGCCTCTGTTCCCCCCCCCAAAAATACACAGGGACCCCTCGCAAAAATACACAGGGATTCCCCCTCCCCAAAACCCCCCATGACTCTCCCACCCCCAAAAATCCCCCGTGACTCTCCCCCCAAAAAACCTTGGGACGCCCCAGAACCCCCTGAAACCCCTCCCAAAACCCCCCGTGTCTCTCCCCAGCATCTGTGGGACGCTACACTCAGTGGATCAGGTGAGTGGGGGATGCCAGGGGGGTCTGGGGGGGTCCTGGGGGGTTTTCAGACCCCTCTGACCTCTCCCTTGCCCCCTCCCCAATACCTGAACATCAAACTGACGGACATCAGTGTCACAGACCCCGAGAGGTACCCGCACATGGTGAGGGGTGGGGGGCTCAGGGGGGTTTTGGGGGGTCTCAGGGGGTCTCAGTGAGTTTTTGGGGGCTGTTCAGGGGTCTCAGTGTGTTTTTTGGGGTCCCACGTTGTTTTTTCGGGGTCTCACGGGGTTTTTTGGGGGCTGTTCAGGGGTCCCACTGGGCTTTTGTGGATCCCAGCGGGTTTTGGGGGTCCCATTGAGTTTTTGGGGGCTGCTCAGGGATCTCAGTGTGTTTTTGGGTATCACAGCGGATTTTAAGGGGTCTCAGTGGATTTTTTGGTGGTCTCACCAGGTTTTTTGGGGGCCGTTTGGGGGTCTGACTGGGTTTTTAGGGGCTGTTCTGGGATCTCAGCGGGTTTTGGGGCTCCCAGTGGGATTTTTGGGGTCTCACCAAATTTTGGGGGCCCCTTCAGGAGTCTCATTGAGTTTTTTGGGGACCCCTTGGGGGGGTCTCAGTGGGATTTTGGGAGGAATTCGGGGGTCTCAGTGTGTTTTGGGGGGTCCCACCTTGGTTTTTAGGGGTCTAACTGGGTTTTTTGTGGAACCCAGTGGGTTTTGGGGGTCTCTGAGTTTTTGGGGCCCTTCTGGACTCTCAGAGGTTTTTGGGCTCTCGACTGAATTTCAGGGCCTGCTCGGGGGTCTCATTGAGTTTTTTGGGGTCCCCTTGGGGGGTCTCAGGAGAATTTTGGCGGTCTCAGGAGGTTTTTGAGGATCTCAGGGGGGTTTTTGGGGGCTGTTCTGTGATCTCACTGGGTTTTTTGGGGCCTCACTGATTTTTGGGGCCCCTTCAGGGGTGTCACTGAGGATTTTTTGGGGCCCCTTGGGGGGGTCTCAGTGGGATTTTGGGGGCAATTTGGGTGTCTCAGTGTGTTTTTTGGGGTCCCACCTGGTTTTTTATGGGTCCCACTGGGGTTTTGTGGATCCCAGTGGGTTTTGGGGGCCTCATTGAGTTTTTGGGGGCTGCTCAGGGGTCTCAGTGTGTTTTTTGGTATTGCAGAAGATTTTAAGGGTTCTCAGTGGATTTTTTGGGGGTCTCACCAGGATTTTTGGGGTCTCACCAGGTTTTTGGGGGCTGCTTGGGGTCTCAGTGAATTTTTGGGGCGCTTCTGGGGTCTCAGAGGTTTTTGGGCTCTCACTGACTTTTCATGGCTGGCTTGGGGATCTCATTGAGTTTTTGGGGGACGCCTTGGGGCAATCTCAGGGGAATTTTGGGGGTCTCAGGAGGTTTTTGAGGGTCTCAAGGGGGTTTTTGGGGGGCCATTCTGGGATCTCACTGTTTTTTTTCTGGCCTCACCGGATTTTGGGGGTCCCTTCAAGGGTCTCATTGAGTTTTTGGGGGCCCTTTGGGGGTCTCAGGGGGGTTGTGGGGGGAGTTTGGGGGTCTCACCGGGTTTTTTGGGGCTCTCACCCCAGTTTTTGGGCTCTCACCAGGTTTTTATGGGGCTGCTCAGGGGTCCCACTGGGATTTTGGGGTCTCAGAGGTTTTTGGGCTCTCACCGAATTTTGGGATCCCTTCAGGGGTGTCATTGAGTTTTTGGGGTCTCATTGAGTTTTTTGGGGATCCCCTGGGGGGGTCTCCCCCTCCCCTCCCCAAATTGTGATTTTCCCCCCCGAAGTCCCTCCCCACCCTGAGGGCCCGGTGAGCGCCGTGGCTGCAGCTGTGGGCGATGGTCTGGGGGTCGGCCATGCTCAGGAAGCCCTTGAGGTGCCCCACGGGCACCATGGACACCGTGAAGTCCTGGGGAGGGGGCGTGGGTGGGGTCAGGACCCCCAGAAACCTCGCTGGAACTGCTGCAGACACCGAGAAAACCCCCAAAAAAGACCCCCCACAAAGTGCCCCAAATTTTTCCCCCAAAGCCCCCCCAAATTTCCCCCAAAGTGCCCCAAATTTTTTCCCCAAATTGCCCCCAAATTTCCCCAAACCCTCCAGGGCTCTTAACAGCAGAATTTCTTGGAGGTCTAAACCACCCAGAGCTCCCTCAAACTCCCCCAAAACCCTCCAAATTCCCCCAGACTTCCCCACAAAGCCCCCCCAACTTCCCCCAAGATCGTCCCAAAGCCCCCCCAAATTTCTCCCAAACCCCCCAGGTCTTTGAAGCCCAGAATTTTTGGGGGTCTGAACCACCCAGAACCCCCCAAAGCCCCCGCAAATTGCCCCCAAATTCCCCCCAAAAACCTCAAAGCCCCTCAAATTTCCCCCAAGATCCCCCCAAACCCTCTGCAGGTCTGAACCCCCAAATTCCCTCTGATATTCCCTCCAAACCCCACCCAGAGCCCCCTAAACCCCCCCAACTCCCCCAGGGGATCTGAGCCCCCCAAGCCCCCCGGGGGTCTCAGCCTGAAGGCGTCGGCCACGGCCTCGGCCCCTCGCAGGTTGGTCCAGGGCGAGATTCCCACAAAGAATTCCTGGACTCTGGGGGGCAGGGGGTGGTTGGGACCCCCGGAGGGTCCGGGGAGGGGTCCCAGGAGGGTCCCTGGGGTCCTGGTGGCCCCCAGACTCACCGGTGAACAGAACGTCACCCCCGTCCAGCGCCGCCCCCTCGTCCGTCACCAACAGCACGCAGAGCTGGAGCTGCTCCAGCACCTCCCGGAGCCCCCCGAGCGGGCACAACCCTCCCACAGAATCCACAGAGACCCCGCGGACCCACAGAGCGGCCTGAGCTTGGGTTGTGGACAGGGTGGGTCACGGGGTGGGGGGACAACAGGCACGATCCCCCCTAGAACCCACAGGGGGCAGCGCCCGCACCAAAGCGTGCATGAAGTGGCTGAAGGGCTCGGACATCGCCAGGACCCCCTCCCCAAAAACGGGCCCCCTACCGAAAATGGAATCTTCCAAAATAGACTCCTTCCCAAAAATGGGATCCTGCCCCTCTTCAGGGGGGCAGTTTTGAGGTCGCTCCTTGAAACGTTCCCCCTGCTCAAATTTTAAATGAGGGCGGCGCAGAGCCCCAGATGGGACCCTCAGCTTATTCCCCAATCGGCGGTTACAATCCCACAGTGCATGGCGGGGGGGGGGGGGGGGGGGGGGGAGGGGCGGCGCTACCCATAATGCATTGCGGCCCCGCCTACCCATAATGCATTGCGGCGGGCCCCTACCCATAATGCATTGCGGCCCCGCCTACCCATAATGCATTGCGGCGGGGCCCTACCCATAATGCATTGCGGCCGGCCCCTACCCATAATGCATTGCGGCGGGCCCCTACCCATAATGCATTGCGGCCCCGCCTACCCATAATGCATTGCGGCCCCGCCTACCCATAATGCATTGCGGCGGGCCCCTACCCATAATGCATTGCGGCCCCGCCTACCCATAATGCATTGCGGCGGGGCCCTACCCATAATGCATTGCGGCGGGCCCCTACCCATAATGCATTGCGGCCCCGCCCACCCATAATGCATTGCGGCGGGCCCCTACCCATAATGCATTGCGGCCCCGCCTACCCATAATGCATTGCGGCCCCGCCTACCCATAATGCATTGCGGCCCCGCCTACCCATAATGCATTGCGGCCCCGCCTACCCATAATGCATTGCGGCGGGCCCCCTACCCATAATGCATTGCGGCGGGCCCCTACCCATGATGCATTGCGGCGGGCCCCTACCCATAATGCATTGCGGCCCCGCCTACCCATAATGCATTGCGGCCCCGCCTACCCATAATGCATTGCGGCGGGGCCCTACCCATAATGCATTGCGGCCGGCCCCTACCCATAATGCATTGCGGCCCCGCCTACCCATAATGCATTGCGGCCCCGCCTACCCATAATGCATTGCGGCGGGCCCCCTACCCATAATGCATTGCGGCGGGCCCGTACCCATAATGCATTGCGGCCCCGCCTACCCATAATGCATTGCGGCGGGCCCCTACCCATAATGCATTGCGGCGGCCCCGCCTACCCATAATGCATTGCGGCGGCCCCGCCTACCCATAATGCATTGCGGCCCCGCCTACCCATAATGCATTGCGGCGGGCCCCCTACCCATAATGCATTGCGGCGGCCCCCTACCCATAATGCATTGCGGCGGGCCCCTACCCATAATGCATTGCGGCCCCGCCTACCCATAATGCATTGCGGCGGGCCCCTACCCATAATGCATTGCGGCGGGCCCCTACCCATAATGCATTGCGGCCCCGCCTACCCATAATGCATTGCGGCGGGCCCCTACCCATAATGCATTGCGGCGGGCCCCTACCCATAATGCATTGCGGCCCCGCCTACCCATAATGCATTGTGGCGGGCCCCTACCCATAATGCATTGCGGCCCCGCCTACCCATAATGCATTGCGGCCCCTTTAACGGGGATTTTTGAAGGAAATTTCAAGGGGATTTTTAGAAAATTTTTCGGGATTTTAAAGTTGATTTTTAAGGGGACTTTATGGGAATTTTTAAAGGCGTGTATTAGGAATTTTTAGGGATTTTCAAGGAGATTATAAAGAATTTTCAAGTTCATTTTGGGGTTTTTGGGGATTTTTGGTACCTTCAAGTGAGGGTTTGGAGCTGCCAAGGTCAGGATGGAGTCGGAGATGGAGGGATGGAGGTGCTTTGGGGGGGTAAAAATAAAATTTAAGGGGTTTTGGCGATTTTAGGTTTTTTGGGGAATTTTTTAAGATTTTTTTTTGGGATTTTGGAGGGTTTGGGCTTGAGGTCTGGGGTTTCTTGGGATGGTGGAGGCTTTGGGGTGCAGGAGAGGTTTTGGGGTTTGGGGGGTTTTTGGGATTTTTTAGGGGGTTTTTAGTGGGATTTTTTGGGAGTTTTCTGGGATTTTTGTGTTGGGGGTTTTTTTGCGATGTGTTTCAAGTTTTTGGTTTTTTTGGGGGTTTTTGAGGTGTGGTTTGGGATGGAGTTTAGGCTGAGGGAGGAGTCCCAAATTTCTCATTTTTCTCCCCATTTTCCCCCCAGCTTGTTTATGGCCAGGATTTTTGATGGATTTAGGATACATTCAATACAGAATTTTACCAAAATCCTCACTTTCCCCCCTATTTCTCCTCCCCAGCTGGCCCAGGGCCAGGACAGGCGGCCCCAGGGCATCGCTGTGCTCGAGTTCAAGTCCCCAGAGGCAGCCTTGATGTTCCCAGCTTCTGTGGCACAACTGGCAATCTGGTGAAGTTTCAGAAACAAGATGTGCCTTCTTAAGGTGTCAGCAAGTGATTTCAGGTTTCTGTGCACACCATTCAGTGCCAAGATTTAAACAGTTAATATAAAATTTTTTTGAATACCTGTTTGCATTCAGAAATCATCTGCAAGTATAAAATATGACAAAGCAGCTCTGTCAGATCATAGGAGCAGGAAATGTGTGCAAGTGGGAAGATCTGAGGCAATAAAAGTCACAGCCAGTTTTGCATGTTGTCTGTAAATTCCTGGCCATTGCCATGTGGTAGATGGTGATGGTTAGAAATTTCTTCTGCTGCCTCCCAGGGAGGGCTGGATTTCCTGGAGATTGCTCCACTTCTTCCTGGTTAAAAGCTCTCCAAAGCCTGTCCATTACTCTATTAATCTCCCAGTGCTGATCACTGGTAGAGTCAAGAGAGGTGTGAGTAATGGGGAAGAGAAGGCTCCAGGGAGAGCTCAGAGCCCTTCCCAGGCAGTTTTTCCCTGTGGCCAAATGACTGCACAGAAAGCAAAGGCTGGAGGTGTGAAACAGCATCCGAATGGCCACGGCGCCTTTGTTCCCAGTGGCTCCTGCTGTGCCAGTATTGACAGTATGGACACAAGCATCCCTGAACTAGTGGAACAGTTAGGAAACCTTCCAGGAGCCTGGCACAGACAGCTCAGGGATGGACAACTGGGCTGGGAGGGAGGGAGGGAGGGAGGGAGGGAGACGTTGTTCTCCCAGCCACAGGGCAGTTTTCTACAGTTCCAGCAGCCCCGGAGCAGTAGTAACAAGGTAAAACCTCAGCTTTCCCAACTCTGTGCAACCCACGAGGCATTTGAAAGCTCAACTTCAACAACTGCTTCCCCGGAAGGCAGAACAGCTCTATCAGAGCCCCACAGGTTTGTGTGTTTGGCACTCAGTCTTTCCGTGCTCGCTGTTTCAGTCTCTGTGCCTCTGTGGAGCTCCCCGTGCCATTGGTTCCCACGGGATCCTTGTGTCCCGCTGGCTGTCCCTGCTCTTTTTCAATCCCTCTCTGTGTGCTGCCCATCCAGCAGCCGAGGGTGCCAGAGTCTTCACAGGGAGGGGCGGGTGTAGAATACATAAAAAATGTCAATATAAAAGTACTTCAATATAGCTTACAAGGAATGCTTTATTGGTATTTATTCGGTGTGCCGGGAGGAGCTGAAACCCTCCCTACTCTCTCAACCAATCACAACTCCATAGCCCCCTCAGCCTGCGCGTGCGCGCCCACGGCCAACCCGCGCTGCCGACGCCGGCCAATGAGCGAGGGGCGTCGCGCGGGGCGGGGCGGGAAGGGGACGTGGCGGCCGGTGCCAAAGGGCGCGCGGAGGGGGGGGCTACCTCGCTCCGAGTGGTGCGGCCCATCCCGCTCCCCCTCTCCTCTCTGTTTCCTCCCCCCGGATGGTGGTACAATCTCTGGAACTGTTTTCCCCCGCGCTGCGCCGTGGTACCCGCCCCTGAATTGGCGTCCCCTTCCCCGCGGTGCCTTGGTACGGCCCAGGCGCTGCTCCCCCACAGCACGGTGGCCGTGGGTCCCTCAGAGCGCCCGGCCCGGGCCCCGCACGCTCCAGGGCGGGTTTTCCTTTCTAAGGAAAACCTCTCTCCATTTGCACCCTCCTGGATGGCCGGCCTCAGTCCCGAAGATGAAACTCTCTTCAGTTCCTTCCCGCCCGTCTCAGCCACACCACACCCGCCTGCCAGGCCTTGGGGGAGATGTTGGGGTGCCACACCAGGACCGGGGCCCACAGAGCCTCCCCTGGCATCCCCCGGCTCTGGGCGCAAAGATAGCCCGGAGGATGAGGGCCTGAGGAAGGCAGTGGGACTTCCCAGTTCCACACCATCCATCCCAAAGCTTGGAGAGCTGGGATGCCATTTCAGGGTAGGACTTCATCCCTGTATCCCACCCCGGAGCATCTCCCACAGAAGCCACTTCATGCTGGCCTAACACACACATCACAATGTCACTTTTATTGAGTTGAGTTCCTTCCACTTTCTGCACGTACAAAATACATGTTAAAAGGCCAGTGTTTGTAAACAGGGGAGCAGTAAGGCAAACAAGAACGGCCACAGCACCTCATCTTGCCCTGCCCTCAGCCATAGGGACATTGCAGGGGCACCAAAGGAGCCCAGGTGTTTCCCAGGTGACATGAGACACTGTGTCGTCCTCCACTTCGGCCAAGGGACATCCTCATGCCTAGCACGCCTTCAGGAAAGCCAAGGCCACAAGAGCCACCAGGTACCAAACCTTTTCATCTTTGTGCAGGGTGGGACTGGAAGGCATTTTGGCACTGGCATCTGCTGAGCATCTCTGCTGGGCTCCGTGGGAGGTGGCTGTGTGCTCCCCATATCCAGGATAACTGGACATCTTTATGGCCAAGGGTCCCCAAGTCCCAGCTCCTGCTCACAGGAGGAGTCTGGCAAAGGGGCTCAGGACACAGCCAGTGCCATACAGGTGGGGTTTGGTGGAGCCTGGTTTTGTCAAAAGATGAGGGCACAGATGCTGGATATCCCTTGAGAGAGGCAGGAGGGATCTGTGCCTTCACAGCATCCCTCAAACATTCCTTTTGTGCTTGGGGCTTTTCTTCCTCCTTCTCCATCTGGGTCTCCCTGTCCCAAGCAGCAATGGGGAGGTCCCCATTTACACGCAGTGTTAGTATGGAAAGACCAAACATTTCCACGTGGGGAAGCACCCACGTGTTGTCGCCCCTCCTGCAGCCGCTGGCTGCAACAGGAGAGCCACGCTGAGAAGTACAGGAGCACAAGCCATCCTTCTCCTTCCCACCACAGCAGCCAGATGATGCAGGAGGTGCGGGGCCAAGTTTTGCACAAATCCGGGCTGAACCCTTGTCACAGATGCATCAACAGCTACACCTTAATTCCTCCCTCCCCAAGGGTTTTAGAAGCCAAACAAGACAAAAAGAAACTCAAAGACAGAACAAGAGAACTTTGCTATTGAGGTTTAACGCCCCTAACCAAATCTGCAGCTGGGGGAACTGCTCAAGCCAGAAAAAGCAGGAATGAAACTATCATTCAGAGAGGCAACAGAAGGACAGCCCAGAGCAACACCAGCCATAGAGAGTGTAAATGATCAAGAGAACAATATAAAACAAATTAATACTGACTGCTTTATCCCAAAAGCATCCCTTAAAACCTGGCCCAGTCCCATTTCCTGAACACCTGGAAGAACAGGATTGTAAATCTGGAGAAGAGCTTTGCTCTATCGTAGTGTTTTCAGTAGGTCGATGCAGTCATAGCAGCTTCTCTACTGAGCAACCCCTGGCAAGGAAAACATTGCACTGGCATGTCCCTACCCCAGGGTCATTCTGATTCTCAAAAGAAAAAGCCCAAACAGGCTGAAGGCAACCCTTTGTAACACAAAGTGCAGCCCAGAGGGAGATGTGAGGGTAGAGGCAGGAGACCAGCAGGAAACCAGAGTTCAAACCAAACATTGACACAGAACAGGACTTTGAGGGTGTCTCCCTGTCTGATAAAAATTATTACTATTTCCCTTTATGCAGAACACTGCTCACTCTCCAAAGTTAGGAGAAGGAGTTTTAGCTGTGGAGAGGAGCTCCACCAGCACAAGGGTACACAGATGAGAGCAGCATGGCTTTGCAAACCCCAGCCACGACCCCTTAGTGATGTCTACCCCAAGGGACAGAAAGAGCTTGCCCTGGTCCCCTTGTAGTGTTGCTCTGGCTTCACCAGGGAGCCAGGGCTGAGAGAAGCCTGACTGCCTGGTGCCTTAAGACAATGAGATACAAACCACCACAGGGCTTGCTCAGCCAAGCCCCAAGTCACAATGGTTCTTTTGGATCTTCCCAACACACCAACATGTTTTCTTCCCACTTCCCTTTGGTCCTAGGGGAAATCTCCATCCCCTCAGCAGCAGCAGTGCAGATCAGCCTGGAGGAGTCAGGCTGTAAGATCCACAAAGATAGCATTGGCAGTGGTCTGTCCAAAGATGAAGGCTCCAAGGGTGACCATGAACACCCCATAGCTGACCTGGGCCCACCAGCTGTGGATGCAGGAGAACAGGGCATATTTACAGGGGTCCTTCACCCCAATATCCACAGGGGAATGGGGGAGAGGGGAGGCACATTTCAGTTACCTGATTGCCCTGGTTTCCTGGATCTCGGAGAGCTTGGCTTGAATCAGGCAGAGCCCTGAAAGGCAGGGGAGGCAAATTAGAACCCCATGATGACTGTCCACTGGGGACTGAACAGACACTCCATGAAACAGGGAGCTGTACTCCCTGTTGCAGAGCACCAAATCCAGCCAAAATAGTTGGGGTGCTGAGTGGCCTCACACCACGTTTTTGTCCTCCTCTAAAAATTTCCATCCTGCCCCTCACTTTTTGAAACACAAGACCATGAGACCTTTGTCAGCCTTTGAGCATCCCAGGATGCCCTACCTGGGAAGACAAAGATGAAGCAGGCAGCCAAGCCCCCAATGACAGAGATGACTTTGCCAATATCAGGGATGAAAAGAGCCAGGAGGAGTGTCAGGAGGAACCAGCTGATGGTCTGAAGCAGGCGTCTCCTCCGCTCCCGAACCACGTCCTCCTCCACTGTTATCCCGGTATAGCGGAGCCAGAGACCCTCCAAGACAGCCCTGTGGGCACAGACCCAGGATAGAAGGGTTTCCTCGTGCTGCTCCTCCTTCCCACACCAGCCCCATCTCTCCCAGCGCTCACCGGCCACAGAAGTGCAGGATGGGGTAGGATGTCAGCACACAGAGGATGATGAAAGCCCGGGCAAGTGCAACAGGGATGTCATTGGAGGGGTAGGACATCAAGACATCCTGCTCCACGCCAGCTCCAAAGGTTAGGAAGCCACAGATGCCTGCCAGGAAGGGAGCAGTTAGCAGGGGACATGGACATTTGAAGTACCAGGCTGGTATGGATATGGTACACATTGCAGAGGTATTCGATGGACTCTTCTCCCTCTGACCCTTGCTGACCAGAGGGTCCCTGCCCTCCTGAAGCTCAAAGCCACTCCAAGGACTCCCACAGTGTCCCCTCACTTACCAGTGCCTGTGTAGACGAAGAGAGCAATCACCATGGCTGCTGTCACCACTGCCCCCCAGGTCTTCACCTCTGGCTGCTTCATGCTGTTAAAGACAGGCACGCTGCTCACATGGCACTGCAAGGACACAGAGACAGGGGGATACAAGATGGGCTGAACCACCTGGCATCCTACTTGTGACAATCTGCATTTGTCGTGATATCGTGATCCCCCAGGTTTGTCACTGGAGAAGAAAAGTTGGGGGGATAGGCTGCCCTGTACATCCTAGCTGGGGTAAAATGGATCCATCTCCATCCAGAGGTGGTGAGATGTTAAAAAGGCTTCAGCCTCCTTGCAAAGCTGTGCAGTGAGCACACAGGCAGGGTTTTAGCCAATCACACAGGCAGGGTTTTAGTCTGCCACCCAAGCAACCCCAGGATGGAAGGGGAGTGCCAAGCTCGTGGCCTTACCTGGAACCCAAAGCAGATGGTGGGCATGGCATTGAAGACAGCTGTCCAGGTGGAGGGGCTGGCAGGAGAGGAACACCCATCAGTCAGACTAGAATCCCCTGTGATCCCCATCCAGAGCCCCAGGGGAGGATGACTTGGGAGTGCTCAGTGTCTTTGCTGTTACTGCATCCCCCCACCCAGGATGATGCCATTGCATGGAATGAGGTTTTCCTGGGACCAGGGCCTTTCACTGAGACAGAAGCAGCCAAACCCAAGCATACAAAAGTAAAAGTATCAGTAAAAAATAAGGATCTAGTTGGGCAGTGCAAAAAGCTGGTCTAACCTTGGCTCTGCCATAAAATTCCTGCACTGGATCAAAAAATATACACTGCGAGGAAGGGAATAATAAACCACAGTGGTTGTGTTGGCCAAGGAAATAACCAAAATCATCCAAATATAGACAAAGCCCTTGTTGCTGGGTGAGCACAAGCACAGCACAGGGAATCCAGGGTCTGGATATGAAAGAGATAAAAGCCAATCAGTGCTTATCAAAACCTGTGATGGAGCCATGGGGACCTTTAAGAGGTCCTTTTCCTCCTCTTCACCCCCTGCTCCTCTGAAATATGCAGCCACTTGGGAGCTTCTGGCAGCAACATGCAGAGTCCCCCAGGACCAGGGATGGGACTGATGAAAGATTCATCCCCAGCCTTTGCAGCCCTCGCTCCCACAGCCCTGCCTGGCTCTGCAGTGCTGTGATGGCACTGACAGCACCATGTCTCTTACTCTCACCTGGTGGGGATCTCCACAGGCACCAGCTCCTTGTCGGGCCAGATGTATTTGATGATAATGACTGCTGTGACATACCATGTGCCAATCACACTGAGAGAGCTGTGAGAGGGGATAAGAGCTGTGAGTGCTCTGCCTCCCCACTTCATGGAGGGTCTCATCCCAGCCTCTCCATCCCCACCTTCTGCTCTGCACAGCCCAGGCTACCCCCCTCCTGCCTATCAGACCCATTTTTGCTCTCCCTTCCCATGGGAATATGCTAGGAAATGTCACCCACTCTCCCCCAAGCAGATGCCAACACAATTCTGTTGCATATGGGAGTTGTCCCATGCTTCTGTGAGTGGTAAACCTGCCAGACTTGGGTTTTGGGCTGGAAAAAGAGATGAATGTTGAAGCAGTGACACTCCTTGGTGCCCCTGGTCCAGCTCCAGCAGCCAGGATTCTTGGTGGAGCAGGGCTGGCCTGCAGACCACCTGGCCTAGGGACACTTACTGACTCTCCTTTCTGCTGGACTGCCAACTCCAAAGATAGGAGACAATGTAGTTGAAAGCAGCATTTCCTGCTTCCTCCAGCATGCAGAAGGGAGGAACACAAGCCCTGAAGTACGGCACTGTGGCTTCATGGTGCTCAGCTGCTCCTCTGCTTCCCAGATGGGGAAACTGAGGCATAGGAAGGCAGAGGGTGAGCGGGCAGATAGGCACTACAACCACAGCATTTCCAGCCCCTGTCCTCTGCAACCGTGCTTAGGTGGGTGCTGGCTGGTCCACCCCAACTCCCAGTCCCAGAGGGCTCTTCCCACCTACCTGGCATATTTTTGGAAGCCAATCTCTTTGGGGATGGAGAGGGGCAGGATGAGGAGGAAGGCGGTGATGCTGATGGTGAACTTGCGGTCTGTGTACCAGTGGCTGCTCCCAACTTCCTCAGGCTCCTTCACCAGAGCAGCAATGACTGTGGGGACAACCAAGATGCTCAGCTTGGCCCTTCCATCTGAAGGAACATAAACTGGCTATTATTTGCTCCATGGGACACACTTACTCTTGTCCTCCTGGTCTCCAATGATGATGAGGAAGGCGATGCAGGTGCCAAAGGTGTAGACAGCGATGGCCACCTCGCACAGCACACCGGGCACCTTCCCGCAGACAGCCCACACAACCTCCTGGTACGTGCGCTCGTTGCTGGCCTGCGAGCAGTACGCCAGGATGACCAAACCTCCAATGATGAAGATCAGCATGCACTGGGATGGGAGAGAGACAGGGACAGAACACTGAGCCAGCAATATGGCAAGGTCCCCTGAGCCACCCCAGGCAGCCACCCCTGAATACACTGAGCATCTCTGATGCACCTCCTCCAAAAGAGCTTCCTCCTGGGAGTCTGGTTCTCCCCAAGCCCTTTCTAGGGCACCAAATGTCTCTCCCATGCACCCTCCCATGGTGGGACAGGGGACTGTCACTTCTCCACTCTCACCATCTGCAGGGCGATGCCTGCAGCCACACCACCAGCCATGCTGAAGGCAGCAGGGAAGTTGAGCAGCCCAGCCCCGAGGGCAGCGTTGACCACAATGAAGACAGCTCCCAGAGCCGATGTGCTCCCCAGACTGTTTCCTTGGCTCTCTGAATTTTTGGGCACCGTCTCCACACTAGGGCTCTGCAGGAGCCTGGCCCGTTCGCCAGCATCGTCGCTCCACTCCCAATCCTTGTAGTCACTGTTGATGCTCCCAGTGCCCTGAGCCATTGTCCCTCTGCAGGTGGCACACGCCACGTCCCACTAGTGGTCCTGCACCAGGCTCAGCTGGGCACCTCGAGGCGAGTCCTCAGCCAGTGCTGGCTCCATCAGGCAGAAGGGCAGCAAAGAAACAGGCTGGAATGCTGCAATACGGGAGTCAGGCACTTCCTTACTCCTGCAAGGGAATGAAGAATGACACTGCAAAGTGTTAGTTAAATTATATTAAGAGGGACAACCTGGGCATCAGGTGGGAGTACAGGGGAACTGAGTTCCCTGGATCTTAGCTTGGGGGGTCACAGCACACACACACCAAGAGAGATATAGCAGGAGAACTCACCTCTTGTCCCTCAAATTCAGGGAGAGGACACAACTGCTGTTGGATGGGGGACTGAGCCCTGGATGTGGGGCTGAGGAGCTGCAGCCTCACAGCAGGACTTGCCTTTCTGTGGACCCAAGACCCAGTGTCATGGCTCACTTCCTGATTTCCAACCCTAATTTCTGCAAGCTCTGCAAGAGTGACTGTGCACGTGCTCCTGAGTAAAGGGCAAGGCTGGGCTCAACAGGAATGACCTGTGTGCAGCAGAAATACTGTGTCAACAGGAAAAGCAGGACTGGCCCCTTCCAGTGCACCCCCAGGGTGGCAACCAGCAGGTGATGGTGTTTCAGAAGCTTTTGGATCTGAAGATCTGATGTTTCCACCATCACAGCCCTTGGGAGTTGGACAGTCCAAATCTCCTCCCAGTGCCTCCAAGCTGGAGGAGATCGACCCTCACAACCTGGCAGGATTTTGCAGGAATCTACACAACCATGAGAAATCTCTTTTCAATGAAATATGGTTTTTATTCCTAGAGGACATCTACAGACACTTTTTCTGCCCAGCTCACTCCTTGCTGCTGGGCTATTTAAACTCTGTGCTTGTGCTGTGAATCCTCTGTGAAGATTTCTGGGGAAGGGGAAGAAGGGCCGCCCTGTGCCCCGGGGGTAGGAGCATGGAGGGACATGCCGGTGGGTCCGCGTGGGCTGAAGTTCCCACCCGGCCAAGGATGCTGCAGGGGGTCGATGCTTCTCCCATGGCCTGGGGGAGGATGCTGAAGGGTGTCCTTACCCTCCAGGCAAAGCCGCCATGCTCTGGCAAGCAGAAACCCCGAGAGCAGGCGCTTCAGCGAAGGTGACTCGACAGACCCGCGGTCCCCGGCGGCGCCCCCCACCCGGAGGAGCAAGGCCTGGAGCCGGTGACGGTCCGCCCGCGTTCGCAGGGGATGCACAGACTCCTGTCCTAGCCGCTCGCTGGGCTCCCCGCGTGTGTCCCCCCGGTCCGTCCGTGTCCCGACCCCACTCACCAGGCACGGAGCGCGCCCTGCTCCGTTCCCTTCGGCCCCGGCCCCAGCCCCGGCTGAGCTCGGCGGCAGCGGCGGCGCGGCGGCTCCGCCCTGCCCGCTGCACGCCGGGGGTTGTAGTCCAGCCCCGGAGGCGGGGGAACATCAGCGGAAACATTCCCCTTCAGGTAGCCCTTCCCCGAGGCTGAGCCCGCGGGGACCCGCGGCAAGGAGAGGGCGAGAGACGGGGCTGTGCTCCAGGGTGCTTTTATTGTACAGAGAACGGCCCCACGCGGGTTAGAGGGCAGGAGGCGGCAGCTGCAGAACCACGCAGAACCGGGGACCACAGCGCAGGAACCCACAGAGCCGTGGGGCAGCACCTTCGGCGTATGCGGCACGGAAAGCGGCTTATTGCACAAAGGACAGCAAGCAGCGGCTGTGGGCGTAGGGCCAGTAAACAAGCGGCGTGGGAGCGGAAACCTGTCAGGGAGCGGCGGGAGGATCCAGCCTTCCAGCAAGTGTGGCAACAATGCACACTAAACCGGGACAGGTGCACGAGACCGGACCTGTCCCAGCTCCAGCGGGCACACAGCTTCCCTGGGCAGGAATGGGAAATGAGGACTGTCTTACTAAATACTCGGGGATGGCTGCAGAGGGAAGAGGTGCCAGCGGACGGAGACAGCTAACGCCTCCAGCTCCACCCTCCACTTCATCATGGACCAGTGGCCAAGGATGGCCCCATGGCTCAAGGAACACAGCTTTTGGGAATTTGTCCTCTTGCCAGCAAAACCTATGTTCAATGCTTCCATTTGAGCTCCATGACACTAGCTCACACCTGGACAACCTCAGTTCACAAACACTGTGCTCCTGGGGCCCATCGGTGGGAACTGCCTCTCTCTACATGGGATTCTCAGGAGATGAGGGTTTCACTGGTCATGTAAGATCCCCTGTGCTAGCATGGCCCTGAGAGGGAATGTTTGGTGCATGGAAGGGACAGGATCCAGCTGCACAATGACAGGATGAAGTCCCCAGCTCAACATAGCCATGCACCAGTTTATTTGGATTAAAAATCAGAGTCCAGTAAGTCACAGAGCCTCAGGGACACTTGTTTTAGAAGGACAGAATAGTTTTTGAGTCATCAGCTCTCAGATTTCTCTCGAGATCTGTTTTCTGGTGTCACCAAAAATGTGGTTGAACAGAGCAGAGAGGGATGCCCCACGCCTCCACACAAGGGGGATAGTGCAGGGCCAGCCTCTTGGCTTATGGCTTTGGGACACGCACAGACTGCAGGGACAGAGGCTGCTGGAGGTACAGGGCTGGACTGCTGGACTTAGGACAGGAATGGGACGAAGCAGAGACCACCAAAGAGCAGTTTTCAGAGGAGATTCTTATTGGAGAGGGGAGGAGGGGGTGAGAAATTGTTTCACCTCCAGGTATGAAAGTGAGACAGGTTTAAAAGAGGGACACTGGTCTGCCCCACGCACTGATGCCACTGTGAATTACACCTGAAAGGAGAGTCCCAGATGGAAAGAGCGAAGCCAACGACGGAGCAGAGTTTGGTAGTGAGAAGTCCTCAGAGCTGGTTGTCAGAGGACAACTTTGGTGCTGCCCAGCCCCAGGCTGGGATGATGGAGGAGGATGGAGCCTGCTTGACAGCAGAGAGCAGCTGAGGAGTTTGAAGGAGCACACCAGAGCAGCCCTCCAACTCAGCCCACCCAGCTCCCTGTGTGCTGCTGCTTGGGCCAGCAGCCAACAGCCTCACAAAGCCTTCTCATGGAGAAATGTGTGCAGAGAAGCCTTTGGTGCCTACACTGGTAGGATGGCATTGCTAAGCATTTGCTTCCTCCAGCATAGATAGGTGCTGGTAAGATGGAGAAAGGATGGACAGCAGAGAAGAATGGCTGTGATGAGCAGGAGCCAGCAATGATGTCCCTTGCTCCACAACACAGGGCGGATTTGACTAGGCTTCTACAACTCATCTACAAGATACATTCAGCAGCGGCTTCAAGTGCTGTGGTTGGAAGTATTCTGCTTGTTTCTTTTCCCTCCCCATCTTCGACTGGTGGGGAAGGGAAAGCCACCAGCTCCAGGGCACCCCTTTGTCTTTACTTTGTAACTTGATGGATGGCATGAGCCAGGTAACCCACGTTGCCTGACGTAACTCCCGCCACAGAGATGCGTCCATCCTTTGTCATGTAGACTGAGAACTCCTTGATCAGCCGCTCCACCTGGGGTGAAAGAGCAAAGTTCAAACTGCAGGCCAACTTGTGCTGTGTCAGCAAAGTGCAAATTTACCCAGCTTGCTGAAACTCAAAGCAAACTGGCTGCCAGCAGAAATGCTGCTCAGCTCTCACACCAAGCAGCAACACTGCAGATGTTCAGCTGGAAGAGTGACCTCACTTGAGCTGACCTTTAAGGTCACTTGAGTGCAGCACCAAGTGACTGCTTGCTTTGATATAGACATGACAGCTACATTTACTTTCAACCTCCCCAAGTACAGCAGGGAACAGAGCAAGACTGGGGTCCCCATGATGTGCCAGTGCTTAGGGCTTGGAGGATGTTCTGCCTGAGGAAGAAATACTTACAAGGGCTCATTTTGGCATCTGCAGTCAAAAACTTACTGACAAGGACTGCCAATGACACTCTGACACCACTGGAATTGCATTTACCTGCTCAGGCTTCAGCCCTGTGAAGCAGAACATGCCGATCTGGTCAGTGATGTGCTGCCAGTTGTGGGAGGATCCCTCTTTCTTGAGGTTGGACACCAGCTGAGTCCGCATGCTGATGATCCGGTCAGCCATGCCCTTCACCTCTGTGAGCCTGAGGAACCAACCCGGGAACCATTCAGAGCAGGACTGGAACACACCAACACCGCTCTCCCCCCACCAGTTATTGAAAATCAATCCCTCCACCTGGAGGGTCCCCATAGAGAAATTAATGAAGAAATTGGGAGCTGGGAGAGCTGCTTCTTTGTCCTGATACCCGAAGGTGACCTCTTTTTATTTAGTCCATTGCTGTTGGACATTACTACCAGAATAAAGACATTTCTCACACCTGAAAGCCATGGGTCATAGTAGGATGCCTCATGGCAGCACTACTCAAACCCAGATAAAATAGTATCTACAGATAAACCAGGAGTGCAGGGATAGCATTGGCAAACAGGCCCTGCTCCAAAGCAGCACAGCTAGGAAATGTCTCTGCTGGGCCCTGGATCAGGCACAAGTGTCAGGCTGCCAAAAAAAACACAGCCCCCAGCGAGGCCACAGCACACTGCCAGCCTTTGTTCTGCCAGGCCAGCTGCTGGGAGGGACCCGGCACCAAGGGGCTGGGAACACAGCACAGGCTGACGCCAGGAATCAGGCTTAGGGCATGAGGGTTACATTCCTCGGTCTTATTCCCAGGGGGCTTACACTTTCCCTTCCCCCACATGAGATTCACTACATGGCTGCACCACCTCAGACTTTTATGCATCTTGGATAGGCAGCTCCTGCAGCCCTCAGTCCTTTGGGAGCTTTATCGCCCGCTTTACAGTGTTTTCTTCCTTGGTAACACAAGGAAACAATGTTTGTGTCAGGTTAAACTGATCAGCTGATGCCAGGACATAAGCAGGGATTTCTCCAGAATAAACATGGTTCTGACTGTTCCTGAAGCTAAGAGCTGCCTGTGACAGCAGCACACAGTAAGGACAGCACAGGGCTGCACAGAGACCTCACTGTCATGAACATGACAGATTTCTTCTTACCACTCCTTCCGCAGGTCAGGGGTGTTCAGGATCAGAGAGGCAATGCGTGCTCCGTTCACGGGTGGGTTGGAATACATGGGGCGGATGAGGATCTTCAGCTGGGATTCGACCCTCTTGGCTTCATCTGCATCGCTGCAGATCACTGTGAAGGCACCCGCACGCTCTCCTAAAAGAATCACAGAATATCTTGAGTTGCAAGTCCAGTTTTTTGCCCTGCACAGAACAACCCTAAGAATCCCATGATTCCTGTGTCTCACAGCATTGTCCAAATACTCCTTAACCTCTGTCAGGCTTAGTGCTATGACCACTTCCCTGAGCAGCCTGTTCCAATACCCAATCACCCTTTAGGTTAAGAACCTTTTCCTAATATCCAGCCTAAATCCTCCCTGACACACTTCTATGTCATTCCCTTGGGTCCTGTCACTAGTCACAAGAGAGCAGATGCTGCCCCTTGGGAGGAAGCTGATGCCCACAATGAGCTCTGCCCTCAGTCTTCTCCAGGTTGAGTAAGCCAAGTGTCCTCAGCTGTTCCTTGTATGGCTTCTCTTTAGACCATTCACCATCTTTATAGTCTCCTTTGAACACTCTCTGAAAGCTTTATATCTTTCTTATATTGTGGCACCCAACACCACACTTCAGTGGATCCCTGTTCTCTAGAAGGGTCTTTACCAGCTCCTAATGGGTTATCACTGCAGGATGAACACAGGCAGCAGGAATAAACCCTGCTAAACCCTGGAGGTATTGGGATCCCACCAGCAGCAGCCTGGATGAAATTATTTCCTTGCCACATGCCCTACTCACCGTACAGCCCCATGTTCTTGGCGAAGGACTGTGACAGGACGATGTTGATGCCCTGCTCGATGAAATGCCGCACAGCCCAGGCGTCCCGGTTGATGTCCCCACTGGCAAAGCCCTGGTAGGCCATGTCAAAGTACACGAGGAGGTTTCGTTTCTGCCAGCAAAGATGGAACAGAGTGTCACAGAAGCCGAGCATCCCTCCAAGGAGGAGGCTGAGAAAAGCTATGCAGACAGCGATCTGTCTACTTGCAGTCATTCTCCTCCAGAAAGAACCACTCCCCTTCACTCATCACAGGGAAAGTAGCACAAAACCTGAAGCTACCCACCATACATCAAAACAGCAGCTAGAGACCCTCCAGTGCACTTATGGGATGTGCAAGTCTGGCCCAAGAAACAGAAGTAAATTCAACAGCAATAAAATAGTCTACTTCAATGTCTTCTGTATTATCAGTTTTGAGGAAAATCACTTGGGAACTTTCCAGTCAGTTAGGCAGTTACCCCAGATGCACTGCCCCTTAGTCAGAAGATCCACCCTTCTGTAGGCCACAGAGATCACTTCAATATCTACCAGTTCTCAGGACCCTACCAAGGCCAGGTATTTCCAAGCCAAATTTTACTGGCTACAGGCTTGATGAAGCAGCAGGAAGGAGGAGAAGGTAGAACCTGTCCCTGTCTATTTCCAGCTGAAGCTTGCAAGGAGACACCAGGCATGTGAGAGATCTTCCAGCATTTTTAATCCACCAGCACTGGGTGCTCTGCTCCAGCAATCACAGCTCATGCTTTCAACACTGCTGCTCTCCTTTGAGGTCTCCCTACTCCAGCTTTCTGGGAAGGTGCCAGGAGAAAGCCCAATGGTCAGCCAGAAGCTTTCTGTGTGCATTTGGCTGGCTCCTGTCAGGAACATGACACCCATCCTGGCTTCAGGGAAGGGAACAACCTCTAGTGAACTGAAGACCAGGTGCCACCCATGAAAGGCCAGAGATGTGGTTTTCCCAGGAATGGCACAGTACCCCTGGGACATTGCTTACCTTCACTGTAGCTGCCAACTCCTTCCATTGCTCCTGCCGGGGATCCACTCCAGTGGGATTGTGAGCACAAGCATGTAAGAGGATGATGCTCTTCTCTGGAATTTTCTAGGGAAGATGTTATAGAGAATGAATCATCAGTGGTATCTGAGCACTCTCCTCAGCAGATGAGACATCTTAGATGAGCCCTGTGAGGCTTCTAGCCCTGATTTAATGCCTTCAGGCATCACAGAATGATAGAATATTCCAAACTGAAATGGACCCATAAAGAGTTCAACTCCTTGGCCCTGCACAGGACAACCCTGAGAACTACAGGGTCTGAATTCAGGTTGCCTGAATTGTTCAAACATTCCTTGAACCCTGGCAGACTTTGTGCCATGACCACTTTCCTTGGGATCCTGTTTCAGTGCCCAACCACTCTCTGCATGAAAATCCTTTTCCTAATATCCAGCCTAAACCTCCCCTGATACAGCTTTATGCTGCATCATCACATACAGGGTAAAGTAAGATCACCACCCATTTCCCCACATGACCTCCCTTCTTCCAGGCATGGAAGGCAACTCACAGAAATGTCATCCATGGCTCCAGAGAAGTCAAGGCTGCACGTCTTGGGGTCATAGTAACGATAAGCTTGAAGTTGCATGCCAGCATCACGGAAAATGGGAGTGTGATTGCCCCAGGACGGTTTGGGTAGATACACATCACGGCTGGCTTTGAAGAATCGTTGCTGGTCAATAGAAAGACAGAGTGTTCAAAAAGGTTGAATATGTTCAAGCAGTTAGAAAACCCTAAAAATTCAGCTTTGGTCAAAATATGTCCTCTCCTTCCACTGCTGGCCAGGCACTCACCAAAAAGTTGGCTCCAATTCGTAGAGATCCAGTCCCAGAAATACCCTGCACAGTAACATACTGCAAGGAAAGAAAAAAATATCTGAGTCTGAGTAGCCAGGTTTTGTTACAGGGAGAGCGCAGTCACTATGTCAGCACTGGCAGCACATCAAAATAGGGACAAGGGGCTGGAGGGACCACAGGGGTCAGCAGCTCCAGGGCAAGGACTTAGGCTCCCTGGCAAGGTTAAACCCCCTCTGTGGACAGGGCTATTTCACCCCAGCCTTCAGAGGAAGCAGTGATCCTTGGGCCCAGCCAGCCCACACGTCAGAAGTGTCAATACCCCACCAGTGCTTCCACATTTGCTGAGCACCCACATACCAAGTGTGTGTCCTCCCTGCCCCCTCCCTGTGTCCCAGCCTCTCCTTACCCGGCCACTCTTGAACGCCTCACTGTTTTCTCCCAGAGCCAATTCTGCAGATGCCCGGGTGAAATCTGCCAGTCCCCCGATGGGCAAGTACTCCTTATCCATCTTCTTGGCTGCTATCATGGCCTCTGCCTGAAAGGGAGGACACAAACTCAGTGAGGAAGGCATCACCGTGGAGAGAATGATGGACAGCTGAAGGTCACTTCTCTGCACATTTGCTTGCTCAAAAGGGACAAAGGTTGGTTTACAGGAGCTTCTCTGCAGGGCTCATTCCAAGCAAGGGGCAGCAGTAAACACTTCAGATAAAATCCCACAGCCACCAGAGCCCTCAGTGGGTGGCAGCACTGGTACAGTGGAGCCAAGGAAACCTGGCACCAGAAGAGAGCACCACTTCCAGCCCATTACAAGTCAATGCACTGCTACACTTCTTTGCCCAAGCAGGAATTGTCCTGCAGGAAAGCAGGACTTGAGTGTTATTGAGAGGAGATATCTCTACATAGAAGACAACCCTAAACCAGGTACGGTAGCAAACCTTTTGCAGGGCCTTGTCATGCTGGGAAGTGGCACAGACCATGGCAGCATTCACATACCACCAGGAAACTGTCCCTGTGACACCATCCAGGCTCCCTGGTTGTGACCCAGCTGCACAGAGAGAGGGAATGGCTTTAAACCCCACACTGATGAGACACATGGAAAAGGCACCCTCCCTATCAGTGCAGCCAATCAGTGCATGTGTCAGCTGCCACCTATTTAACAGCCTATTTCTACCCCAACAGCCCTAAAAGACCCCATAATCCCCTCAAGGGCAATGTCCACACTCAACTCCCTTGCCTGGAGTTTTAGACTGGCTTATGGAGAAACTGGTAACATCGGCTCAGCAGAATTTCTAAGACTAATCCACTAAGGGGCCAATGTAAGCTCCTTCCTCCCTTATGGGGTGCCCTGAAGAACATTTGTGTATTCAAGAAACACCTTGAAGTTCAGAAAACAGGTGCATTGGAAGGCTGATGGAAGTCAGCAACAAGTTAGTTACCTGAATGGGAACAGGACATGCATTTCCTGTTTTGTCCTATACTACTTAATGGCTCTGTCGTTTCTAAAAGCATTAGTCCTGCTAAGGGAGACATCCAGGAATACTGTCCTGCTGTTAGGGACAAAGCTTATTTTAAGGACCAACAGACAAAACTTGCTTAGTGACCTTCCCCTTCCCTGACTTCCTCATGGTTCCTGGCACCTGGATCTGACCCTGCCCAGCAGCCAGCAGCCAGCTCACCTTGCGAACACAGCTCAGGACATAGGGCTTCCCGTTGTCATCCCGATATGCCCCTACACCCAGGTTCATCTTCTTGGAGTTGGTGTCGCGCTTGTAAGCTTCTGTCACCCCCAGGATGGGGTCGGGGGGACCCATCTCCACATGGGACCACCATGAGCTAAAGGGAGAAAGAAGAAACTAAGCATGAGACTTGAGATGTGCACCAACAGAAACCCTCAAGGGGACTTATCTCTAAACCACTGAAAAAGGTACAAATAGTATTTAGAGAATTATCAAAGATAAACAAACCAAACCATTTAAGTCACATCACATATTGCAGAATGGGCAAAGAGCCTCAGTTCATTGTGGCTGAAGATAACTGATTCCCTCTCAGTCATTAGCATGTTGAAATGCTCCTGTTTGCCTTATGTGCTAACACCACAAAGAGCCCAGGAAACTGAAGCCTTGAACTCTTATGCTGTGGACAAGTGCCCAGAGCCTGCATGTGGGATTACACAGTTTATTCCCCTTCAGGGAACATTGGCCAGACCCAGGCAATTGCACAAAGCATGAACATGGAGTCCCTTCCAAACTCCTGGAAAGGCTCTAGTACATGAAAACGAATTTGTTTTTCTCCCAACACTGGCTGACAGAACAAAGATATTTCCAATCCCTGCCCTACAAACTCTGCCTCCCCTGGTGTTGTAGACAAATGCTGTTTTCAGGAAATCACAGTAGAGTTTCTTCCTCGTGTGACAAGTGACAAGCTCTGATGCAAAGATCCTTTCCCTGCTATCAAGCACAAAACCTCCTTGCACCAGGAAAAGCTTTGTGTTCCCCCTACACGAGGAGCCACCTGCCTCTGCCCTGCTGGCAGCACATCCTGAAGATGGAGAGGCTCTCTTAATGTCAAGGGCAGAGCAGACCATGCTATAAAAAGAAACCTGTTATTTCCTTTGGCCACAGCCTCTGCCCTGTCCCACGTCCAGGCTTTGCAGACAGTGCAGAAGCAGCAGTGTGGCCTTTTTTAACCTGCCTGGCAGAAGGCTGTGGCTTTCACAGCCCCCTCCTGAAGGCACTGCACGCAGCTCTGAGTGTCCTGACTCATCACACTGGCGCCTACCCAGGTCCCCTAGCTCAGTGGGGAACAAAGGGTGCAATACAAAGTATATTGGGTTTATCTCCTGGAGGACAGAACCCAAGCCTTGATTGCTGAAGGAGAAACACACAGAGACATAATAGCTTTACTAAGCTTTGCAGCCCAGGAAAGGCTACCTTATCTGATAGTAAGATCCTTTCCCAATTTGGGAATGCTGTCCTGAGGCTGGTCCCTGCCCCAGGCAATGCAGGCAACCTGGAGCCAGCCCAGGGCCAGCCAGACCTCCTCCTAAATGTGTAGTGCAAATTCTGTAGGCAGATACAGAGATCTGTGGGCAGCAGGGCCAGGTGTGTTAAGGAAGCTCTAACTGATTAGCAGAACTCACAAAATCATCTTTCCACTCTGTCCCTGTTTTAGGTCCATTTAGGCCAAATTTACTCACTACAGAAAAATTTTGCACTCTCCCATGTATGTACATTGCATTTCATGGACCCCAAACATTATTTGCCCTCCTCAGATTAACTGCTCTTCCCATCTGTACACTATTTCCAAATTTTTAAAAAACCTTGTTTCTCCTTTTGCCAGGCTTTGATGAAGAGATAGAGCCACCTCAGATAGTTTAAAAATGGAAGATATGCTTAATGTTTTTTAGACCACTAACCAGTCTTAATTACCTCTTGAGTATAGGATCAGGTTGGAAAGGAGGATGAGTCAGTCATGCCAGCAACACACACCCTCCAGAGAGGCACAGGGGCTGCAGCCAGTGTGGAGGGAGTGACCTGGGGAACCAACCTGAGCAGGACACGTCAAGGGGACTGTCAGGGCAAACTCCTGCTCCATGTTCAGGCAGCTTTGGCAAACCCCTCCCAGTGTGTTCCTGGCAATGGAGAGGCAGGGAAAGAGAGAAACAACATGCAGCAGTGTGGCTCTCTTCAGTTTACCTGGTTTAGGGTTATTTTGGTATTGAGGGCTGCAGGAATCTAGTCATCTCTATTTTAAAGAGCTGCTACTTTGGAGATGGTGACAGCACCTTTTTTTTGCTGGGCTTTTCCCCAAGCAGCTTACAGTGTTTGGGGTATTTAGGTCCCGATCCTGCTAAGGCTTAGGCAGGTCACTGAGCTTTAACATACTGCAATTAACGCTGATCCTGCAGGCATTCACCTAAGCTGCAGCACTCCAGAGAGTTAAGTACTTTTGTTCTGAGCCGGTTTTTGTGTTGGCTTAAGGCACCGAAGGGTAGGTTTAGGACTTATTTTCTCGTTCTCAGCATGAAGGTTTCCAGGTGAAACAAGACTCCTCTAGTGTTTCCAGGGAAGTGAGCTGGCAGGGACACAGGAGAAAAAAGCCTAGGCTGAGTTGTCCAAACACATCAGCATACCAAAGAGATCAGAGAGGCAAAGTTTTCCCAAAGAGGTTTGGGAAAAAGAGATCTACTAGGGATCCAAGGCTACAAACCCTAACACACTGCTACCCGCTGTTACCATTGTGCCTGCACTGCCTTGTATCTTATTTTGAGCAATTAAAAGAACATTTGGCTTGAATAAAGGTCAAAGCTATAAACTGCACATCTCTGCCAGGCCAGAGGTATTCAGTGCAGAAAACTAACCAGAGGTAAACTTAAGCTGGGGTTGATTTACCCGAGGGATACTCAATGTAACCCAAAGGAAGCACATTCTCCACCTACAGGACTTCAACACAGAAAGCCCAGTCAAGAGTTTAGATGCTCATCAGAGCTGGTATCCAAATAAGCTCTGTACTCTTCAGCCACACTGGTCTTCTGAGCTGGTTTCATGCACAGCTGCAACATCTTTCAAAAATATATGTGAAAACTTCTGCCTCAAGACCTAAGAAGTGTTTAAGGAATCAAGCCAAGCCCGGAGAGCAAGCATTTACAAGCCCAGTGAAGGTTTCCATCAAGGAGAGGCCAGCCTATGTTCCCTGAGGTACAGCCACATAGGATACCAGATTTCAGAAGCTTTGCCAAAGCCTCCACAGCAGTTCTGCAAGCTGGAGCAGAGCAAGGGGCCAAAGGCTGTCAGGCTGTCCACAAGCCACATCTAAAGCAAATATTTACACAAGAACAATGCCAATAGGCTGCTGGCTACTAGGAGGCCTGAGGCCTTTCAAGCCTACAAATTCCTTGCCCCAGTGAGCATCGAGTAAGCTTTCCACCAAGAAAAGTATTTAAATAGCTGTCTTGTGATACAGAAGAGCAGCAGACTGAGTTATCACCCTAATTACCATTTGTGTGTCAAGGGAGCCGTTTTAACTATTTCCTGTCTCTTTATCTCTGTTCTGCTTTCAGAAAGAGCATTCTCAGCACAGAGTAATGGTAGCAGCTGGAGCACCACATTTTATTGCTGAAGATAAGGAAACAGAAACTGCAATCAGTGCTTGGCTTCCCTTGTTACATAATAAGCAATATTCCTGAACAGGAAAAAGGAGGCTGTGCACAGAAGCTCCTTACTTACAAAATTTAACAACCTCTCTTGGGTGACCTCGATGCAATGTAGTAATTCATAGTTTGCTGTATAACAAGCTTGAGAAAAGCAAAGCTTATGCCAGCAGGCTCCACACCTTTAACAGGCCTGCTACAGCCCATGGGCACAAAACACAAGTTCTAGACGGCTGCTCTTCTATCCCTGCCGAGAAGAGCCAGAGAGCTGGCTTAGAAGCACTAGTGACTGCTGGAATGGGGATTTTAAAAAAACCCACTGCTTTCCTGCTCTGGCTGGAAACTGTTTCTTAGAGACTTCTTAGTGAGGGCCAAAGGAGTCAAAAGGTTCTGGAGAGCAGCAAGGCCTCATCCAGATGCCTCTGCATGCTCTGCTTCTTGGCCACCTAGTCTCAGTGATGTTCCCAGCCTCGTGGCTCTCAGGTCAGCTGTACTTTGTGGAAACTGTTGTGGGCTTTTCACACAGCTCCAGCAGCACCACACATCCTTCTATCCAAACCTCTGCTGACCAGAGACAGCAGAATCCAGAGCTGCCAGTGCAGAACTAGTCCTCATAGAAACACAGTCACTCCCACCCTGCTCCTGGCAGGGTTTGTACCCCTAGGGCAGAGCTCTAGCACAGCCAGCACTACTCCTGCCCCATTTTATGGATCGTGGGATCAATGCAGACTGCTGAACCGAGCATGATCCCCAGGGCCACTGCACAGTGCAGAGGTCCCTTTGGTCCCACTACACAGGGCAGCCAGACAGCACCACTCAGCCCCATTTCATAGCACACAGAATCCTGGAATGGTTTGGGCTGGAAGAGACCTAAAAGATTACTTTGTCCAAACCCTGGCCATAGATCAGGACACTTTCCACTAGACTAAAATGCTCCAACTCCTGTCCAACCTGGCCTTGAAAACTTCCAGGGATGTGACGGTCTCAGTTTCTCTGGACAACTGTGCCAGGGCCTCACCACTCCCAGACAAAGATTTTGTTCCTAATAGCTAATCTAATCCTGCCCTCTGTCAATTTAAACCCATTCCACCTTGTCCTGGCACTCCATACCCTTGTCAAAAGTCCCTCTCCATCTCTCTTGTAGCCCCTACAGATACTGGAAGGCCACAATTAGATCATCAGAAAGCCTCCCCTCTTCCAGGTTGAATAACTCCAGCTCTTTCACTCAGCCTTTCCCCACAGAAATAGTGCTCCATTCCTCTAATCATCTTTGTGGCCTTTGGATTCGCTCAAACAGGTCGATGTCCTTCCTCTACTGGGATCCCAAAGGTGCAGTAGTGCTGCAGGTGGGGTCTCAGCAGAGCTGAGGGGCAGAATCGCCTCCCTTTCCCTGATGCCAACGCTGCCGGTGATGCAGCCCAGGACGCGGTTTCTGCGCTGCAAGCGCACATGGCCTGGGCACGTCCAGCCTCTCATCGACCACATCATTCGTGCCCCGCAGCACTGTACATCACTAGCAGCACCCGGCCCAATCACTCAAGGCAAAGGGTGTCCTCAACCCATCGGTCCCCAGGGTGTCCCCAGCCCGTCGTTAGGGCACAGCTCCCCCCGGCTCCATTTCTCGGGGCTCCCCGGTGCCTGCGCGCCCTCCACGGCAGCGCCTCAAGGGCAGGCGGGGGGCGCCGGGCTGCGCCGCAGCCAATCAGAGAGCGAGGGCCCCCCTCCCCAGCCAATCCGAGCGCGGTCCGTCCCCCCGGCAACCCCCTTCCCCAGCGCGGCGTCATCCGCTCCCCGCAGCCTCCCCCCATCGCCGCCTCGGAGCGGGGCTCAGAGGAGGGAAAACCCCTCCGCCGACACCGGCGGGCGGCCCCAGGGACTGAGCCAGCTCTCAGCCTTCACCTGGCGCGGGAGGCGGCGGCGGCGAGGCGCGGGGCGGCGAGGAGCCGGCGGCTGTGTAGGAGCGCCATGGCGGCAGTGGCGGCGGTGGCGGCGGCGGGCGGGCACTTCACACCACGGGCACCGGCTGGGCGCTCCGCCCCGCGCATGCGCCGCCGCGCGCCAGGCCCCGCCGGCACTGCCCCCTGGTGGCCATTTCAGGGCAGCCGCGCCGCTCACCCGGTCCGGGGCAGTGCTGGGCTGGGCTGTGCTGGGCTGTGCTGGGCTGTGCTGGGCTGGGCTGTGCTGGGCTGTGCTGGGCTGTACTGGGCTGTACTGGGCTGTACTGGGCGGTGCTGGGCGGTGGTGGGCAGTACTGTGATGTGCAGGATTTGACTGGGATGTAGCGGGCCATGCTAGGCTGTACTGGGCCATTTTGTACCAGGCCATAGTGGCTTTACTGGGCTTTCCTACACTATACTGGGCTGTAGTAGGCTGTACTGGGATATAAAGGACTCAACTAGGACATGGTGGACCATACTAGGCTGCGCTGGACCATCTTGTACCAGGCTGTACTTGGCCATACTGGGACATACAGGATGGTACTATACCATACTAGACTGTAAATTTACACTATACTTGAGCTGTATAGGACTGCACTGCACCATATGGAGCCATACAAGTCTACACAGGGCAGTCTTGGGCCACAGTGAGCTATACAGGATTGCAACACACCATACAGGACTCTGCAGGGATATACAGGGCTGTACTTGGCCATGTGGAGCTGTACAGGACTGTGCAGAACTGTACTGAGCCATACTGGGTTATATGGGGCTGTACTTTGTGCCATTCTGGGGTGTACAGGGCCATGTGGAAATGTAAAGCTCTGTACTGGGCTGTGTGTAGCCATATAGGACTGTACAACACCACACAGGTGTTGTGTGGGCCATACTGAAATGTATTGAGCTGCAGAGGGCTGTCCAGTGCTGTACTGGGCTATACTGGGCTATGTGGGGCTGTACTGGTCCATACAGGACTGCAGTATACCACACTGGACTGTACTGAGCCATACTGAACTGTGTGGGATTTTACTGGGTCATAATGGGCTGTACATGTCCAGATGGGACTGCACTACATTGTACTGGGCCATACAGGCCTCAACTGGGCTGCACTGGATAGCACAGGAGTGGGAAAATTTGCACTGGGACTCCACCAGCATCATCACCCTAGGACTGGTTTCCTAAACTGGGAGTGGGGGAAACAACCCTTGGGATGTCCCAGAGGCTTTGGCAGGATCTTGGAGGGGTGACTGGGAGGGGTAACTGGGAGTGTCCCACCCAGCCTGTGTGCAGGGATTTTCCAATGACCCTCATTCCAAAGGGGCTTTCCCAGACGCTCTCTCTTCCCCACCCAGCAGCCATATCCTCTGTGGGATCAGAGTGTGAGGATGTCCCCCTCCTCCCTGTCATCCCTCAGCACACCATGGGATGGAGAAATAGGGGCTCCAGTCTAGCAGTACTTGAATTTATTAGTAAACTGTTCTTTGGTAAATGATAAAAACTCAAGAGACCAAAGGAATGAAAACAACAACCCCCACAAAGAAAAAAAAAATCATATAATTGAACAAACCAGGCAGATGGAAAAAAAGAAAAAGCATTTTCCCCCCCAAAATGGGATTTTAGCAACCTACAGCAAACCCAAGAGCTGTTGGGGGAGCTCTGCAGTGATGGGGGCTCCCCCTTGTGCTTGTTTTCAGGGAGGAGAAGCGTGGGCTGTGTGTATGGGGGTCCTACATGGGGGGCTCATTGCAGAGCACCATCTCCAGTTCCTTGCGGTAGAGTTTGCCCCCGTCGGAGAGGTTCATGATGCTCTTCCTGTAGTTGGTGAGCTGGTGGATGTTCATCTCCTGCAAAGCATGGGGGGCAGCAGGGTGGGCATCCCCTTTATCCCTGGGGAGTACCCCCAGGATGAGATTACACTCCCCCCAGTTCCAGTGAGGACACAGGATCAGCACCTGGAGCAGCATCTCCTGGTCCCCATGGAGCATGGACATGGAAAGATGCTGATGGGAGAGGGGAGAAGGAACTGGGGGGCTCTGGGGGTGGCACCCGAACTCTGCCCCAACTTACCTTCTTATTCTTCTCATACAGGTCTTTCAAAAGTGCATCCAGCTCATTCTCATCAATGAAGCCATTTCCATCCTGGATAGTGTGGGAGGGACATCAACAGCAGGAAGGACATAAGCCCTGGAATTCCCCTGTGGACATGGGCATCCACAGACCCTCACCCAGCACAGCCAGAGGTAAACCCAGTTCTCCCACCCCAAACCAGAGCAGGGGATTGCCCCAACCAAAACCATATGATTTGGGGTTGTTTTTGGCCAAGTTATATTTATTTGGGGCGGTTTCCTATGAGCTGGCTCCCTACCTTGTCGTAGAAGGCAAAGATGGCATTGAACTCATCTGAGGACAGCTTCATTCCCTGGAAGTGACAAGGGACACCAGGGTATGAGAGACGGGTAGGAGGTACAAGCAATGGGAATGGGTTGTTTTTGTTGTATTATTAGCAGTTCAAGTAGTATTACGTTACCTGAAACTTCAGAAGAAAGTTTTCTTGCACAGGCAAAAGTCTGAAAAACAGTAAGGGCAGGGAAGAGCAGGAAACAGCCAGAAAAAGAGATACTTTCTTAAATCACAGTGATGTTTTGCTCAGAAACATGAGTAAATTAAAGAGGAAAACAGTTTTCCCTGGAAGCTGGAGCAGACTCTCCCTAAATATGAGCATTTCAGATGTCTTTCCCTCCCCAGCTCTTCCTTCTCACTGCCCATGACCTTACCGGGACATCTCAGAGAGGCCCAGCTTCCCATCACCGTTCATGTCGAACATCCGCAGCTGTGGGGATACAACAGTACCCTGTCACCCATCAGCTCCTCCTCCCCTGCATGCCACCCACCTGGGGTGCTGAGACCCCCAGTGGGGACACAGAGCCCCAGGTCCCACTTACAATGGTCTGTGTGTACTCCTGCAGCTTGGGCTCGTCGTAGGGCCGGTTCGCCTTCTTCAGCAGGTCCGACAAGAAACCCTGGGAGGAGAGGGGTTTTTTGCTGGCTGTGCTCACCCCCAGCTGTCCTAGCAGGGATGTCCCACTGGCAGGGACCCTGCCAGCCCACCTGTACCCACAGCCCACCTTGAGCTCATTGGCTTCGATGTAGCCGCTGCGATCCGTGTCGTACCTGCGCCAAGCCTGTGGAGGGAACACCATGAGCCTTTGTGGGGGCTCACGTCCCCCACTCCCCCCTGACATGTATGTGTGTCCCCCTAAATCCCTGCTGAGAGTGTTCCCCACCACCCTAAAGGAGATGGGGCCAACTCACAGCTCCCACTGGTGTCACCTGCTCTCCCTTGGGGCTGGATGCTTTTGTTCAGCCCCATACCAAGAGTTCAAGCGCCTTTATCCTCATATCAGGGTGCAAGATCAGGCTTTAATATTTAATAATATTGAATTACATTCCCCAGTTAAACAATAGTGCCTGCTTACCACCCCCCCTCCATGTCACAGGGTGCACTTCTTTCAGCCTTTCCCACCACCTAGGGCTCAGTTTCTATGTACAAGCTCCTTCCTATCCAGGATGCTGCGTGTTCCCTTCCACCCCCAGCTGTGTTTTATTCCCCATCTGCAATTTTTCTCCCACCTCCGTGGGTTAACCCCGTGCAAGGGCACAGCAAGGTTGTGGGGTGGAAGAGCAGTGTTGGCTTCAGCACATCCCTTGGACATTTACGAGTAACCATGAGGGGAAGTTTACAAAAAAGCCCCAAATCCTTGCAGCTCATCTTGCATGAAGGCTGGGATGAGGCATCCAGCTGCCCTCAAAAGTATCCAAGGGGTGCTGAGAACTGGGAAAACTCACCACACTCCTGCATTTCCCTAAATCAACACTGCCTCCCAGTGCTGAGTTAATGCTAAGAGTTTTGGGGAGACCAGGGGAGGTTTGGGCAGTTCAAGGTCCCAGTTGTTTTCCCATGGTGGAGCTGGACTGAAATCCCTGGGGATATCCCCCAGCACAGGCTGTCCCACTCACCTCCATGAACTCTGAACTGGAGCCCACATGCTGGCGGAAACACAACAGAAAATTCTCCTCTGTGGGTAGGATCTGGGCCAGCTGTGGGGAACACAGGCATGATGGAATTGTGGAGGGGAAACACAAGCATAGGGGTGGAACACGAACAACCTGGGGTTTGTTAAATCCAGCACCACTCACCTCTGCCATCTCGATTTTGCCATCCGCGTTTTTGTCGTATTTGTGCATGAACTCCTTCATCTTGTCACCCAAATTGTCCTTCTTTGAGTCCTGCCAGCAAGGAGAGAGGGGATGGGAGCCTTTTCCCCATTCCCTGTGCTGGTGTTCTCCTGCTTTCCTCCCAGAGGAGCCCCAGTCCCACTCAGCAGTGCCCAAAGGAGATGGGGCTGACATGAGTGTGAATCTTTAGGCACAAGGGAACAGGGGAAGGAGGGAGCAAAACCAGGAGATGCTCTTACCACACCAGCCCCCTTTCTTGCACGTTCCAGCTCCTGGAAGAAATTTTCCAGCTCTTTGCCTTCAATGTAGCCATTTCCTGGGGGAGGAAAAAATGCAGTAAGACTTCCACAGTGTCAGAGCACAGGAGGAGAGAGACAGATGCTCCCAGGGGACACAGCTTGTTCCCTCTGCACCAGGACATGGCTCCAAGGTAATTGTGGCAGCAAGGAAATTCCAGCCAATGTTGATGCTGAGCATGAAACATACTGGTGACGCCCAAATTTGCCCAGGTGACACACAGCCCGGGACTTGTCCCTTGCACTCATTTGTAGGGCGCAGGGGATTTTGCTCATCTTCATCTTTGCTGCATTGTCTGTATCTGATACTTCAATCAGATGCCTTAAAATAAAGGCACTCCATCCCATGCAAGCATCTCCCATTTAGGACTGTTTCCTCTCAGCCCCCTGTGGGGGCCACAAGGGCAAATGGGGACTAGAGGCAAGGCACCTGGCACAGCATCCCCCCATCCTGGCTGCAGGATCAGCCCCAGGAAGGGATGATCCCACTGCCAATCTCAGCATGGCCAGGAGCTCCAAAAGATCCCTATCCTGTGGTACCTCGCATCTCTCACTGCTGGTATCTGTGCTGAGGTGTGGTTCCTCTGGAACCCGGGGTATCCACAGCCCTGCCCTGCCTGTGGGATGCTTGATGGCTCAGCCAGGTCTCAGCCACACACAGTTCCTCTGTGCTGGCTCTTGGTGGCTTTGGGGGGTTGCTGCTCTGCCTGGAAACAGCAGGGTCACATCACCCTGGGGACATGGAGCAGTGACACTGGCTCCATGGTGCTGTCAGGCAAGGTATCACCTCCCTGCCAGAAATCCTCCCTTCCAAGAGCATCTGGACATAGCAGAGGGATGCTGCTCTTTCCACTGAAGTGCTTGGCTGAGGGATAGCCAGGGCTTTTCCTTATGAACATTTTCCCCAGGACTGCTCTGCATTTCAGCCTCCGGAGGCTTGGACCACAGCTCCCTGCTCTGCACCGCCTTCGGCATTATCACCTGCAGGCTCCCCAGCAGCATCTGCTCCCCACTGCAACACAGCAGGTGGGAATAACCCATCCACATCCCAGCTTGAAGCACTGGGGAAGTCCCAGGGTGCCTTCCTCTTTGGTGACCCCCATCCCAATGGATGAGCAGCATCTTTCCCAGGAGGGGATGAGTTGCTTGGGTGATATTGGGGTGCTGGTGTGCACCACTGAGGTACTTGGCTTCCTACTGCTCTTCCCAGGGGCTTTGCTTTTGTGGGTGCAGGAGAACCCCAAGCAGCTTTTAATTCAGTTGGGGAAAAAAGAAAAACCAACAGGAGTTTTGAGCTGGGAAAAGAAGAATGAGGCCAAGAAAAGCTGTGGCCAGTAGCTTGGCTTGCTCCAAGCAGCAGCTTGGACAGGTCTGATCCATGTCCGCAGAGCAGCGGGATGTGGAGTGTCATGGAAAATCCCCTCCGGAGAGCCACAGCCCGTCCATGCAGCTCCACCTCAGAGCCTCGGGGCTGCGTGAGGACATCAAAAACATCCAGGGGGACATCTCTGGGGCATGACAAGCCTTGAGGGGAAGCAGCTCAAGGCATGGAAGCCACTTTGAAGGGGTTTAAATGCAGGGATGAGCTTGGGCGAAGTAGTCCCATGCACAGGGGAATGAACCCCAGGTCCCTCCATTGGCACAGGGAAGCAGCCAGGGCTGTTGGAGCTCCTGCCTGGTGCAGCAGAGCATTGTCCTTGTCAAGGCCACCTTCTTTCCCGACGCCTGAGTCTCTCCTCTCCTGGGCACCTGCCGTGCCGCAGCTCGACAGCCTTGCCCTGCCTGGGGGCCGTGGGCCAAGCTGGATCCGTGCCTGCCGCTGTGTTTTGGAGATGACAGAGCACATCGAAGGGCGCAGCGGGACGCGCTGCAGGGAGGCAGCTGGACACCCACATCACTCCCTCTGGAATGCCACCTTCCCAGCCCCTTGGTGGCTGCTCCAGCAGTGGCAGGGACCTGTGTCTGTGTCCCCGATGCTTTGAGGCTGCAGGGGGCGCGGGGGGGACGACCCCAAAAGGTAGCCAGGAGCAAGCTGAGCTCCAGTTTCAGCAGCGCAGCCCGGGATGCTACATGACGCAGTTCCCAGGAGGTTTTTGGTCCCCAAACCTCCCTGCAGGAACAGGAGACTCAGTGAAGGACAGGAGCTTTCCCCTGGGCTGCTGTTCCCAGCGGGCTGAGCCTCCTTCATGGCACCACAGCACTGGAAGAAACTGTTTCCCTAAAAAATAATGCTGGTTTTTGCATTTTCCCTGCTTTTTGGGGCTGACAGTGGTAGGAACAGAGATGTCTATCCCAGATGTGACTCCGTGGCAAGGTGAGATCCCCATAGTGGACACGGTTTTTGCCACAGCATCCCCGAGGAGAGGTTTTGTGAGGCTGGGGAGCAGGCAGTCAGAGACCAAGCACTCTACACGTAGGGGGACCGTTCCTCAGCCTGCTCTGGGCATGGGACACCCGCTCTGTCACCCCTGGCACGGGGTGGCCCTGGGGCCAATCTGGTGGCAGCGCTGCCCCCCTCCCTCCAGGTACCAAGTGTGGGGCACTGTCGAAGCAGGAGATGGAGGAGATCGAGGGTGGACACCGGGTACCCCAGGAAGGGCAAGACGCCCAGAGCAACATTCAGAGGTGACACCAGCTCCGAGCGAATCCCAGCTCTTAAAGCACCCGTGGGACGTGCCAAGGAGACCCGGGACATCCCGGGCTCAGGGTCCCATGGGCTGAGGACTCCCAGTGCGGTCCAGTTCTGGGGCTCCCTGTCCTTTCCCGACGGGGAGATCCTGGGGACCGATCGCTCCCCCGACCCCGGAGCTTCAACTGACGGGGCTGCTCCCCGGAGACTCTCCATCATCCCGGAGACTCTCCATCACCCCGGAGACTCTCCATCCTGGAGTCTCTGCATCCCGGGGGCTCTCCATCACCCCGGGGGCTCTCCGCTATCCCCGCGGTGGAGGCTGGAGGCTCTGTCCTCTCCTCCGGGATGTCCAGAGACTCTTCACCACCCCCCTACAGCCCCGCACCCCCAGGGATGCTCAGCCCGCTGCCCTCCCCGCCGGTTTTTTGAGAAGAGAAGTGTCCCGCGCGCCCCGGGACTGACCGTCCGCGTCGAAGTGCCGCCAGATGTCGAGGAACTGGGAGGCGGTGAGCTCGGCCAGGTGGAGATGCGGGGCCTGCTGCGGGCCGGCCATCCCGCTCCCGATCCCGCTCCCGATCCCGCCGCTCCCGATCCCGCCGCCGCCCGCAGCCGCCTTTTATACCCAGCGCCGCCGCGCCGCCCAACGCCGCCAGAGGGCGCCGCCCGCCGCCCCGGACACCGCCGGGCACGGGGGGAGCGGGTACCGGGATACCGGGATACAGGGATACAGGGATACCGGGATACAGGGATACAGGGATACAGGGATACCGGGACAAGGGGACACCGGGATACCCTGACAACAGGACACCGAGATACCAGGACAGGGGGACACACGGACAGGGGGACACCAGGATACCAGGACAGTGGGATAACCGGACATCAGGACAGTGGGATATCGAGATACCAGAACATCAGGATACAAGAACATTGGGACACCAGGATACCGAGATACTGAGACACCGGGACATCGGCATACCAGGACATTAGGACATCGGAATACCAGGACATTGGGATACTGGGACATCGGGATACTGGGACACTGGGAGCAGCACTGGGTACAGGAGTCGGCAGCCCGACTCAGTGTCCTGACACTTGTCTCTGCCTTGTCACCTAACCCCACTCTCTCACCTACCCCTGCCCCATGACATCTACTCTGCCCTGTGTCACCTCTCCCTGCCCTATGCCACTTACCCCTGTCCTACATCACCCACCCTGCTTAATGTCACCTACACCTAGTCCCGCCCTGTCACTCTGCCCTTCTGCCTCCTCCTGCCTGGCACTCCATTCCTTCCCCCAGTCCCTGCATCCCTTCCTGTGCCACTGAGCCCTACCCCAGTCACCATGTCCATTCCCTGTGTCACCACATCTGTGTCACTGTCCCTCTGCCTCATAGCAGCTCCATGGCTCGTGATTTGCTGGTCCTGGCAGGAGGAGCAGGGCAATGGCAGTCCCTATGTCACCACCACCAAGGGACCATGCAATGGTCACAGCAGAGCTGTCACTTACACCCACAGCTGGAGGGAGGACACAAAACTTGGACGCTGCAGCCGTCTTTTGGAGGAAAAACCAAGGAATCCTCAGATCAAGGCTCTGCCATCCCTGCTGGAGCAGGGCTGCTTGGGGGATAGAAGGGATGCTCAGCCTAAAACACATTTTTCACCCTGGCTCTCTGCTGCTCACCAGCTCATTGCGGGATTTTCTTCTCCCAAGTTTTCCCAAATGGCAGGGAAGTTTCCAGGCCCAAACAAAACAGCCACACATGGGGTTTGTCACTGGCTCCAGCACAGCCTGCCCAGGGGAAGTGTTGCCATGGCTACAGGGAAAAAAAAAATTCAGATCCAGCAAGAAGGCTGAGCCGATGGAAGTGCTTAATTAAAGATGAGAAGGCATCAGGGAAGTTCAGATGAGCGCAGAGCGGGGACGCAGCCGGCACCAGGCAGCTGCTGGGAGTTATTTGGGGCACTGCCCATCCTGCTTGGTACTTGTGCCTCTTATTTTTATCTTTTGGCTGGAAGAATAGCAGGGGTGAGGTGCTTCCTCTGAATGGCAGGGGCCTGGAAGAGCTCAGTGCAGTGGAGATGGAGCCACGCCTGGCTCTAACGCTGTGGGGAGCTGAGGCAGGGCAGGACACAGACCTCAGGCACGGGAAGAGATGCTGTGCCAGCATCCCATGAGAAGAGCCACAATGGGACTCTGAGCAGTACCATGGCCTTCTCCTCCTCCCTGTTGCACAACGCAGCCTTCAGGCACACGTGGGACACTGAAGGGTGTCCTGTGTATTCAATTCACATTTCCTGTGGTTTGGCACAGAAATTAATACAAAAAAATCTTCTTTTTTTCCATTATTGCTGCACAATTTTCCCCAGTAGAGTCCATTGCTTTACTGTCCCACTCCCTCCAGAGCAGATTTTTCCTGGGGGCTGAGAGGGGACATTCACTGCTTCTGCAGGGCTGGGTTTAGTGATGTGTCCCCAGTTGTGCCCAGGCAGGGGAGTGAATGGGCATAGGGACCAGCACTGGTCCATCATCTGCTCCACAGGGAGCAGAGCTCCAGCCCAGTGCAGGGAGGGCTCTGGATCACCACCCCATCACATTCATGCTGCTCCATGACACCCACCTCTCTGCTAACAAAGAGCCAAGGTTGCTCCAAGCAGCAATATTTGGGGTCCAGGTGTACTCCCTCCCTTCTCTGGGGAAATGCTTCCCCAAGCTACCTCTCTGAAGCAGCTGGCAGTGCAAGAGGGACTCACTGCTGTAGGAAGGGATTTGCTGAGATTGAGAAAGACTTTTAGAGAGGTCTGTGAAGCTTCAGGAAAGGAAAGTAAGGGGTGGTTGTGCTGCTGTTTGAAGCAATCTCCCACATGGCTTTCCAGGCACTGGGGATGTCCCCTCTGTGAGAGAAAAGACCCAGGTGGTTTCCTGCAGCCTTCACCCTGTCCCACCACCTAGGCTGGATATCAGGACCCAGAGAGAGGGTGACTGGGCACTGGCACAGGCTCCCCAGAGAAGCAGTCACAGCACCAACTCCGACAGAGTTTAGGAAGCATTTGGACAACACTCTCGGGGATGATGGGATCCATCACATCAAGGATTCTTGGGATATCCTGTGCAGCACCAGGAGCTGGACTTGATGTTCCTTGTGGGTCCAACTCAGGACAGTCTATGATTTCATCTGAACATGCCATCATATTTTGGAAAGAACAGACCGTCATGCTGCTTACAGAACCAGGACTTAATTCATCAACACACTAAAATCAGCCCACTGCCGTGACCCAGATCACTCCCCCCTGCTCCAAACATTCAGCACAGCAGGGGAGAGTTGAATTCTTTCCTGCAAATGAAATCCTTGCAGTGAAGACCTAAAGCTTTTGGAAAAAAACCCAAACAACACACCACTATAGCAGAATCCCCTTAATTCAACTGCAGGTTTTCAATAAAATGAAACATCTAAGGGAATTTTAATAACTTGAAGGCAAGCCACATGCTTGCTGCTGAGCTGAGACAGCATAGGTTTTTAAAAGCTTTCTGATTTACTTTTAAATAGGAAAGAATGCAAAAGGCAAACCTCACATAAAAAAATGTGGGAAACCGAGGCTTGCAAAGGAAACAGGATGAATCACACCATCAGATTTTTTGGGTCACAGGGTTGTTTCTCAGATAACAGCAGAGATTTCTACTTAAACACTCATGATATGGTCCAGCCAAAGGTTGTGGCAGAGGTTTCTCCTCTTGGCCTCACACTTTTATGTGAATCTCACATGAAGACATCGATACACCACCTCTGTCTTCTCCAGGGGACTGGAAACAGCAGGACCCTGTGATCTGGAAAGTTTTCTCTGGACTGATGAGCAAGGAAAAAGAAAAGGCTGGCACAGAGGATGAAGCAGACTGGCTCACAAGTCCATGGCTCTGAGCGAGTAAAGGAGGAGCCGTGCCAGCTCTGTCCTGCACTGACACAGGTGTTCCAGGTGTCCCTTTGCCACAGGTGCAGCCACATGGGACAGTCCGTGCTGCTGGCATTCCCTGATCAGGCAGCACCTGGGCTCACTGCCAGCCACAGCACTGAGAAAGCCAGGATCACCATGTCATTTGGGGCTCTTTTACCACTTGCCAGGTGTCCTCGCTTTTCATGCATCTTTCAGCTTATCCCTATGACCACAGTGCCCTGGACTTCAGAGGCAGGTAAATGGCACAGAGTACAGGAATGAAGAAAGCTGAGATTGTCATTTCAGCCATGGATTTGCCAGAAACCACCACAAGCACTGAAAAAAAGGCAGAGCATCAAGGGAATGTGTCCTGCCTCTAGCACAGAGGACTTGCTGCTCTGGCATTACCACAGCCCACTGCACTTTCCACTGCTCGGAAGTTAAGTTGAGGTACTTTGGTTCTTGGTATTTTTTCCATAAGTTTGTCAGCCTAGTGGGATCAGTAAGAAATACCTGTGCCAAGTGCTGGTCAAATGTTGGTCCTGCTTCTCCTGAGCTTTGAGTTCTCATCCCCCAGGGATCTGGTGCTGTGGGGTTTCCCTGGGTTATCCTCCAGTCTGGAGATTGGATGTAGGGGGAGCAGTTAAACCCCTCCTTTCTTTCTAACCAGTGGCATTGGCACAGCAAACAAAAACACAGTTTTCAAGATCACAGCAGGTTTTATTCCCTCACAGTTCCTTCCTCACATGTCCTACCCATCTTGCATCACTTTATTTCAGACTTTTGAAATTCATTAGCAGTAAAAAAACCAAAATTGTATTAAAAGTATCTCCAAAGCCAGATGAGCTTACTATGTTAATTTTTGCATTTCCCCTCTCCCCTGCAAATGAATAAGATCCTTTCCAAAGTGCTCAGGGCATCTCCCTCTTGCCATTGACAGGTACAAAAATTGGGATGTTCATGCAAAATTTGGGCTATCCAAGCCAACTCTGGGCAGCTGAAAGAAAAGCCCCAAACTGTTTAAGGGCTCAGACGCAATTTAGATTTTTTTTTTTAACAGACATAATTTGCTGAAGACTTAGCTGTACAGTGATTTTCAGGTTCAATTTTAAGTTGCATTTCAGCTGTATTCAGACACGAGCACGGTATCTGCCTCTGGTGCAGCTGGGGAGAGGAGCAGACCTGGCCTGCTGAAAGCAGGTGCTGCTGCCAAGCTCCTCATCATCTCAAACCCTGCCTGAGAAGTACCAGCACAACAGCAGGTTTTTTTGGATGCTTCCCTTCACATCCCAGCCCAGCCTGACTCTGATTAATTAATGGAGTCTGCTGAAATCCCAGCCTTAGATACTCTGGCTGCTGCTGGCTACAGCGAGTGCACAGCTGCCTTCCACTCCCACTTGAGAGACTTTGTATTTACCAAGTATTAATTAGATGAATGTGAAGCACCATTTTCTAGGCAGGGGAAATTATCTGCTCTCTCCCTGCCCTGTAACAAGCTCATACTGGGACAAGTCTGAAAAGGGAGCAGGTAGAAGTGGTTCTTTCTTGCTCTGCACATCTGCCACTTCTCATATTTCCCTGCTTGCGCTGTCCTCCTTGACAAGCACTTCACTCCTGCTTGATCTGGAAAGGGAACAGCATTGTAAAAGATGGAGCTGGAGCCTCTTTCCCTTTTCAGATTACCACCAGAACTGTCCCAGAGACTGTCCTGACAGTCACACCCACCAAAGGGGAAGAGCTGCTCTATCCGAGGGCTCCTCCAAGTGCCAGGAGCTGCTGAATAAGTGACTCTGCCAGGTAAGCACAAGCAATGAATCCTTCCCTTCAAGTCCTCCAGACAAGTCCTCCAGACCAGGCTGGGCAAATATTTTTCAAGGCTGACCACAGGTAACATCACCCAGGGGGAGACAAGGGGGTCACCCCAAGATCTCCCCTTCACCTGAAGTGCTACCATTTAATAGAAAACGTTCACAGCCCAACTGTTCCTCCTGGTGGCAACATCTGCACCATGGATACTGAAGCTGACACCAGTAATTGCAGCATGAAAGGCTTCAAGCAAATACCCATCTGGAAAAAAATGGAAGAAATGTCATGGAAGGCTGAAGGCTGTGACGGAGGGCGAGCGTCAGTGGTAAACAACTGGTCAGCTAAATTTAGGAAGGCAGGTTGGGAGCTCTCCATGACCGGTTGGGTGTCTTCAGTTCAGACCACTGAGTCAACTAAAAACATTTAGCTATGACAGTGATGAGCTTTATAGAGAACTACAAGATAAATGAAGGGAAAAAGGTTATCTAATAATTACTGTCACTGTTTCACATCCAGCTGCATCCACAGCTCAGCTTGACCTTTGAGGAACAATGAATAATGCACCGTTCTGGTGGATGTTCCCCCTTTCTTGACAGACCGTCAGCACACTGCTAAGGGAGAACCTCTCCTGTTTGTCCTTTACTCACTGCTTGGTTCAATTTCTTTATGTAAGAGGACCAAGAAAATCCCAGAAAAATATCATACCTGTTTCAAAATATTTCCCCTGTAATTTAACATTGCTAAAATTCACAAACCATTGGGGCTCCAAAATCTGCTGCAGGGACAGTGGCACAGCTCTTGTGAAGCATGGGATCAAACTGATCTGTCTTTGGGCACCAACCCAGTCTGCAGTGCTGAAGCCACTGATCTCCAGGACACCCAGAACTGATCAAAACCAGGGAGAGACAGACCTGGATTCTGTGTCCAGCTTGGCAATGCTTACATGGTGCACAGGTAAGCCATGCCTTTTACTGAGCTAAATTTTCACGTCCTGATAAATTGGGCAATGAAACAGAGAAGTGTGAGGGGTGCTGGGGATGTGTTGCATTGTAGCAAACAGCTACTGAACTCTGCAGCTGGTCATGAGGAACCAAGGATGAGGAAAGAGAGGGCTTTCTGGGAGACCTTCTGGGAGGGGAAGGTCACACAACCCCATGGCAATGCAGTGGTTTACCAAGCTGTAAAATCAATTGCAATTCACCTGCTCTGCACCATTGCTTGTTCCAGGCAGACTTCATCTCTAGCCTGGCCTGTTTCATGTATCCAAAATTCTTTTTGTGGGCTTCTACTGCCTTCAGACCAGGCCCTAACAAAGCAGGCCCAGCAGGCACCAAGCCCCACAACCAACTCTTGACTTGGCTCATGTGCAGTGGGGAACACAGATCTGGGGCAGGAGAGTGCCCCAAGAGACACAGCTGGAGTTCACAGTATCTGGGGCTCTGCTGACACTGGGGTTTGGGAATGTGCCAGAGTGCTGAAGTGCCAGTAAGCTGTTTTGGTCACTGGCTACTAACGAGGGGATCATCCTGGCAAAATTCAAAGCAAACCTCTGCACGTGATCAGATAAAGCACAAAGATCAAAAGGTCTATTTAAAATCTGGAGAGAAGGGGACAGTCCCACCAACAGCTCTCTCCCAACACTTGGAAGTGTTCACACACATTATGATATGAAGGATTAATGGCTGGAGGTCACGGAGAATTTGTGCTTTCCCCCAGCTTCCCAAGGAGGTGAGTGACCAGTTTCTGCAGGGCTTCAGCCCGCACCACCGAGATGCGCAGCACTTCCTCGTGGTTGGCTTTCTCTTGGCTGTTGTAGCTCATCACCACTTTGTTGGTGATGAGGGAGATCCCAAGGACTCGGAGGCCACAATGCCTGGCTACAATTACCTCTGGGACAGTGCTCATACCTACAGTAGGAGAGAAAAGGACCAGAATGAGTCAGGATTTGCACCAAAACAAGATTCTCTCCAAGGCTGCAAACCACAATCCTACCCTCCAAGCACATGCCCTTGTCTCATTCCCCCCAGGCCTGTGTCTGAACTCTGTAATAGTTAAAGGCTGTGATATGTACAAAGCTCAAATAGCTGCAGCACTACGGTTACACCTCTGCTCAGCACAATAAACCTCCTGCATTTGATCCTTGTGTCACAGCTCCCTCCTCAAGATGTGTCAGACTGCTTGCAGACTTGCTAAGGAAGGAAGTATTGATGTGCTGTATCATTTGGCTCTTCCTTGACTAAAAAAACTATTACAAATAAAAAATTGTTTGAGGGAAGGTGAGCTCCTTTCCTCACACACAACAAATCTGCAGGTATTAATGAACAGACTTCCATCAGCCAGGGATCATGGAAAGAATCATAGCTGGAGGAACCATATTGATCATGGCACTAGTTTTGTTGCACACAGTTGGGAAGGTATCCATGATTACCATCCCTAAACAAGACTCATAAGGAGGACTGGTTTGTAGAGATAAAGCACATTGAAAATCTTTACAATTTCAGAAGAAAAATACTAGAAAAATACTTCATCTTTATTGGACCCCACTCAGTCCTCCTGAAGTGGAGTCATCTGAGCATGAGAGACTTTGTGTTTGGGAAATAAACACAAAGTTGTGCTGGGATCCTGTCCTGCGCAGCTGTAAGCACAGGGACTTTCTGCAAATCCTCCCAGGAGCTGCACTAAGCCACTGCAGAATGAAGCAGAAATACACAGAGCTCATTTCTCCAGCCCCAGGAGACTTAGAGAGAGAAAGACTGAAGGCAGTCAGCCTTGAGCAGAATTAACTGTTCAATCCATGTGCTCAAAGAACCCTGGCAGCTCACCCACAGCATCAGCTCCCAGCGCCTGCAGCAGGCGGCACTCGGCGATGGTCTCGTAGCAGGGCCCAGCCAGCAGGCAGTACACCCCTTCCCTGGTGAAGCTCAGGAACCCCAGCTCCTGTGCACTCTCCTTTGCCAGGCCCAGCAGATCTTGTTCATAAGCATCTGACATGCAGGGAAACCTCACTCCAAACCTGAAAGGCAGTAAAGGACACAGCCGTGTGACAGTGCTACTGCTCCCTCTGTCAGAGTCCAGGGAGGGTCATTCTTTGGAGGAAATGTTAAGGGCAGACCTGCCATGGATGCTGCAATCTCTGTCATTCTGCTCTTATCATCACGTAATTCTGCCATCAATTGTGGAATAGTTTGGGTTGGAAGGGACCTTCAAAGGCCATCTCATCAAAACCCATGCAGTGAACAGGGACATCTGCAGCCAGATTTGGTTGGTCAGAGTCCTGTCCCACCTCACCTTGAACCTTTTCAGGAATGGGGCACCTACCTGGGACATTCCTGCTACATCTAATCACCCAAGACTGACAGCACCCAGAAGTTATGGCTGTTAGAAGGTCTGGCACGACTTCCCTACTGCAGGAATCCTTCTGGAATGATCTTTCAGGGGCTCCTGTCTCTAGGGAGCACTGATGGCCTGTTCTCTCTCTCCCCAGTGACTGTTCATGATGACTTTTAAACATTCCCCACCAGACATTTGCTGCTCTTTGGGCTCCCTGAGGCACAAGAGTCCCACAGGCTGTCTCTGAGCCTGGCCTGATGGAGCATCAATCTCTACATTTAAGACCCATCACAGCAGGAAGCTGCTTCACATCTTGGAGCTCCAGGGCCATATTCCAGGTAGCTTTCATCTTCTGCTTCAAAACTGGGTCTCTTGCTTTAGGTCTCAAAATAGCAGCTCATTCCTGCTCCTGATGGAGTGAATCCTGCTCTTGACTCAAGGAGATGTAGATGAAGAAGTAGAAGTAGATGGCAAAGATTGTTATGCTGCCACTAAGGAAACCTGGAAAATAAACTCCCAGCCATGTTCACCAACACAGTTCAGTAGGAGTGGACCAGGTCCCTCATTTATGCTATTAAAGCTTCTGCTTGTTTACATGTTCTTCCAGCTGAATGCTTAGGGCAGTAGGGGGCTTATTTTGTTTTTATAAACATTAAATATTATATAAATAAAAACAAAATTTCCCTTCTAGTCTAAGGTAATAAGTATTCATCACCATGAAAATTGCTTCCCTTTTCTGAAGAATGGCCAGCAATGCAGAAGCCCAATCTCTAATTTATTAAAAAAATATTATTTCCACATCACTTCATTGCCTCCAGTTTTGCTCTGTTGTGCTTAGATAAATCCTTCCTGGTAGCTCAGCTGGACAGGATTTTAGGAGTTTGTTCAGCTAAATCTCTGCAATACTTTGAAACCTGATTCATAAAGACCTTTTGCCCATTTTGATGCCTTGGTCAGCAGTACAAAAGTCACTTCCCAAGAGCACTGCAGTCTCACCAAGATGTGCTTTTGGTAGGCAGTGAGGCAGCTATGCTGCCTTTGAAAGTTGTCCAGATGCAGTTGTTTGATTGGAGTTTCTCCTCCTGCTCCAGAGCAATTATTCAAGTCCAGACAGCTTTAAACACTCCATGTGGCTTCTCTGCTTTTGATCACTTTCCTCCAACCCACAGCAATACCTGTGAAATGTAAAGATGTTCCACTTCAGATGGTGCTGTCCTCTTGCCATGGAATTGCAGCACAGTGATTATTTCTCCCAAGGCAGCTGCCAGCACCTTTCAGATTGTTTCAGAAGCAGGAGCCAGGTCTGCAGTTACATCAGGAAGGAACTAACTAAAACCAGGCAGGCCACCTTACTCTCAGCAGAACTTTTTCTCTGGAAAGATCCAAGGACAACCCAGATGCCTGCGCCGCAAACACATCATTTTTCAAGAGGGGCCTTCCACCTTTCCAGTCTGATGGTATCTTGGAAAGATTTTGGGATCATAAATTCATTTTGGAAGAGACCTTGAGGTCATCTAGTCCAGCATCCTGCTCAAAGCAAATCCAAATCTGGTGGCAACTGCAGTTCAGGGATGAGGATATGTTAGAAGCTCCTCTCTGCACTCTTCATAAGGTGAAGATTCTGCTACACAGCCACTACAGGAAACCTGACTTCCCAGTTCAGCCAGCAGCAGGTAACTCTTGGTAGATCTCAAGGTTTCTGAAGAAGCTGGCAATACAACCACCTCTCATCAGAGTGATGCCTTCAGCAAATACAGAGGGATCCCAGGTTAAAGACCTGGATACAGCAGTGGTGATCAGGAAATTTAGAGCTTTCATCTTTGCTCTGCCTTCCACTTACTGCCTGGCCTCTGCTGTACCCATTCCATCACACCAGAAATGGCTGTTGATAAACCCAGGCTAGAGACAACACAGTTCACTGATTGCTCAGTTAAGAGGAACCAACAGAGAGAGGAGCTGATAAGAAGAGGAGCAGTGGGTGTCTTTAGCAGATGGTACAGCTGGTCATGTCAGGAGAAGGATCAGAAACCTACTTGTACAAAACAAAACCTTCTGGGGGTTTGTGTGTAAACTCCTTGTAGGCTTGTAAAAGTAAGCAACAGCCAAGGGAAGACAGAGCACGTGGCACAGAGCTATTGCTGTAACTCTTCCCTTGTGGATACCTGGAGCCAAACTCTACCTCTCAGTAAATATTTGTCAGTAGGCACCACTGGCAGTCCCAGCCCATGGCTGAAGGAAGAAAGGATTAATTGGTAACATGGAGCTGATGTCTTCTTACCGCTCATCATTTGGTCCACGCAGGGGATTCTGCCCTCCCAAGCCAAACAAGCTGATGTGATCCCTTATGAACATGATGTCCCCCACTTGGAAGTGGGGATTCAGTCCTCCAGCAGCATTTGTGACAATCAAGATCTCCACCCCCAGGAGAAAGAACACCCTGATGGGAAAGGTGACCTGCAAAACCCAAAGCATATGAGTATCACAGTAAGCAGACAGCTACTGCTACTACATCTGTAATATCACAATTTGTAGATGCAAAGAATCTATATATGGAGACAAAACAACCTTCTTCAATTTTAAACATTCCTCTAATTTAAATAGAATGTTAATGGGTTTTCTTAAAATTAAACATAACCTTGCAATGAAACAAAATCTTGCATTAAAATCCAAGACCTCATTTTCTACAGTGGCACCAAGGTCAAATAAAGGTGGTACAGAAAGAACATGCAGATAGTTTTTGCTCACTGCCAAGGTCTTGCAGAGATCAAACCACTGTGCTGATTGAAGTAACTACTTATGCACAATGACTTGGAGAGTAATCCAAAGCTAAGGAACAATTGGGAACTGGAGAAAAAAAATTAAGAAGTTTGATTTTGAGGAGTCACAAAGAAATTTGGATGATACCTGCTATCAATCAAATGCTACTGCGAGCAAAAAATTTCCTAATAATGGATACCACTTCTTCCAGAAATTAGTTAATTTTAATAAACAAACATGTCTTGATAAAGCTAGTTTTGTGTTGGGTAATTTTAACATAGCTGTTTTTCTACAAGAAGTTGGAGGGTGCCAATAATTGCAGTTTATATCCAAATGCAAACAACCTCAATGCAAAAAGGAAAATCTCAGAGCTATCCAAATAAACAAAGAGCCAATAAATAAATATTATTGTTGTTTTCTAGCAGAAAAGGTAGGTAACATAAATGGTAGGTAAAATAAATCTCCACACATTCCAGTATGTTAGCTGGGAGGTTATAGCAGCTTGCAGTAGCCTTGGAGCTTTTTCTAGGAAAAAAAATTTGTAAGCTATATAAATGCAATAGAAGATTAAAATAGATTATTCTCATTGAAATTTCCTGGTTGCTGATTTAAATCATGATTAAACTGACTAAGTTAAAGCATGTAAATTAATCTGCCTTATATGATAAAATATTTCCCCCTGCAAGAGTAGCAGGGTCAGCCAATTTGTGTGGCTGTGCAGCATCACCTTCACCCAGCAGAAGCCAACCACCTCTTGGTTTGAACTCCCAATTTCATTTTTTAGAGACAAATCTGAAATCTAAGAAAGACTCATTTCAAGAGCAATGTAAGTTCATTGCAAGAGCTAACATCCTGCAGCTGGATAGCAAGGCAAGCAGTCACTTCTGCCGCTTTTACAACACATCTCCCCATCATGAATATTTTCCTTAAGGAGAACTCACCGTGCTGAAGGAGTAGCCCTCGTAAGAGTGGAAACGTCCCTGCATGCACACACAGGGCTGTCCATTCAGCTCCCCAAACACCAATCTGCCAACATGCCCTGCCACTGGAAATTAACAGTGTCATTTTAGTTACAGGTCTCAAGGACTTTGACTTTAGAGGGATCTGTTAGTTAATGATTTTGCTTTACCACAAGGCCCTGCAAAAGCAGGAGCTGGAAATCAAATAAACAAGTACATATTTCTGTGCTATGATATTTATATTTTTTCTTTTACAGTGAACACACATTTCACCAGTGAAGGACTGGTTTGCAGACTTGAGTGATGCCTGAGTGAGGCTCTGCTGCAGGCTGCTGGTGGGTGGGGCACCGATGCCCTGAGTTGTGCTCACCTGTGCTCCGTGGGAAGTGAGGGATGTCCTCATACAGGAAAACTGTCTTGTTTTCCAACACATCAGCCAGACCTCCCAGCCCAGACCCGCAGATGATGGCAATCCTGGGCTGCTGGGCAGCACGGGCACGCAGCCAATCTGCTGTTTCCTTATACACCTCATAGCTATTTCTGCAGGAGGAGAACAGGTCAGTGAGACTATCAGCCCATTCAAACAACAAGCTTCAAAGGATAAAAGTCCTGAAAAGGTGCAGAAAAAAAGAAATTTAATTAAGACCATAATAATAGAACCTTCACTGCTATTATTGAAGATGCATCACTTTTAATCTCATGTATTTTACCCCTGACTACAGGGAAATCATTTGAATCCCCTTGGCTGGTTTCATTTTGTAGATGAATAATGGCTAATGATACTTAGATCACAGAAATGTCACAAGGCATAACCACTCCTGCTTTTGATGGGCTCTGGTCTCTCCTGAGTTACTGAAGAAAGGCAAAAGCACAGTTAGATTGAGAAATTCCAACCTATATGAGTGTGAATGGGGATGTCCAGCCTGTCATGGGGAAATCTAAGTGTGTGGAGCTCTGAAGACACCTGAACAACACAGCTGGAATGCTGTGCAGATGAAGGAGTAGACACTGTCATCTACAGTAGGTAAAGATTCAGGTAAACTTCAGAGACATGGGTCAAGCATCCTCTACAGAGATGGAGAAGCCAATCTCTGTAAGTGTTGAGTGCCATCAGCTCCCACTACTTCCATCTAGGCTGGTACCACATGTCACACACCCGCCTTCTCCAAGCCTCGTGCCTCCAGTACAGAAGGATAAATATGGAGATTTTACTCAGCCTCTTCTTTCCCACAGAGTGGGCATGGGATCACACCTGCAGTCCAGACATAGCCAAGAGGCCCAACGACATCAGTCTCCATCAAAACAAGTGAAAACCAGGAATTTGGGATCCAAAGCTTAGATTGATTCAAGAGGGTGATTCAGCAAATATCTTGGTTAAAAAAAGTCTTATCCAGCAGGGAGCCCCATTGCCTGAGGGTGGGATAGAAGTTGGCATTACAGGGCCTGTTGTGTATCTGCCTCATGGGAAGGGAGAAGAGTTCAACTTTTAACCTCTGAGCCCAGTGTTCAGATGCCTTAATCACAGTTTTGAAACACGATCAATAGCAAAATAATCCTGTAATCCTGTTTCCAATAGGACAATGCAGATACTTTCTGAAAGTCAATATCAAGGTTGATTGGAAACTATCCTCAAAAGCAGGGGTACTAATAGCAGTTCTTGGAAGCAACTCAATCATTACCATGGATGAGTAGAATTAATGATTGTACATGGTAGAGGACTGGGTCCTGGAGTGAACCAACACAGGAAGGGGCAGCAGTTCTCTATATGAAAAGTTGATCTGATTATTGAGAGGTGAGAAAATCAGATACTGTGAGGCTGCAGGTGATGTAAAATTGGAGGTGGTGACAAGCAGTCATTGTCCAGGAATGTTTCTTTCAGTTCTTTTTTATCTAGTCTCTTATTTCAAAAGGCGTAAACCTTAGTAATGCGGTGATGCTGCTCTCAGCAGTCTTAGAGGGCAGACAAAAAAGCTTCAAAGTGGTGCTCCTCAGTCTAGGAGGTCTCAGGCCATTAAGAGGACTTGACTGTCCATGTACAACTGGTTCCTCCAACTAGAGTACTAGATATTAAAACAAAAGTTCTCAATTCTATGCTTTTTCTTTCTTTATACTGACTGGGTCAGTAGTTACTGCACAGGTGTTTTCTGTGAGCATTTAATCTCTTAGCTGTCTAGTTACTACTGTAAGACCTATCCAGCACATGATACATCAAACTTAGTTACAAACCTAGTTACAAACTCTGACATCAAAAATACCCAAAAATGTCATAAACCTGCAATCCAATGGGAAGAAATAACTTCCATACACATCGATTAAAATGAAGAGTCATACTTAGCTGAAGCACTTTTCAAAGGAAATGTTTGGAAATGAGAGAGTTTATTTACCATCACGTACTGAATTTTCTAAGTGTATCATGAGCTCCTAAAATAAGCAGGAGCTGTGAAAGTGACATTAATAAAGACTACATTTGACTACGTTATCACTTGCTCCCAGACAAAAGCTTTAAAAGTGCTTTACATACATTAATGAACAATTCCCCCCAACTCCTCTGTTGAATAACTGTAATCCTTGTTTAGAAATTCAAGAGAACCAAGGGAATTTATGGGTAATACCCAAGCTTTTGACGTACCTGTGGCAGGCATGAGTAACCAACAAGGTCACCAGGATCTGTTCTTCCTCATGACCATAATACTGCTTGTTTCAGTATTTTTTAAAAGTGCATAAACCGTTGCAAAATAATATTAAATAATGGATATTATACCTATATCCTCAGAAATTTTAGAAATGTTGGATGGAACCCATTCAATGACTGCTGAAGACATCAGGACTGACTGAGCTATGCCAAGTTACAGTGAATTCTTTCCTTTTAAACAGAAGATATTAAAAATGCTTCTTAACCAAAGAAGTAAATCCCCAGTGCTGCATATGTTTCCCTGCTTGAAAGGAGCTCCAGCAAGTGCACAGGGGCCTGGCAGAGCCCTGTCCATCCCAAAGGCTTTGGGCACATCAGAGCTGTCCCCAGTGCTGAGAGCGCAGCGATGCCAAAATTAATCTGCTTGCAGTACTTTGCTTTCAGAAACATTCCGGATGACATCAAAGGGACTGGCAAGCACTGATCATTGCTGAATGCAAGGGAGATACCTGCTCAGCAGGAGCAAAGGGGGAGTTTGACCTGTGGGTCACCAAACAGAGAGCTCGGCCTGGAACTGCATGAGCACAAGGCCCGTGCAAGCTTTTTGACAGCTTGAATTAATACATGTAGCACAAAGGCCCCTCTAGCTGCTCTAACAATGCACACCTAATAATAGTGCTCGGTAGCATCGCTTTGGATTAAATCACAGCATCAGCTGAAAACATAATCCCTTTTATTGTGATTGCTGTCATCCACTGGAGGAACGCATCTGTTGAAAAACACAGGACTGTCACCGGTGACAGATCTTTTATGGCATGAAAAAAACCCCACTCTTATTGTGCTTCTAAGTTGGCTGGAAGCAAATCCATGTAAAAAAGCAGACATTTCCCAACAAACAGCTAAAGCATTATGTTTGGGGGCACATGGCCATACCTATTCACACTTTGTGCCTCTCCGGAGGAGATTTTTGCCTCTTCTGGCCCATAACCTCTCCCAAGGTCACCTACTCGCTGCCATATTTCATAATACCAGCACCTGCACAGGCAGATGGCCAGATTCCTCTCCAATAATAAGATGTTTACTTCTGAGCAGCCTTTGTCTGACATTTATTGAGTGCCCAGTAGAAAGAAAACAAGGTGAGGAAAAACAATGTAATTTTGTTAGCCCCATCCAGCTTGGATGTCTGTGCATCCCCTATTTCACAGCACCTTACCTGTCTTCCTCAGCATAGGCCATCCTCCTCCTCTCTGGTTAACCAAAAGAAGGGGATGGTTGCTGGAAATGGAGCTGCAGGGTTTTATTTGACCAAGGAGCAGAGGCCTATTCCTATTGAACCTGCAGAAGCTGCTGCTGTCCCCAGCAGTGAGTCAGGGAGGTGTGTCCCAGCTTCTCCCTGCTGTCCCCTGAGCATCTCTAATCCCAGAGTAGGAGGGGCATGGTCAGGATATCTGCTTTTCTGCCCTCACCCCACATGACACACATGCTCTAGAGCTCTGCAGAAAGCTTACATGCATGCACACACACACACTGTAATGCAGATTAAGCCTAGAAATTTCACACGCACGCACACAACTTTTCAGTGGCTGACAAGGGATCTGCCTGGATTTGCACCTCCTGTGTCACCTGGGAACCAGCTGGAGTCACCTGCTCCTGTGCAATTCAAACCCCTGGAGTGTGCAGACTCTGCGAGATGACCTGTACCACCGACCACTGACACCAGACCTTTCCATATCTCACATCATTACCTTCCCATTCTTTCATGGCAACCAGGGGTGATGACCCGTAAAGCTCCCCTCAGGATTTTTTATTCATATTTAATTGCCTCACCCTTCCCAAAAGGAATTATTTCTTTGAGATATGCTAAACCTCTGTTCAACAGAGTATAGGAGATACAGGAAAGAAGACAAACACCCCTTTAATTTTAGCTTTGCTGTGTATGAAAACAAATATAAAAACAACCTTGTCATATGGATCTGTTTGTGCATCAGTGTTTGATCCCAATAACTGATGTGAACCACATTTTACAGAGCCAGAGATGTTTCCAAGACAATTGAATGCCAAAAAAATTCAAGAAAAGCAGTGATGAGTAGAGACCTTACACGCCCCAGCTGAAAGGCCACATCTACAATATGCATTCACAGCTTAATAGATCCAAAAAGGACACATGGGGGTAGAATTTATAAATATACCGAGCAGGGATTGCCAAGCCTCAATTAGAATTTGTCAATTCTTAGACAAATCAGCCAGACATTAACAAAAATACAGAAAATTGGGCAGCACCCATTTCAGGTCTTGGATTTCTTATTTCTTACATTCTTCTTTCCTTTTTGATCTTGAAGACCTTGCATCAAACAGACCAATGTTGCCCCAGAAAACTGTCTCTGAGAACTTCAAAGTCAAACAAGGTAATAAATGCACCAAGGAGAAATCAGGGCATTTTTAGATAGAGATATACTTCATGCTGGAAAGCAGAAACCCATCGATGTCAGTACAGGCTGGGAGTCTAAAACAACCAGAAGAATTTAAAAAGCCAATTCTGTTTTATTTGTTGAAAAATACAGTTGGCACTGAAGTGATAGGAAATGGATCTGAAGAGAAACCATAATGAGGGCCTTTCCCCTCAAGTTCTTGACCTTTTCCCTTTCTCCCTCAAATTCACACTTCCATTTCTTTCTTACTTTCTCTTAGAAAGCTTAAAATGCCTCTTCTACAGAGACAAGCAGAGGGTTGCTGCCACTTCAGGACCCAGCAGTACATTGCTGTACTGGCACCATGGTGAATCTCGCTCTTGGTTTGCTGGAGGCAGTGGTAAAATCAATATTAAGGATTTATAAATAATTTTCCCTTCTATACCTCTTTCTAACTCTGTTCTTACCATGTTTCCCCTCATTTTTCAGGTATTTCTCCTTTTTTGTCGTTCTCATTCTTCTGAATCTTGCTCATATCTGCCTCTGCCTGTTCTAGGTATATCCTCTTTTATCAGCATTGTTTTTCTGTACAAAACACAGCAGACTGAGAACAGAGATGGTTTTAGGTAGGTTTAACTGCACCAAACCCTGTGCCCAAAGAGGGCCCACACTGCTTGGCTGTGAGCCAGTGTGCCAAAGGACTCTGCAAGTCACCATCACCCCAAGCAACATTCACCCAAACGCAGGGTCTTAGAGCCACTTCCCAGCTCATTCAAGTCTTTCTGCCCTCTGGAAGTCCAGGCTGCTCTTGCCACTACTCAGTACTTCTTTGAAACCCATTATTTGCTGCCATTAAATTAAATTACAGAGCAATGCTAGGCCCTTAATGTTGATTTTCCATATAGCTTGTTGGTATAAGCAGAGTTCGGATGCCCCCCAGATATGTTCCCTTCTTTAGCCTTAATCTGATTATGTTCATTAATCTGATTCTTTTTTGCAAAGCAGACAAGAGAGATCAGACAGCCTGAGAGCCCTGCCCAATTTGCTCTCATCTAAAACAATCTCCTTCCTAGTTTAGATTTACATGGAAAACAGGATTATCAAAAAGGGGCCATTTTCTCTGTCTTTCTGCAGTGTCTGTTATTTAACAGCAACAGAAATTATTTGAGTTTTAACCTGTAATGCTGCATTGGCTGGACAAGTACGAGATAAACGTTCACCCTACTAGGACAAAATTAATTTGAGCACTGAGGGCATTCATGCCAATTAGACTGCAGGGAATATTCCAAATCAGATTTATCTAGAAAAAGAAGGTATTGAATAGATTGCATAATGCTGAAAAAAAGTATTGAGAGTCTTCTGTCCTGAAGGAATCTCAGTTGTCTCTGTCTGTATGTGTCTGCAGCAATTTGTATCTATAATCCTGATTTTACTGCCTTGGCTGTCATTCAAACCCTGCTTCTGTAGTGAGAACTTCAACTGCTACAGGATGCAGATACAATCACCTGAAATAATTTTCTAACAATGCTGTGCATTCCTACAGCAATTTCCATCTAAAGAAGTGTTGTGAAGTATTTTACAAGCATTTCATCAAAACATTTAATTAATGCTTTAGGGTAAGTCTCCACTTCCCTGTGTGCTGACATTATCACAGTATCAAATTATCTTGCAGTCTTCTCACTTGTACTGCACATCACTCTTTCAGGAAGGGAAACTGAGCTGCAGAAATATTCACAGAGTGTCACAGTGGGGACAGCCTAGCCCAGAAGGAAGTATCCCCCAAAGCACTCCAGGCATTACCATGCCCTTACAGGTGCAGTGCTCACTTACCTGGGGAGCATTTCTCCCAATTTTTTCTTACTTAAAAAAAGCCAGGATTGTGCCTCAGTGTTTTGGAGGAGGGTGAAATGGCTCAAGTTTGGAAAGATTTTGCTTTTCTGCTGACTACTGAAAGCAAATGTTCCAGGTTTGATTAAAAAATTACTGCCAAGAATTAATCAGGAGTTTTGCAGCAATTTGGAAAGGCTTTGTTCTGGAAACTCATTATTGTCTGTACACTGGCTAGCCAGACAGCCACTGGAGTGTTACTAGCCACAAGAAAGGTAAATAAACTCAAATTATATACCAGAAAAGTTATTCCCCAACAGATCATTTTAATAACAATCTCTAGCAAGATCTGCCTGGAGTGGTGTGTTCTGCTCATTGTACATCGACAGGAAAGAGACCTCTGACCACAGTGAATGCAACAAAAGGCTGGCCAGGGGAACAGAAAACCAGACGTTCAAAGAGCCTGTCATGGTTAGCTGAGCAAAATGAGAGCAAAGCAATGCTTCTATGACAGCTCAAAATGTTGCCATGGAGGCAGGAGAGATACAGAAACTTAAGACAGGCAGCAGGAAACGGAGGAGATGTGTGTTCAGTTAGGCCAGACGTCAGAAAAAAGCTTCCAGCTGCCCAAAATGTGCTGTCCTAAATAGCCCTCCTATGAGGGCAGTGGGAAAAGGCTTTTAGGACAGAGATCAGTTAATGTAAAGGGTTTATGATGTTTACTGGCAGGGAAGCAGTCACAGCACTCAGAAATTGTATGCCTGCTCTGTAAAACCTCACCATCTTTGTAAGACCGAGGCAGAAAGAGGAAGCAACTTGATGAAACCTGGGAATAAATGATACCACAGAAATCGGTAAAAGAGCAGAGATGTCCTAATACCAGGCAACACTTCCATCTCCCAGCTCTAGGAGATGGATCAAACAGCAAAGGGTAAGACTAGGGTTGTGGCTATGGGAGTTTGTGAAAGCAAAAGCATCTGTGGTAAGGAACTCAGAGAAAAAGAGTATAAAAAGGATTATTTTGGGATTTGAGGGAAAGGAGTTGTACCTTCTGATGGGATACAAACAGCACAACCAGGGATCAGCAGTATGTCAGGCTTGGGATGAATGGATGGGCTTTTCAACGTGGAAGTGCTTTGAAGCATGCAAAAAATCAGAGAGTTCAAGGGAAAGTGTGGTGAAGGACTGAAACAATCCTTCAGCGAGGATAAGTGGAAAAGAAACCACAGATCCTGCTGGACTAGAGACTAAAAAAGGCAGGTACCATCTGGCCTACAATAAACACAACTTGAACTAAAAATTATAAGGAATAAGAAAGAATGCTTTCAGGCCTGTCACAGAAGAAAACAATTGTCAGACAATTAAATTATACTACACAGCTCCATGTATCCCTAAGAATCCTTGACAACAGATGAATTTCCCTGTTCAACACAGGTAAATGCAGTTCATACCCTGGCACCACAGCCAGCTGTTGGCCTGGGGTTGCAATATAATTTTCCACATGAAGAATATGACCTCTCCCTAGGAAGGCCACTTATGTATATCAAAACAACACAGGACCAAAGCTTATCCTGCTCTGTCGTCTGGTTTCTTCTTCAATAATTGATAATACTTTCACACAATGAAACTCCAGACCTTTCACTAGGTCTCAGGATCATGTCTTCATTTCCCCAAAGCCCCCTTTGGAAAACGCTGATTTCTGGAGGTCAGTAGGTGAACATACTACCACTTGTACTCATGGTCTGGCAGGATTTATTTGTGCTGTTCCAACAGGATCAATGCTTCCTCATTATCTTGTTTGTGGTGCAATAATAACACATTATTGAACAGTCAACAGTTTTCCCTTTCATTTCCGTGATTTTTTGTTTAAAGAAGCAAAGGTTAGACAATTGTCACGTCATTTTACTAACTGGCTACGTCAGACACTGTTTACTGGAGTTTCCCAACTCACTTTCCTTTTAGCAGATAGTGGCTGCAATTCCTCTGGTGATGAAAGTGAAACAAAAATCTGCCTGATGTTGGACTGCAAGCCAGAAGCAGAAGAGTAACTCTTACACATCAGTCCCCAAGGTCATGGAAAACCAATTCAATAAGGGCAACCAGCTGTCCCAGCATCATGCACCACACTGAAATAGATTATAGTGTTGTGATTTAGATACCACAGTGGCAAAGTTTGGACACTCTATTAGCAATAAATCTAATCATAATCATCCACATTATCACTGTGGATGATTCGTCTTGTGTCTGACAGAGCCTCCTGTCAACTGCTCTGCCACACCAACATCATCACCACAATTTACAAATATCTTGCAAAATCATGTGGGTTTGGGACTTATCTTTAGAAGCAGGGTGAGAAGTACTGGGTATCCCATGGAATCTATGAAGTTTCTTCATCGTAGTCTTCCCAGACAACTCCCTGCACACACACTCTATGATTGAAAGAGCTCCCAAATACTCCAGCAATACTCCCCAGCTCCATCACATCGTACAGTTATACCATGTATCTACAAAAGAAAAAAGTCAGGGGCATAAACAAGACTACTTTGTTCTTAATGAGATGTTTAACTTCCTATGTTTAACTGCCCAATATTCCCTTAAACACAGATGCTTCCATCTGTTGGTGCCACAGCTGTGCACACAGGTTATGGTCTGATTGGGAAAATACCAGCTGTAGATCAGCTGATAAAAATGTAGCTCCATAGAAGCAGGGCTAATGCAGGAGGAAAGTGCTATGTCCTTGTTTTAAGTATCTTACTAAAAACCCCAAACCAACCAACAAACAAATAAACAAACAAAAAAAGATATATTATTTTGCATAAGATAGAAGCGTCTAATCAAATTTCTGCATCAACTTGAAGAGAATTCAGAAAACATAGGAGGATCCTGAAACTTACGAGTTGAGTTGAAAGTTTAATTTCAGAAAAAGCATCACATTTTTCTTAAGCACGCTATTCAATCACATTTATTTTAGCTAGGACTCTTGTGCTGTCATGTGCTGAGTGATGAATTGTTTTCTCCTGTGATTTGGAAGAGCCTTATCTCCAGGAGTTCAGGAGAGTGTGACACTGAGAAGCTGCAAGCTACACTAAAAGCTTGGCAGGGTAGAAATGCAAAGGTCAAGCCTTGCTTACACACCACTTTCCCCTACGAGCTGAACTGTAGCTGCTCTCTTGGTAGTGTTATCCAAGCACTCAAGAACTCAAGAACATGTGAAAAGTGACATGTCTAAGAAGAAATTAAAAATGATTAAGCCTTAAACTCAATGCTTTAATTACCTATGACCCACAGAAGTCAGGCAGTGTAAACCTTGTGGCTGGTGTGCTAGTACACAGAAACAACAAAAGGAAAGCAACCAAAACATCACAGCACCACTGGAGATATCAGAAAGCCAAAACTAAAGGAAAGCTCTGTTCAGGCTTTTATTACAAACACAAGCATTTCAGACTGTAACATAACTTTGACCTTACCAATAACTTTAAATTCTTATGAGCTAAAGATAAGATTATAGCAATGTCATTGCTGTGTGCCCTGTACAATCAAGAGAGATGAGACCAGGCACTGGAGAACCCAGCACACCCTCAGCTCCACATCTCACCAGCTGCCCATCTGCTTTCATTCATTTGCCCCAGCTCTCCCTCTACTTCTGCATAGCCAAAGATGTTGGTTGAGTAAAGGGTGAAGAGGCACTGAGACACTGAGAGAAATCTTCCATCTGCACCTCAGCTCTTTCTCATTAGGATAAACTTCTTTCTGATGAGACAGCCAGTAAGTACCATTTTGTCACACCACTATAAGGGGTCAATACGACAGTCTTGACTTGAAAAAATACATTATCTCTTTTTTTTCCCCTCAAAGGGAAAGAGTTTTAGTCCTGTACTCCTGTTTATGGTAGCACTGGGCTAAAGCAAGCAAGTAGTTAAAAAGAGGGGAAGAAAGTTACCTGGTTATAGATCCCTGCACTCAGTTATGACTTTAACATACAAATTCTCTCATGTACCTAGAGCAAGAGAAAAGATCCCTTATGTATACATTATTATATCCTTAAGATGGACATGTAAAGGGTTTGGTTTTTTGTCACTTACTGGGCTTCAAGCAAAATTTCCCCAAGTTATCAGTTCTGGAGTGCCTAGTACTGATAACACTGAATTTCTGTAACAAAACTACTTCTGGCTTAGGACTGGATTGAGCTTCATGAAGAATATGTGATAGTGCAAAAATCAATAGCAGGAAGCCTGATATTAAAGCACAAGGATTTCTGCTTACTCATGCTCCATTGTTGGCTATTTGTTCCCAGAAGGGCTGGGGAGTGCCACATTCCTGAACCGGCATATAGGAAAATCCCCACAACATTTAATGTCTCGAAAGCAACTTGCACCTGCTGTCTACTGTAATAAAGAATATGCTCTGACCGTTCTGCTTCTGTGTGCAAATTAGATGCTGTTTTGCTGTCTAAAGTGTCTGTGTGTTCCCAGGGACGCTGCAATGGATGCTCGGTGATGCTCATTATGACTCTGCTAATATTTCAAGGCTCTTGCCTCCTGTTAACCCAAGCTGGCTGTAACAAGTCTCCTGGGGTTTGGAAAGGGCAGCAAGGTGGGTTATTATGTGAAGAGTCTTCTTAAGTACCTGCCTTATGGGTTACAGAGGGCAAAGCAAGCTCTGGAGGAGCATCACTGCTGACTGCGGAGACCCAGCGTGTGCTGAGCCGCGGCCTCGGCAGGGCTGCGAGGCGATGGCGCTGGGCTCAGGCTGCCAGGGCAGGCGGCCCAGGGCGTCGGGAAAAAGCACTCAGGGCGCTGAGCCCCAGCCCTGCCTCTCCAGAGGGTGGCCACACATCCCAACAAAGCTTTTCTCCTCTTTTCTTCCTGAGCAACCTGTCAGCGTTAGCGCGTGGTAAGTGCTGCGTGGGTAACTTCCAGCAATGCTGTCCTGCCCCGCTGCTCGGTGGCGGCCCCTCTGCTCCCTTCTCCTCGTGAGAAACAGCTGCTCTTAAGCTCCTGTTGCGGAAATGGAGCCGATTATCCGCGCTGCCGCCTGCCCGGCCTGAGCGGGACACAGCAGCTCCAGCTCCGAGCCTTCCCCGGCGCTGACGGCAAAGCCGCAGCAGCGCGAACCCCCGCGGCCGGGCCAGGGCGGTGCCCCCCGAGGAGAGGGCGGGCCGGGCGGCGGGCGAGGGGCCGGGCTGGGCGCTCCCGGCGGGTAAGAGCGGGAGCGGGGCCGGGCCGCGCTGCAGCCGCGGCCTCGCGTAGGGAGCGGGCGGCGCGGGGAGGCGCCTCGGGCGGGCGCGGCGCTACGAGCGGCCGGGGCGGAGGGAGGCGGCAGGGCCGCGCTGAGGCGGGGAGCGGAGCGCGGGGATGGGTGAGGAGGTGCGCGGTGGGGCCAGCCCGGTCCCAGCCGGAAGGGGACTGGAAATGTTGATGAAAAAGCAGGCGTTTCCCTGTTCTTGCTATTCGCTGAGCGAGCTGGGGTTTAGGGTTGAGCTTGTTAGTATTGTGGTTGGAGAACCTCTGGGATAGGCTGAGAGGGCTGGGGTTGTTCAGCCTTGGAGGACGCTCCGGGGAAACCTTAGAGCCCCTTCCAGTACTTAAAAGAGGCTTATACGAAAGAGAGAGAGTAACTTTTTACACAGGCACATAGTGGTGGGGCAAGGGGGAACGGTTTTAAACTAAAAGAGGAGAGATTTAGATTGGATGTTATGAAGAAATTTTTCCTTGTGAGGGTGGTAAGGCCCTGGCATAGGTTGCATAGAGAAGCTGTGGCTTCCCTGTCCCTGGAAGTGTCCAAGGCCAGGTTGGATGGAGCTCTGAGCAAGCTGGTCTAGTGGAAAGTGTCCCTACCCATGGCAGGGGATTGGAACGAGATGGTCTTCAAGGTCTCTTCCAACCCAAGCCTTTTTTGTGAGTAACTGGGGTGAGCTGTAATTAAAAGCCCATACTCATAGTGTTTAAAATGAAATAAACTAGTCCAGGGCAGAGCGGTCTGTGTTTTTCCCAGCTTTCCTCTTTATCCAAAACATCGTACAAAAATTATAAGATTAAAGCCAGAGCACATCTGCATAGAGGACAGTGAAATTAAATCTGCCCATTGAAAGCCCTTAAACAGGGGAAAGGCAAGATGAAACCTCAGCTGTATGTGACCATGTGCCTCTCTTCTCCTCAGAGGGCTGGTGGTGATGGAGACAGATGTGGGCTGCAGCCTGAGATGCTCTGTGGGTTCGAGGAGAAGGGTCAAGTGCTGAGGGTGGCCATTGTCTCCAAAGTTTCTCAGCTCTTTCAGTTTTAATCCAGTATTTTCTCAAACTCAATTGTTATGTAACACTTAAGGTCACTGTATTTTGCTTTTAAGGGAATGGGGGGGCTTGAGGGATGGTTAATGTGATAGGCTGAGAGATTTCCTATTTCGGGTGGTAATTTTGATTAAATTATTTTGCTTAAATGAACATTTTCGTTTGGAATAAATTGCTGGCTGGCTGATTTCTGGTTAGTGCCTGTCACTTGTGTGGTGTATGCTTTGTGCTGAGTGGTGGAGCAGATTGCAGCAGCCTCGTCAGCTTTGTGTGGAGTGTGCTCATGTTTGTTGGCCTTTACGCACTCACAGCACAACACTTAGCACTACTTTCTTCTTTAAAATCAAGCACATATTCCCATTGACCACAGCTGCAACAGAGTCCTCTCGCTTCAGGTTTATCACTGTTTTCTCAATCATTAAAAGAAGGCATAAGGGTTTGCAGTCATCTGGCAGAGTGGTAATGCTGAGCGGAGAAAAGGGGTTTTGCTCTCTGGCTGGTGTTCAGCATCCCTCCAGGGCCCTTCAGCTGAGGGGCAGTTCTTGAGGGTGCCAATGAGGGGCTCCCCCAGCATTGTGCTGGGTCTGGTGGGAGGGCTGTTCCCACTTGGGAAATTGGAGGAGCAGCAGCTGTGCCTCCTCTCAAAGTTGCCTTTGCTTGTGGCTCCCCACCCTCCGTACTTTGAGCTCTCGGATAAACACTGCCATAATCAGATGATAAAATTTCTGGGCCACTTGCTGAATTTGGAGAGCTTGTGGTGTGTTCTCTTTTTGTGACAGAGAGATATTTGTATTTAAGTGTTTAGACCCATACAGTGAGCAGAATACTCTGAGCTAGTGAAGGGACAGCTGACTCTTCACTTACCATGTAAATAGCAAGAAGGGCAATTGAACTGGTGAACCTCCTGATTTCCAAATGGCTTTTTTTAGGATAGCACTCATTTACTTTCCTCATTGGTGCATGAGTCCATGAAGCATTTACCTCTGTTCCAGAATACAGCTGTTAAGCAGGACACACTGTTATTTTTTATAACAAGCTTTTCCTGTTTCTGTACTGGTATGATTGGAATGACATGGTTTCTTCTCCCCTGCTGTTGTCCAGGTTGTGAATCCAACCAAGAATGGATAAATGTAAGCAGCCTTGTATAAACCAGAAGACCAACCTTGAAAAGTTCAGTCCTGAAATTCTTTCTGAAATTGAGAAGCTCTTTGCGAAGAAATTTACTTACACTAAACCAGTGAATGATGAATGGAGGCTGCCAGATCCCAGCAATGCTTTTTCATGTGATCATGTGGAATTTCACTCCCTCCTGGCTCTGAAGGACTCAATGAATGAAGTAAAGAACCAACTGAATGATAAGAACCTTCAGGATTGGCATCGGCACACCTCATTTACCAATAAAGCAGGGAAAATAATATCTCATGTGAAGAAATCTGTGAATGCTGAGCTCTGTACCCAGGCGTGGTGCAAGTTTCATGAGGTCCTGTGCAGTTTTTCTCTTCTCCCAGAAGAAGCTCTTCTAGATGGGGAGCTGAATTCTGTCCACCTCTGTGAAGCACCTGGAGCTTTTATAGCCAGCCTTAACCACTTCTTGAAGTCCCACCATGTCCCTTGCCACTGGAATTGGGTAGCTAATACCCTAAACCCTTATCATGAATCCAATGACACCCTTCTGATGATCATGGATGACCGTCTGATAGCAAACACGTTACCTTGGTGGTACTTTGGCCCAGATAACACTGGGGATGTGATGACATTAAGACATCTAACAGGGCTTCAGAGCTTTGTGAGCAATATGACCACAATCCACTTGGTAACTGCTGATGGCAGCTTTGATTGCCAGGGAAATCCAGGTGAGCAGGAAGCTCTGGTCTCACCCCTTCATTACTGTGAAACAGTCACTGCTTTAATGATCCTAGGCACTGGGGGATCCTTTGTTTTGAAGATGTTCACTCTGTTTGAACACTGTTCTATCAACCTGCTCTTTCTGTTAAACTGCTCTTTTGAGGAGGTCCATGTCTTTAAACCAGCCACCAGCAAAGCTGGAAACTCAGAGGTCTATGTGGTTTGTCTTCGCTATATGGGCAGAGAAAGCCTTCATCCACTTCTTCCAAAAATGATGCAGAATTTTGGAACAGAAATGGTCAACAAAGCCCTTTTCTCCCAGCAGGCACTACCAGAATCATTCCTTAAAACACATGAAGAGTGTTGCATATTTTTCCACAAGTGCCAGGTAGAGACTATCTCTGAGAACATCCGTCTTTTTGAGCGCATGGAAGAAGCGGAGCAGATGAAACTGAACAATTTAAGAGACTGTGCAGTAGAGTTCTTCATGCAGAAGTTCTGCATGAAACCCATAGGCAGAAATAACTGGCTTGTCAAGAAATCCCAGGCTGGTTGCAGCATGAATGCAAAATGGTTTGGGCAAAGAAACAAATATTTTGGTACATATAACGAAAGGAAGATGATGGAAACCCTGACATGGAATGATAAAGTGTCAAAGGGCTATTTTAATCACTGGGCTGAAGAGCATAGTTTAAATAATGCTGGGAACATGTGCATCCTGGAAGGATCATTTTCTAACCTTGAATGTAGCCTTTGGTACATTTTGGAAGGAAAAAGATTGCCAAGGGTAAAGTGTTCTCCGTTTTGTGATGTTCAGGTCTTAGACAATCTTAATGAAGCTATGAAGGAGTTGGGTGGTGGGATGCTGAAAAGCAGATTGGTGCTGCAGCCCTGCCACTCTTGTGAAGTTCTTCCTGGGGAGCTCATACTGGCAAAAGTGTCTGATCTCTCCAAGTGCCATCAGGAAGTCCTAAATGAAAGTTGTAGTGACCAATTCAAGTGCCTTGTGGTGGGCTTTCCCTCCCTCTGTGATACACAAAGCCAGCCCAGTATGGAAATAAAGCCCATGGACTCAGCCATGCTGCTGAGTTTCAGCTTCTCTTTGCTGTATGATGGAGAACCAAAGTACCAGCAGCAGCTTTTGGAGTGTGTTCTGCATTCATTGGCCCAGCTGGCAGCAGGAGATGCATTGGTTTTACCTGTTCTCTCCTGCCTGACCCGCTTCACAGCTGGCCTGGTGTTCATCCTGCACTGCTGCTTCAGGAGCATCACGTTCGCGTGTCCGACCTCGCGGGAGCCCCTGAGCGCCGGCGCTGCTTTGCTGTGCGTTGGATACCGAGGGGTCCCTGCACCTGTGCTGGAGTATCTGCAGCACCTGAATGCAGTCATGAACTCTTTGCTGGACACTGAATCTCCCCAGCAGGTCCTGCAGTTCGTGCCCATGGAGATTCTCCTTCAGAGCAAGCTGTTGGAGTTTCTGTGGGATTTAAACACAGCCATTGCAAAGAGACAGCTCCACCTGATTGTGCAAGCTCAGCAGCAGCAAATGACTACTGACATTCCACTTTAAAATAATTCTAGAACTGTGTGAGTTGTTGCTGCTAGACCTTGTTTCACAGGCAGGCAGAAGGTGTTAGAAACATTGAAAGTAACATTAATGCAAAACTGGTGTGACATTGAGAGTGTTGGGAGGATGTTTTTAACCATCAATCCTGCTTGCACCATATTTTCTATTATGAAATAGGAGAAGAGAAAAGCAGACCTTGATTTCTGGCCACTGAGCTGGGTGTTTTAGGATGCAGATTAAGATAGAATCCTTGATTCTGTGGAAGCAAGGGCTCCACGGAAGTGGAGTGAGCATAAGCCTCCTACTACCATCCTTAAAAACTGTCTTTTGGCATCCCTTTAATTTACAGTTGGCTTAATTCCTAATGGTGACGTGGGGGAAATCCTGTGTAACTTGACCTACTATTTTGGATGGTATGAAATGGTGATGGTTTATGGGTGCACATCCCCATTTACCATTCTTAAGCAAGAGCCTCTGAAGTTTCACCTCGTAGCCTTTGAATATCAGCCTCTTCTTTAGCACTTCAGTCAGTGAGGACTGAGATGAAAATTTCCTTGCCAAAGCCTGATAATGGTTTCTCCATCTCATTCTTGCAGCTGTCTTGTGAATGCCATGCTGATATCCTGAGTTCCAGTTCTTTGTGCACTTCAGTCACTTGACAGAAGGATCAAATGGAGCTGTTTATGCCAGAGAAGTGCTCAGCCTCTGGCTGTTCATTGCTTACTCTTCAGGCAATAATTTGGATTGCCATCAAGCCCTCTCTTGTGACTTCTTATGGGTCCAAAGCTGAGCTCAATTCTCAAGAATGAAATTTGCTAAAAGAATTAGCCAGTGGCTGTGGACCCTTAGGCTTGTAACACACAGAACATTCAGGAGAAGTTTTAATGCAGGAAACTTCCACCAGCCACGAGAGGCTCATATAACATGCAGTTGCTGGGATTAGCCAGCCTTTCCATGCTAAAAATCCTTAAAACAGCAGCTTTGAGATGTTACCATCTGAACAAACAGTTCACCAGTTGTGTGCTGCCTTTCTTGTGCACACAAGTGTGTTGATGTTTGTGTGGGAACCCTCAGGGTTGTACAACCATGAAGCTTTTGTGTTGTAAGTAATTAATGTGACTTTTGTTGTGAAGGATGCCTATATTTTTTGAAGTAGAAGAAAAGATGTTTATTTATATGGCTGTTGTATATTTTCATTTTATCAAGAAATGTTGGAAGAGTTAAAAGACCTTTTTTTGGAAAAAAGAAAGGAAAACAAATGTTGTTTGAAGAAAATAAAGCCTTTTATTTTAGGTTCTCAGTGTTGCTGTTCACATGTTTCTTTACCAAACATGGAAGAAATCAATGAAATGCAGTAGGGGAGCCTGGGAAATGTTAAATTTTTTTAATTATTATTTTTATTAGCCAGGCTTTCCTCATCTTGCCATTTAGATCCATCCTTCATGAGTGAAGGGTACAGTCTTCATTTCTCTCTAACTTTAACTTTGGAGTTTACCAGTTTATAGAGACTCTTCTTGCAGATGTGGTCAAAGCATTGGAGGCAGCCTGCACACAATTCCCTTGGCCTTTCACTGAGCCTTACAGTCCCTGTCCTCTCTGTGGTTGCAGCAAGGATTTTGTCTTAAGGACCTTCAGTTTCTTTGGCTACAGCAACTGCTGTGGTAGGACAAGGTTGTTACATGCTGTACTTTTGTGTCCAAAGTGTTATTTATTCTTATCCAAATGTTCTCATTCTAATTGCTTGCCTTCACTGAGTGGTGTGATTTAGAAAAAGTTGTGTGCCTTATTCCTCAGGGCTGGCCCTGCTGCACTGCCAGGGGCTCCAGGTGATTGTCTTTGGGTTGGCTGTCCAATTTGTCTGGTGACTGCTTGCTAACTAATTTTGATTGCAATTATTAATGCTAATATGTTTTTCCCATTGCCTTTCTCTCTGGAGGTAAGCAACAAATTAGAGAGCTGGGGAAGATCATTTTGTGTCCTGGAGATGTGAGATGACACAGGAGATGAATCCTGTTCTGGTACCTTCACTTCTGTACAGCTAGTTGGTGTTTTTTGGGGAAATTTTTATGCAAGAAGTGGAGTTGAATGGAAGCTAAACTGCATGACAGCCTTGCCTCTCTTGGTTTTAGAAAAGCTTAAGACTTTGGCTGTTAATGTCAAAATGTTCTTCAGGGGACGTGAGGACTTTGGAAGCATCCTTGAAACAGAAGACTGGGTTGGATGTGCTTGTTATGGGGATTGTCAGGTTGATTTTGGTAGAAATACTGTTTAAATGGGTTTATGGTTTTACTGAATTACAGGGAAATGTAAATGCTTAGAATTGTATTCAAGCTTATAAACAGTTTTATGAAATATTTGCATTTACAATATAACAGTATAAAAATGGTGCCTAAAGACATGAAATGGCAGATTGGAAAGTAAAGGGAAAATACAGATGTCTTAATTTTGCTGCTGGAGACCTTAAAAGATGCATATGCAACTTCTGCAGTCCTTAAAGTCAATTTATACACTACATTATTTAGATTATGCATCTTATTTGAATTTTGATAGATCTTAATATGGTAGCATGCCTGGCAGTTTTTGAGTTTAAATAGTTGGTGTAGAAACCAAAGACAAAGCACTGATCCCAAAGCAAATTAGCTTTCTTTGTGGCTGAACAGCTCTTTAACAAATGTCCTTTTTCTGTCTTGTGTCAGATCCTCTGTGTCCCCCATTGAGACTGGGGAGATGAAATTTTATCTGTGCTTGCACTAGAGCACCACAGTTAATGGCTCCTTTTATTAAAACAATAATATGAAGTTGTATATTGAAACAATATTTTTCCTCTAGGAAATTTGAAGAGATTTACTGAAGTGCATCTTCATAGTGCTTTACTAAATGGGGATGACTCGCTTGTTAAAGAATTGATTTATCTAAATTGGGGGATAGCAGGGAGAAGTGCCTGTCACTGCTGGTGAATTGATTTGTTTAGATTGGGGGATAGCAGGGTGAAAGTGAATCAATATTCAAAACTTATTTGTTGCTGAAGCCAGAGATCATTATCTGGGTATCAAAGAGATGAATGAGGAAATGCTGCCTCATATAAATGAAAACTCATGCAGAGGTAGCCCTAGGTCCTGAGCTGTCAGGTACCTGTGCCTCAAAACAATGACCCTGTAGCCAGTGGGTAATGAAACTTCAATTAAGACTAAAGAATAAAGGGACTGTGGTGAAGTACCTCAATTTAAGTCTCCAGAGGGTTAAGGTGATTAAATACTTGCTTTATAATCAGTTGACTGCCCCAGGTTGATGACAGAGCACAACTCAACACCATTGAGTTGAAATGTAATGAAATCTGTCTTGGGGTCACAATTAAACCTAATTCCAAGGTGGCTGCTGAATAGCTGCATGTCCCCACAAATAATGATGTGCTCTGACAGATGAGTGTTCAGCAGAGGAGTGTGGGGCTGTCAGAATTGTGTGAGCCCTCTGAGCAGCTCCCAGTGATGCTGCTGGTACCCAGCCATGCAGCTGGAGCAAGCCAGAGCCCTGCATGGAGTACATCAGTAGCACAGGGTGTGTTTGGGATTGGTGAACTAGGGCTGGTGGGAATGGTGATATTTGGCAGCAGAAGCGTTGTCACACCTGAAAACCACATGGCAGCTCTTTGAACTGGCATTGAGTATTAGCACAAACTGGAAGGGACCTGGATCCAGCTAATGTATTGGGAATTAAAGGAAACCTACTTCAAAAACTTACTTTTGCTCTTTGGGAACACTGGAGGTGCTGGTCCACACCTAGGGTGAGCTTGCACTTTTTGTGGAAGCACCGGAGGAGGCTGGTGTTTAATAATTGTCAGCACTATGGTCTTAACTATAAATCACAAAGTAATTGATTTCAGGGTGTTAACGAAATTTAGATTTATGGAGAAGTTCAGTTATGCCTAAGATGCACAGTTAATAGCACTGGCACTGAATAAAACCCAAATTAACTTTGTTTCCATTATGAAACAGGGTAGTATTAGCCCATAAATTTATATTCATATAAGAAGTTTGGCTCTTAATTACATGACTAGCTTTGTGAAAGTTCTGTGCTTAAAAACTGTTTTCAGACTTGGAAACCTGTTCAAAGCTCTGGATATTGTCCAACTTTCAATTCCCAGCAGTATCACTGCTCTGTGTGCAGAAACTCACAACCAGACTTTGACTGGATTTGCTCAGACTTTTTGGAGGGAAGAGTTTGAGTAGGAAATGGATTAAACTGAGATGTAAATTCACTCTGACTAGTTCCTCCCTGGATTACAAAGGGGACAGGCAGGACAGCCACTGCTCCTTAGGCTGGATGCTGGGACAGTGGGGTTTACCAAAAAGGAGCCAGAACAGAAGTTACGAATGTACACTGTATAAATTTACAAATGTGTGATTGTAAATAAGACAAATTCAGAGTCCTCTTGTATGATCCTGATGACAAACTGTGCTTGGTGAGTGTAACAGGCCTCAGAGCTGGTTTGGGGCTGAGCACATGCAGCAGCTGAGAAGACAGACCTATTTATGTTCCAGTAAGTGACCTTACTCATCACATCCCTCTTTGCAGTTTTGAAGTGACCCCGAAGGAAACAGTGACAGCAGCAGTCTCAGGAGCGTGAGTGGAAGTAATGAAGCAGTAATTAGCAATTAATAAAGTGTGGTGAAACTTTTAACTACTGCACTGGCCTAGAGGTCTAGTGCTGGAGTGGAATAGTCCCTTGGAAATCTACAACTCGGAAGATTAATTATCATAATTTCCTTTAGACACCATCTGCTCTTGGAGCCAACTTGTATATTTACTTTTTCCCTTGAAGGTAAGTGAGTTTTAAGGACTCCACTTCTGTGGCTTTTCACAGCAGAAATTAAATAGAAGCTGGGATCAAGATATGGGGAATGAGGTGACTCTTGTGGCTGATGTGTTCTACGGAGACCGTGAGGGAAGGGTTCTGTTGGAATAGCCAGCAGGGTGTCAGGAAAGTGCTGGACAAACATGGAATGAACCTTCTTTGTAGCTGGCAGAGGGGAGGACATAAATTGAAATTGTGCTGTCTCTGTGCTCTTCTCTTCCCCTTCCCACCTCAAGCCATTCTGAGCAGTGTCTGGAAGATGCCACTTTCAGAGAGTGTGATCATGAAAGGTGAGGATTGCTAAGGAGCCCTCCTGACCTGAAGTTACCATTTGGCTGCTGACAACAGGCAAACCCAAGAGAGGTCAGTAACCCTCTCTGAGGAAGGAGGACACCTGTGGCTCTTTGCTCCTCAGAGCTGTTGCCCTGTGTTGCTTTAGCAGGGATGTGCTGGCTTCTGCCTTGCTACGCACTGGAAGGTCAGCTAAGGCCAGAAGCTGAACTTCATCACCCCTCCTTGCTGTCCTAAAGATGAGCCTGAAAAATGGTTAGATCATGAAAATATACAGCCAAACACCACCAGCCTTCCCCTCATTCCCAACTGTGTTAATAATTCATGGCAGGAGCTCAGAGCAAGTCAGGAGAGTCAGGTTAGGTTGAAATATCTTTTGGTTTTCAGCTATAGGAATGCCCAATGGACTTGAACAGAGCAAAACACTTTTCCAGCAGTGAAGGTGCAAAAATGGGACATGGGAATTTTGGAATATGTCAGTGCAATTTTAGACATCACTCGTTTGCACTGAAGGCTTGTAATAATGATTCTATTTTGTCTTGTGTAAATCAGTTTTAATTAATAGAGCAGATGTACCAACAATGCATCTGGAAATGAAACGGAGGAAAAAAGAAAAGAAGCAGCTGGTGCTAGTGGATGTAAATATTTGCTTTTTGGGAAGTGAAGCTCTGCAGAAACTTCAGGCTCCATTTCAAATTCAGAAGCCTGTTTCTTATGCCTGTGGAGATATATGGAGCAGAAAAAATTAACTAAATCATAACGCTGCTTTATTTGAATCTAGTGCATGTGATGTAAGCAGCCTGAGTTTTTGGAATAGGGCCAACACATGAAGTCTTGGTTCCTGCTGAAATATTAAGACTTTGTTGATGCAAGGTGCATTAATTCCAGAGGAGCTCTCTCTGTACCAAGAAGCCTTCCCAGCCCTCTGCAGTGCAGTCCAGTCTTACGAGCACGGACAAATGGAAATGCTAAAGTTTGACACTAGAGCAGAGCGAGGTGCAGTGATGCTGCTGAAATAGGGCCTGACTGGCAAACCAAGTGTAAGAGGTCCATATATCTGAAAGCTGCTGCTGGGGAGGTGTGACAGATGTGGGGAGGGACTCTGAGCCTCCTGTGAAGCTGAGGATTGAAACAAAAGTAAGGCATGAATTAGGGCTTTGCAGGTTTTGGTGGGATTCTCCACAGTTCTGCTGTGTTATTTTTGTTCCCTCTTAACTGCAGAGCACTCTTTTAAATCTTCGTCGCTTCCTTTTAGTGTTGAACCTTTTGTGGAATGCCAGGCTATGCTATTTGTGTTAGAATTAGGAGAACTTTTTGTTCTCTTTTGTGCTTTTTTTTTTTGTTAGTGCCTGTAACTGCTAAGAAGGATTTGAAAACACAACCCTGAAAGCTCAAAGTACCATAGTAAACATAGAATGTAACATGCAGAACAAGCACACTTTTAAAGCAAGTCATGACTGGTGAGTGCTGATGTCCAACCTGGAACTGGCAGTGTGGGAGAAGGAAGACAGTAAGGGTTGATCCAGAGCAGGTATTTTGTGCTTGTTGAACCAGACAGTGGGGGTGGGAAGGATTCCTCGAAGTAGTTTAAGTGGTAGTGCACATATTGTTAATACTTACTGCAAGCTCTCTAAGGATAAGACAGTAAGTTGTAGAGCAAGGAAGTCTTTTGGAATAGGACATCAGGATGCTTGCACCCAACCTTGTGAGTACATGTCCTGGTTTAGGCTTTTGTGCCTTGAAACTGAGAATGCCCCACACCACATTTTTTGAGTGAACACCTCAAAATGGCAACACAGCTCAGAGCTGAGCTGGATCTGGATCAGAGTGGAGCTCCTCTGTCCTTAAGATTTAGATAAGAAAGTTGCAGGTGTAGGTGTGTAAGTAGTGCTGCTGCTGAGGGGATTGGGTTTTCCAGGCCTGGGAGCAGATTTATAGCCCTGTCTATACTGCATTTGCATTGTGGAAGCTTGTGTACAGTAACACCTCACTGTCTGTCCCTTCAGAGCTCTGCTGTCAGCTATTTAATACCCTACTCTGGTTACTGCTGTCATTGTCCTGCTATCCTTCATCCTTCATCCTTAATTGTCCTCGGTGAGCAGCAGGCATCGGGGAGGTGGTGATGAAAATGTAATGGATTGGAAGAGGCAGCAGGACCACTGGCTGTGAGAGATTTGTGTGGTGTTCAGTCTCGCAGGTGAAGCAGCTGAGATCTTTCAGAAGGATGATGTGTTTGAAGATGGGTCAGACAGGGTCACCAGCACATAATGAAGTTTAATTTTGCACTATAAAGGGATTTTCCACTCAACTTCAGACCAATAAGTTATTGGTACTTTAAAAGCAGAATCTCCTTTAGTACTTTTGTCATTACCAGGTGTTGAATTGGCAGCTGACAACCCCAGTGATCTTTCTTGTCTATCCATCTTCCATGCCATGTCTGCTGTCCCTGTGGGCTTAGGGTGTGTGCATTTCTGGAATGCCTGCACACATTCCTCTGTCCTTTGTTTCTTATGGGAAAGATTGAATTGTGGTCAGTCACACTTCCAGGATCATATCCCCCTCAGGTAATGGGAAGCCTGAAACTGTAGTTTGACTGGGTAATTATTAGAATTTAGGGTTGAGGAGTCAAATGAAGAGAGAAGAATGCAGAGCACTTTGTACAGGTACAAGCCTGTACACCCTGGTTGTGTGTGTATTCAAATGCAGGGCTCTATCTCCTCAAGCTGCAGAAGTTATTGTGTGGAATAATTCTCTGTTGTTTGAGGATTTCTGGAAGCTTTACTAGAAGAGGTGTTATGTTCTATCTGACTTATTTTATTCTCTCACTACAGCCAGGGTTGCTCTGACTGTGTCCTTAGGGTGTCCCTTTCAAGTCCTGGCCTTCTGGGACTTGAAGGGCAATGAAAAATTTGCCTTCAGATGCAGTGGACTGTGTGGGGGCTCTAGCAGGTGAGACAAGGCTGTGCCTAGAGAAGTGATTTTTCTAAATATGTGGATACCTGAGCTGTAGCCACCAGCTTCCAGGAGCACTATAAATTGTGCAGGGCCTGAGCTGTGCCTTAGCTGACCCTTCAGTGTCATGTAAACCTGTTGTCTGATGTTTAAATGCTGGGGTAACCTTGCTCTGTAGGGGAAATGGGAAACTTTGGAGGCAGTGCTGTGACACAAGGCTGTAAAGCAAGAAGGAATGATTTGTCAAATGACACTGTCACCTTTGATGTGGTGAGGGGAATCAGCACAGGGCACCATGTCCTGGGTGGCTTGCTCAATGTTTTGTTAAGGATTTGAGCTGCCCATTTCCCACTGAGCTTTGGGATGCAGATGTCAAAGCTGGCTCTGTTTAGATGGAGCTGTGTTTCAGAGCTGCACTTCAAAAGCTGGTGGAGAATGTACCAGCAGGGGGGACTGTAATTGCCATATATTTTTCCCATAATGATATGGGGGAAAGAACAGGGGCAGCTAATAATAATGAGATGTTACATCTGATGACTCCCAAGTCTTCTTAGGTCTGCTGTGGAAGGCAGGAGGAGGGAGTGGAATCCTGTGTCTCTTCAGCTGTGTGGATGCTCCCTTTTTTAAAATCCTGACTTAAAAATGGAATGCTTGTTAAAAAGCAGGAATTAACAAGGGCCAAGCTCTTTGCTACCCGAGCTGTGCTGAACTCTGCCCTTGCACCAGAAGATAATTTGCCTCCCGGTGGTGGAAGGCTGAGAAATGGCCCTCACAGAAAGGAAGCAACTTGCTCAGTCAGGCTTCCTCTGCCCTTTCCTTTTTATTTAAGAACAAAGAGCCAACCCTGATGAAGGTGGGATCAGTGGCACAAAAGGTAAGTCAAAGGAGATATTTTCAAAACCTTACCTTTATGAAACTAGAGCAGAAAGGAAAGTTAGGGTGACTGATCTTTGGATTTAGCTTCCTCTGTAGCTCTGACAAGCCTATGAACAATTGCCCATCCTACCATGAGTGATTGTGAGCAGGACAGCCCACTCTGATGTCTGTCAAAGTGAACCTGTCAGATCAGGAGGGAGCTTCTCTTTCCCAGCTAGAGAAGAGATGGTGTCCAGTCCTTACCCTCCTACAGAGCCAAGGGAGTGACCCTCAGGAAAAGAGTGGTCGTGGTTTGCATCTGGGCAGCAGAATGGGATATTTACCTTGTGACACAGAGGTATCTCTAGGGCAAAGCAAAAAGCTACTTCTTTTGATGAATGTTAATTTTCACTCTGATTTTATCCTGTCTGAACAGTTTTGTTGAATCCTCACTGTTTTCCCCAGCTGTCCATCACTGACTCTCATGCTTTGATGGCTCTTGTCACAAATAGCATGGTAAAAAGATCTTAGTTATTTTCTCTTTCCTTTTTTCTCCTTTGAGAAGTCTCATTTACTTTCTGCAGCTGTCCTAACTCCCATCCTCCTATCATTACTGGGTAGCAATGTGGCAATTAGAGCTGGCCACCCCCAGGAGGAGGTGTGCTCCACTGGCTTTGAAAGACTTTGCAGCACTGTCCTTTGTGCTCTTCCCCAAAGCTTTTCTCCCTGTGACATGGATTTTAATGTTATGCTCTTCCTTGTATAGTAACATCTGTAAAGATACAAAAATGTCTGGGACCTGAATTGGTTTTGTGAAGCCTTTACTCTTTGCATCTTCCTTGGAAGGTATATTGCCCCCCAACTCTTTCTCTCCTCCTCCTTCCCCTTCAAAGGTTATCCTGGAGGTGATGTAAAGGCATTTATTGGTTAAATATTGACGTGCCAAGCAAGGCCAGAGAAAACACCAGGTGACTCTTTCTTGGAGCACCAGCCTCTATAGTTCTGGAGCCAGAAGGGGACATTTCTGAAGGGAAGGTGTGACATTCAGATCCCAGTGCTCCTCACTTTGTCAGTCTCTTTCACACCAGCTTTCCCTCCCCAGGCTTTGCCTCATCCACTGCTCAGGCTCTGTGGCTGTTCAGCTGCCACAGGCCAAGAGGCTGTTGTGGGAATCAAGCTGGTCAGAGACAGCAGGACTTGAACTAGTAAGGAAGGAAGATTTTTTTGGTCTGTCTGATCTTGCTGAAGGTGCTTTCATTACCATTTCCCAAGACCAGCCTAATGCTGGGGTTGAGTCGGACCTGAAGGTTTACTGTGGAGACAAAAGGATGGGGAAATTTAGAAGTTAATTCCTAATCCTGTGGGCATCAGCAACATTTTTAATGCTGTCTCTTGGATAACTTGTGGGAGGCATTTAATGTTGGGTTTTGTGGAAGGTGGTGTAAAGCAGTTCAGTGCAGCCGGAAGCTGGAGGCAAGGCTATTTATTTCAGGGCTTTGAAGAGCTCTGCTCCAGTGATAGCTGTCTTATTGCTGCACTGGCTGGTTTTATTTTGCTTTGGAGCAAAGGAATAAAAATGTTCCTCTCATTTCGTTTTCTCTGAGGTGAGAAAATTCCTGGAAGTCTGTTGATGAAGTTGAGGAACATCTTAATCTTTTTTTCCCTGAAGTGGCTTGAGTGCAGCTCCCAGAAATTCAGGGCTTGGAAGCCTGAAAGCACTGACTGGATGTTCTGAGAGGACTTCTGACACAAGGGCTGGGCTGCAGATATGGCTGTGGGTATTGGAGGGAGATGCTGGATCTTAGTGAAGTGACTTTTTTTTGTTTGAGATTGCTGTACTCTCTGTACCAATTGCTAATAAACTACTTTGTGTTGGCAGGGCTGATGATCCATCAGCCTGCATTCTCAGAGATGAGCCCTGTGCTAGGGCATCACTACAGAGAGCTTTGTCATATCTTGATAGCATTTGACATTTCCCAGGCAATGCTTAAATCTCCCAATTGACCATGTTTAACCCTTTTCCCTGAGAGCCTTCCAGTAGTGACTCCTCTAAACTTTAGTTTTCCCTTCCCTTACCAAAAGCTTTTTTGTCACTTGCCATGTACTGCCAATGAATCTCTATCTTTGTTGTTTTGGGCTTTAAATGTTGCCTTTAATTAGGATGTGAGCTTTTCTGGCTGTGGGCTGATGGACAGCTCTCTGCTGATCAGAACCAGGAGAAGAACAGAGGGATTACTGTATTGCTTCTTGTATTTGAAGGAACAGTCCTTTAGCCCACGTGGGTTTGGATTTAGGAGGGGCATACCAGGCCTCAGAATCCATCAGTTTATGCCAGTTTATCAGCTGTTCTGTTTCTGTCCTGCTTCTTGCCTTTAATTTGCAGAGCCAGATTAAGGCTGTGTGATGCACAGAGATTCAGGGCAGGGCTACCTTTTGCTTCAGGACAGAATCTCTTGATCCAGCTCAGTATTTTAAGCAGAAATTGCATGCAAAATGGAGCTGAATGAACCCTACTCCTAGCAAGAGCTGGTAGCAAGGATGGATGAGCAGTTCATTCACAGTCATTTAAACACTGAAGAAAATAAGATGTGTGTTTAAAATTGCCTTCTCAACCAGTGTTTGGCATGTTGATGTCTCAAGGGTTAAAACACCTCTGGCAACTTGCATCAATTTGTGGGTATTTAAAAGTACTCTGGACTAAGCAGGCAAATTAGTTAAACTGTGTTAGCTAATTCCCTGGGTAGGGATAACTCAGCCAGACCTGTGCTGAAGACATCTGGAGCTTGTCTGGTGTTTGCAGTGAAGATTTCAGACTTTTTCTCAAAGACTTGGTTGGTCTGAAGTGACTGATTTACTACCCAGAAGGTAGGAAGCACTTTGGAATCATTCCCTTTTGATGGAGATTGGAGAGAGACCTTTGCTTTTCTGTCCTGGACTTTGGATAGTGACTTCCACAGTGATCCCTTGTTCAGCTTGGGTCTGCTTTTTGTCATTAGGATATAGCCTTTTTTTGCCTTTTTTTTTGCTTTTTTTTTTTTTTTTTTTTTAGCCTTTAACATTCAGACCCCTCACTAACAGCATGATGGGAATCTGGCATGCAGAACTATTTGTCTAGAGAGCATCCATTCTGCTATTGGCTTCAGGAATCTGGAGCTTCCAGCATTACATCTTCCTCCCTGTTTTCCCATATTCTGGGCATGTATTTGTTTCGGGTCTTGGCCCCACTGTTTTATGAGCTGTACCCCTCTAGGCTCAGTTATCAAGTGTTAGGAGAGACTTTGGTTTTTGCACTCTGTCATTGCAGTGCCTGTGTAAGTCACATATGGAAAAGTCCAAAGTGCAGGAATATGGAGGTGGCAAGTCCTCATTATTTTGCCCTGACTCCTGAAAGAAATGAACACCTTTAATCACTGAAATTTGGATGGCAATGAGTGATGCAAAGCAGTTGCACAGTTTTAATTTTAGGGAATCAGCAAAAGAATGATCCTTTGCTCTGTTCCCTCAAGTAAACTGTTCTGCATCTGTATAAAGAGGAGAGCAGCAGTTCTGGTTTTGCTTTGATTTTTGCAGTGAATGTTTGCTGTATTTAATCTGCTGGGCTGTTAGTAACAATCTCCCTGCAAACAAGAAACTTGTGAGGAGCTGAGCTGAGATTTCCAGGTTCCTAATCAGAGGAAAGGCTGTCCCAGCTAAATCAGAGTTAGGCTCCTGATTGCATCCTGATAGAAAGGATTATTCATGCAGTGGAAAACAAATAGAGCTGCTGTTTGGCATATATTAGCTGAGCAAATCTTGGCGCTCAGTATGTGTTAGAGCTCTGCTTTTCTGAGCCATGAGCTGGGTTTACTTACAACTGGCCTGACTCTGGAATGTTCCCTGCTTCCTGACCTTTCCTCTGTGGTAAGGCTTAGGTGCTTTGGGAACCCTTTTCCTTTTTTTCCTTTTCATCAGCCCATTTACAACATGCTCTGTCAGTCTGTTTGTGACTCAGGCCTCTCTTTACTATTTCCTTTGGTTTGTACAATCAACTGCCTGGGTGCCCATCTCTGATGTGCTGTGTTTATACTCAGCTGCTTGCCCAGGCAGGGAAACAGATGGTAGTGATGCTGTGGCCTTGATAGTGCCTGCCTGGTGCTGTTGGACTGCAAGAGGCCATGAAGAAGAGAGACCAAAGATAAAGGTTGCTAAAAGAGGTTGCTTTTATTTCCATGGGATTCTTGGTCTGTTACCCATCTTCTGGCACTTGTATGTGCAGGGCAGATAACCTCAGTGCCTTTCTGCTGTATGGTATGAAACAGTTGGCATTTTGGTTCAACACATGGCTGCTTCAAAACAAGCAACACCCACAATAGGAGCCTTTTACTTCTTTTTCAAAGAGCCAAGGACATTGAACCTGTATGCTGAGGTTAACTTACAGAGCAAGGACTATGGGATCATGGCACACAGTATCTTTTGGAGCCAGTTTTGTAGCTGATAAATGTGTGTCTGGTAACTTTTTAAAGGCAGGTGAAGGTTTCTGTAAGCCAGGGAGGTGGGGAATCTCCATCCTGGGAGATACCAAACACTGCTGGGTGCCTCCCTGCACAATCTGCTTCAACTTGGAAGTTGTATGGTTTGTGCAGAAGGGTCGAACCAGAGACATCCCAAGTCTCTTCCACCCAAATCTTTCCATAGTTGTGTGCCTGATCTCACTGATCACCTGTGCAGTCTGCTTTATGTGGAGTGAAAGGGAGTGAAAAGAGCCTCATAAAATATGTAGAAATGTCTGCTGTGGGCCCTGGCAGGGAGCAGATGCCAGCTGCCTTTTCTCTTCTAGATGAATTTATTTTACTGGAAGAAAAACTGTTGTTGCTGTGAAGTTGCCACGTGGACTTGGGGCAAGTGGGAGTGTCAAGAGGGGAATTTGGGAAGGCAGGAAGCCCAAGCTGGCAGCAGCCCCTGCCCTGCCAAGGGACCAAGGAGGGCTTTGGAAGGGATGTGCTGGGAAGTTCCTTGGACTGCTTCTGTCTCTGAGAGCAGCTGTTTACCTAGATTATTAGCATAGTGAGAGAGGGTTTCTTGTTGGGTGTACATCCCCAGGAGAGGTTGTGCTTGATACCTGACCTTTGTTTTCACTTCATACCAGGTGTTTCAAGGCCTTGAAATTTTGCTGTGGGCTCAAATGGCACTTAAGTCAAGGAGGACAAACATAGGATTAGCTCCTAGGGAGACAGCACACGTGCAGGAGTTGTGCTCTCTCACAGCTTTTGTGGGAGACAAACAAGCTTAGTGGGCCAGGAATAGCAGGACTGATGATGCACATTTGCAGAGGGTTATGTGCCTTCAGAGCTCTCTACAAATGTCAGCCAGTTTGTCTGCTGCCCTGCAAATGCTACTTGCTGGGAAGGAGAAATCCTGCTTTCCCAAGTGAATGTTCCTCCCCAACTGCTTTTCAGCTCAGTTTGCCAGTGAGACTAAAAAAATAGGCTGTCCTTATGTGCAAGGTCTGAGGATTGCACAGAGATGCAGCCCAGTGAACTTGAAAGCGTGGGGGGGCTGGTCTGATCTCCCCAGGGTCCCCTCCTGAGCTGAGGGCATGCAGGGACCTGTGTGTCCAGTGAGGCAGAAAAGTTTGCTGAGCAGTGGAGAGCAGCAAAGCCAAGGGACTGGAGGTGCCATTACAGCCTCCAATGTCCTGTCTGGAGGGAGATTTGCTGTCTGATCTGCTGCCTCTGTGTGGGGAGGGAGGGCTCTCAACAGCAGAGGAGGGAGCTGTGTTCTGTTAGCAGCTGGAGCCTTCCCCAGCCAGCCTGCAAAGCTGCTGCTCCTTTTGCTCCTGGAGGAGTGTTATTTAACAAACTGGCTTCCTGACCAGCCTCATTGCTGGGCTAATTCCCAGGTCTGCTCCCTAAAGAGATTCATAGCTCCCTTTGCAGCCCAGCTATTCCTTGTGAATTGTTGATGTATCTGGCTTGGTTAATTCCAAACCTCTCTATACAGAGATATCATTTGTTAAAGGAGTTCTCAGATCTGAAAAGACCAGCCAGGAAAAAAAAATAGTTTCCAAACAGGTTTGGAAAACTCTGTCTTGTAGTCATAGGAAAATTAAACTGAAGCCATCTTTTTGTGTTCAGCCCAGCAAGTTGTTGTGAACTTGTGTGAGAGAAATTAGCATCCAGTTCCTAATTTAAAAGGTGGGACCGGCAGCCAGGGAGGATTTAAAAAAAAAGGGATCTGCCTTGAGGTTGTGCTAAAGAGAGACTGTAGATATTTGTGTCTCAACAGTCCAGCTGATAGATGCCTCTAGAGCTTCCTGGTGCCTGGGCATAATTTTTATGTCCCCTCTCCTGATTTTTTTAGTGATGGAGGATGCTGAGGGCTGAAGGTGGGTAGCTGAGGCAGATGTTCTAATTTGACTGCAGACATGCTGGGCATCTAAGCCCACAGCAAACATGGAGTTTGCTCCATGACAAGACACTTTGTGCCTTCTGTAGGGCAAGACCCTGCTTGTAGGTAGCTGCTGGAGAAAAGCTGATGCATAATAAACTTACACCTTAATTTTCCTATGCAGTATCATCTGCATCACAGTTCTGCCACAAGGCTGAGATGCTGTTTTCTCTGCCTTTTAGGACTGCTGCAAGCACTTGTTTTAAAGGTATGTTGATCCAGCCAGCAGTGCTTAAGAATATGGACAAGATAAGGTTTGTCAGAAGCACAATTTGTTCCCATCAGGTTAATGAAAGATGCCATTTTCTACTAAGAAAGCTGATTTTATATGTTGCTGAAACCACTGGGCTGCTTTCAAAGTAGGCTAATTACAGAGAGAGGATAGATCAGTCTCTCTGTAGCTTTTCCAGCACTGGGATGAATGCAAGTTTTTTGCTTCCCCTTGTCACTTTACCTTTTCCTCAGTAAATATGGAAAGTTGAGTAAATATGGAAAGTGAGATTGGCCCCTTTGTCTGATACCTGGCAGAGCTGTAATTAGATGAGTGCAAGTCTGTGACCTTCGCTGTCATCTAAGGTCCACAGTATGTGCTGCCTCTGGCATGGAGAGGAGAATTTTTTTTTTTTCTCTGGGAAAGAGGAAAATGTTTGGGGATGGTGAGGGAAATTGGGAAGGTTTCCTCTCTGTAGCCTGCCTGCCCTGGGAGTCCCTGTGCTGCTTTGGAAGGGGAAGTTGCAGGGCTGACTCTGTGGTGGCAAGGAGGGATGCTCAGGGACAGGCAAACAACAAACACCTTGAACAGAAGGGTGGTGGCTCTTTGTCCCTTCTCTTATGCTCTTGGTTATAGGACATCCCTTGGGTCTGCCAAGGCTTCCTGGAATGCTTCAATATCTGAACTACAGGATAGGAGAGAGGAATGAGAGATTCCTATGGGCCCTGCTGGGGATCCCAGCTCGTGTTTTGCTGGGACTTTGCTCCGGGGTTTGCTGGTACCTGAGGGTGGAGCCATGCTGGACAGGATTCAGGCAGGGTGGCTGTTCCAGCCAGCACACCACTCCTTGCTGTTTGCAAGGACAGGAGGGTTCCTGGACATGGCATAGTTCTCATGTGTTGCCTTTCCTGATAAAATGAGCCCTTATTTACCAAGATTGAATCTATTCCTACTGCTTATTGCCCACTTGAAATCCTCCTTGTCCCCTGCTGGCCTTGTCCTTGCAAGAGCTGCTGGTTGTGCTCCTGCCGCAGTGGGGAGAGATGGAGACAGGATGGGAGCAGTGGCTGGCAGCTGACAGTTTCTTTTTATGTTTCCATCTGTTCCCTCTCTTCCTTTTTAATGAGATCAGGTGCCAGAGTGCACTAGGAAGACTTTTCAATGTGAGAGGAAGTCACAAATGGGGTACTCAGGTCCTTGCTTTCATCCTTGGCAGAGAGCTGCTGCTCAAATCAAACCTGCACCCTCTTGAGCTGTTCCTATAATGGGAAACCAAAACTCTGCAGTGAGGCTGACAGCTCCAATCAGGTGGGTCTGTCCTGAAGCTCAGCCTTGGAGCTCAGATGCTTGTGCTGATGGTCACCAAGATGCAAACCTGGCTGTTCCTGCCCCCACTTAGGTGCCTTTTAACTTTTCATAATTTATTTATTTGATTTTTAATTTTTTTTTTTAATGTGGCTACTCTCTGTCTTCTAATCCCCCAGTTGTTTTAAATGGTATCAGTGGCTGGACAGGTTTACTCTTTCAGGCCCTTGGTGTTTGCTACACAGACCCAGTTGACCAGGTTTTCTGATCACCACTCCAATTACACAAATGACTCTGCTTCTGCTTTGTTTTGAAGGATTTTCCTCTCTGTTTTTGAGGCCATATAATTATTATAAAGCTGATCTTTCAAGAGTGGGAATGTTTCCCTCAAGGAGAATTCCAGGAGATGTTTGGGGCTGGTTTTATTGTGATCCCTTTTATTCATGGTTCTTGGGATGTGTGAAGGATGAGAAGAGGTTCAAAGGATGAACCTGAGGAGCTTGTTTAACAGTTCATTGTGGACCCTCTCTTTGTGGAAAATTACAATCTGTCCCTTAGCTCCCATTGCCAATATATGACATGATGGGAGTCAGCATGGAGACCTCAATCAGATGAAAGCTGTAGAGTCTGACAGGACCTCCAGGACAGAGCAGAGGCCCTTCTAGGGGGTGTACCAGGTGCCTTGTTTAAACATCAGAAAGCCATGGCTCATGTTCCAGCCCAGAATGGCCTCTGCATGCCTGTTTCTTAGCAAAACTCCTGATCTTCTAAGCAGAGGGATTTTGGATACAAATGCAGTCAATTATTTGGCTAAGCCAAAGGCCATCCAGTAGTCCCTCCTTAACAATTCAGCCAAATGCTTTGGGATTTTGCATGAGTTCAAACTCTGCAATTATGGTTGTTGTGTGGTTGTATTGGACCTGTGAAGGCAGCTGCCCAGTGCAAGAAAAGCCATATTTGCCTTTGATTTTTTTTTTTTTTTTCTTGGTGCCTGCTTCAGCTGGCAAGTTCCTTGCCCAGCAGCCCTGTGTGCTGCAGGAAGCTGCACCAGCTTGCTGGCAGCAGCAAGGACAGCAGCTTGTTCCTTTGGTGCTTCTCAAGTAATAAATAAAACAAGCTACTCCTTTCACAGCGCTGCTTTTGAACAGCCTGGTGCTTTGTAGTTGCTCTAATCATGCCAGGTGCTCCTGTGGGTTCAGGTTGAAATGCATGTCACGGGCTGGGTTTGTCCCTTCCCCGTGTCCCACTTACAACTGTTGTGTTTTCTAATCTTTCTCTCCCTTTCTTCTCATCACAGAGACAGCTGTTGGTGTTTGGAAGTGCCCTGCAGAGGCACTAGACCTGCTGGGCTGGGGATGACTGACTTGCTGTGAAGCCAGGAGCCAAGGAGACCCATCCTACAGCAAACAGAGCTGCCAGGTGATGCCAGAAGCCAGGTGCCAGCCAAGCTGTTGTGGATCTGGTTATGCACAGTTTTTCCTTAGCCTGGAGAAGCTGGAGGGAAGGCCTGTGCCCTGTCTGTGGCATTTGAGGTGGTCCTTGGGGCTGGCTGTGGGATGATCGTGCTGGGTGCTTAGGTGTTCCTTTAGTTTTAGTGGCATGAGATGTCCATTTCCAGAGTTCTTGGGCTTGCAGCCTGTTCTGTGTCTTGGGTGGAGCAGAGGAGAGCCTGGTGCTCCCAGCCTGTGGTGCCCTGTGCTGGAGGGTGGGATGGAGAATGCCCTGGCAGGACCCTGCTGCAGAGAAGGGCTGAGTGTGAGGGAGGAGACACTGAGCTCTGCCTCTGTGATTGGGAAAGACCACTAAGCCCTGGTCCTACAGAGTGCTGCTGCTGCTGCATGTTACTGTCCCCAGTATCTCAGGGTCTCAGATGATTTTTAGCTTCCAGGAAACAGGATTAAGGTAGTTGGGATTAAGGTAGTGGCATCCCCAGGAAAGCTATTGAATCATCCTGTAACTGCACAGATATTGTCACCCTTGACATGTATCCCTGTTTTTTGTAGAGGCTGACATCCCATGTCAGTACCTTGCTGAGTCAGGTCTGAGGCTGCATCCAAAGCCCACCCATTTTCCAAGGCACTGTCTCCTGGCAGGCACAGCCGTGGTTGCTGCCTTTCCTAACCTCCATGTCAGAGATTCCCCTTGAACTGTGATTAACTTCTGGAGGCTTGTAAATTTTCTTTTGCATTGACATAAAGACAGCTCACTGGATTAAAGGATTTCACAGAACTAAAGAAAAAGAAAATGTAGAAAGCATTACACTTGTTGAGGTCAAGGATTTTGCTTTCTTTCAAGAGGCAGTGAAGATAAAACAATTTATTCTTTTCAAATTAGGTAACTCTGCAGCTAATGTCAGGGTCTCTAAAAGGAAGGAATTTGAAATAATGTCTTGATTTAGAAAAGAATACAGCAGCATTTCAGGGTTTGAAAGTGAGATGTAAATTAAGTAAAAAAGAGAGGAAACCAAATTGATTCCCGGCATGGGAATAAAAAGGGAGAAAATAAACCCAAGGCTGTGTGTTGAGATCTGTGCTGCCAAAAAATAAATCTATGTTCTCCCTTGTAATGGGTGATTGTATTGCTCAGAGGAAGGCAGGGGAAATTTGGCTAAAAGGACCTAACTTTATTTTCATTTTTTCTCAGAAGAAAACAAATACAACCCTGTTTGGAACAAAGAGAGCTGTGGGCTGCTTGTTTGGAACCTCATGATTGGACCTTCCTAAGGTTGCAGCTGGGTAAGTGATCTCAGGGCAATTATTCAGTAGGGAATGTAAATATTTTGATAACATCTAAAGTGATTGAGCATTGCAGTCAGTCCTTTCTTGAAGTGAGCACTTAATGAGTTAAAATGGAGGTAGGAGCACTCCCATCTGCACCTCTTCCATCCTGTGAGCTGTCTGCCATCACTTTCCTCTTTTCTCTGGATCCACATTGCAGCCTTTGCAGTAGCTTTGTGTACTCTGCAAGACACCAAAAGTGTCCAGTTAACTCTGTTAAATGGTTTGATCTGGTGAGTGCAGCAGTGATGACAGGAGAGATGTTTCTGATGTGCCTCTTGCAATCCCTCCAAGGTCTCTGGTTTTGGTGCTCAGCTGCCAGTGTGCCTGCACTGTGAGGTCATCTCAGAGCCTGCAGTTGAGTTTTTTGAGGATGCTGGCTCTGTGTCCTTCTAGCACTGCAGCAAAGGAGAGGTTAATAATGCATCATGCCTGCCTGCTGCCCTTGGCTGTATGCTCATTTACTTCTGCAGGAGGAGAAGAGCTATGCAAAGAGCTGGTGCATACAGAGAGCCTTTCCCAGGGGATGGAGGAAGGATTTTGGCTCCCTGCACTAACAGTTACCTGTGCCTGTAAAGAGGGCAGAGTTTGGAGCCTGGTTTGATCACACTCTGCTAGGATGGATAAGATGCTGAGATGCCTGTCTTGCTTTTGTGCTGGGCTGTGGGCAAGTGTGTCCCCTCTCTGCTTCCTTGGGACATGCTGCAGTTCTTGCAGCTGTGTTGGAGTTTCACTGTGTGTTTGCCATGTTCATTATGTGCTGTCTTTGAGCTGCTGTTACTGCTTTGACTCAAGGCACTGCCAGCCAGGCATTGCCAGTATCCCTGCAGATGTGGGCAAGTGCAGCTGCTTTCTGCTACCCTGGGGCAGGGGAACCACAGCAGCTCCTCTGTGGGCACCAGGTGGGTGCTGAGCATCCCTCTGTCCCACTGGTGTCAAGGCAGCTGATGCCTCTGAAAACCACCACTGCCTCCTCCCCTGTGACATCCCTGTTGTTGCCCTGGTGGTGTTGGGGCTGGCTGGGAAGTCCTGCTGCTCCTGAAGGAGATCCACAGCCTGGCTGGCTCAGGGGATACAATGTGTGAGTGTGGCCCTGGAAAGTGGGGGATGCTGGTGATCACCCCTGTGCTAGAGTGCTGGTGGCTGTGTCCCTTCTGTGGATGGAGGGGGGTTTTTGGTGCCCAGGTTGTCTGGCATCAGGAGGAAGAGCTTAGGAGCAGAGCTGAGTGGAGAGTCCTGTTTGTAGTTAGAGAAAATAAAAAGGCTAGGCTACTCCAGGGGGGTGCAGATTACTCATAGCAGGTTCTCCAGATGTGTCCCACACCTGAAGGATTGGAAATGATCAGTGAAGTTAAAGCTTGTTCTGAAACACCTTGGGATGTTACAGAATACTAATACCACAGCCAGTGCTGTAGTATTACAACAGCAATCCAATACTTTTCTGGCAGCCAGTATTTTGTGTGTGTGCTGGAGAAGCAGGTATGAGGCTGGAGCCAAGGCTCAGCAGTTTTATTCCTGTTTCTGCTTTTGGCTGGTTCTCTGTCTCCAGTTTGGTGTTTCTGAATTGAGTTAATATTTATGGTCTTCCAAAGACTGAAACTCCTTTGTTAAAACTGGGCATGAACACACTTTCACTTTGATTGAGAAGCTTTGGAAGTCCAAGATTAAACCATCTTGGCTGGGGTTGAGATTTACAGAAACATTTCAAGAACTCAGCCAGTGCCCAACCCCTTCATGTCCTGGCAGGTGAAGGAGCTGGTCAGGATGTGAGCATTGTGCAGCCTGTGCTGTGCACTGAGAGCTGCTGCTGCACAAGTGAAGGGATGGTTCAGAAAGGGAATGGGGGGTCTTAGGGATGCTGGGAATGTCCCATGTTCCATCTTGGGGATGCAGCTGAAAGGTGCATTAACAAATCCCTGCATGTCAGCAGAATGGAGGAGACTGTTCATGAGCCAGGAGTGTTCAGAGGTTATTATTGCTGCCCTAAAGACAAGAGGTGAAGGAGCTTTTATTTATCCAGTACAGGTTATGGCCAAAACCACACACCTGGGAGCAGGGTGCAGGTCCTGTACAAAGCCTTTTTTTCCTGCCTTACCTGGAGCAAGAAGTCTCAGTAGTAGCTGTGAGCCCACAGCATGAAACAAATCTTTCCTTCACTTTAAAGATGGTTCTTGTCCTTTTTTTTCCCCTCAAGAGACTGCTTATGCATTGCACATTAAATAGTGATTAGCTAAAAGACTTTGTCATCCCAGGAGCAGAGCTCCCCAGCCAGGCTTTTCCTTAGCTCTTCAGTATCCAAGGTGCCAGCCTGCAGATCAAGCTTTTTCTCCCTTGCATTCTCCTTGCAGGAGTCTAGGAGATGTAAAAATGACATTGTCTGGGCTGACAAGCTGGACCAAGGAATGGCTTGGGCCCCCCTTTCGTCTGCCTGGCAGAGGAAGAAGGTTTGGGAAGGAAAAATAGATGGTGATTCAGTAGCAGGGACACAGCTGGGTGTGAGAGCAGGGTCGTTGAGTTTGAGAGGGGGCTGAGGTACCAGCAGCAGCTTTGGCACTGGGTGCTGAGGTGCTTGCAAGCCTTGTGTGAGTTTCATGTAATTTCTACCATGCAATTCCATGGATATCCTTTCCTGACAGCAGTTTCCTTTGCTAAGCACCTGAGGCTTCTCTGGCAAGTTCTCTGAGCATGAAATCTGGCTCCAGCTGTGCTCTTTGCCTGCAGCAGGCAGAATTCATTCCTGTGCTGAGCAGGTGAGTGGTTCTAAGGTGCTGGAGCTGTGGGAAGGAGCCCAAGCAGGCAGCCCTGTGAGTGCATCTCAGACCAGGTATGAGAGATCTGATGAGCTTCACCTTGACATCTGTCATGCACATCTTTTGGAGTGAGTCTCCACAGGCTGGCTAGCTGGGGAGCCAGTGTTTTTTCATAACTCAGATCCTCCCTGACTGGATTGCAAATTCCTAAATAATGAATGTTGGTTTCCAAATGGAGGGTTCCTTGTTCCCTGCCAAGCAGATGCTAGGATTGGGTTTGCCTGTGGCCTAGAGTCTCCTGAGAAGCTTTTGTTTATAGCATCTGTTGTGCCAAAAATGCATGGAGCTATCTGACAGCAGAGATGCTCTTGTCACTTGGGTGTCCTTGGCCGCTGTGTGTGTAAATGTGTGCCTGATTAATTGGAACAAGCTCATCAGAGGGTATTCACCAGGTGCAACACCAAAGGACACCCCCAAAGGCATTGTCAGAGCTGTGGCAACACAGAGATTAACCTGCTGTCCTTTGCATTGATATGATCAGGGTCCTCCCTGGGTGAGCAAAATACAAATTAAATTATTGCTTTGTAATTCAGTGTGGAAAGTTCTTCCTTGCTCTTTAAGCAAAGAAGTGATGGGCTTGTCTGCAGTATCTAAAATTAATTTACCTGAAGCTTGTGGAGCATTACCAAATGCCACTCTAAGGTGCACTCTGTAATGCTGTTGCAGTCACAGGAACCAGCTGTGCCACCTAGAAAAGCAATAAAGGAATATGCCCAGGGCTGGGGTACAATTCCTGACATGTCTCAGGAAACCCAGATCTATCAGAACAGGGCACCAAGCTGAAGATCAGCAGGGGCATCCCAGATCCAGCCTCCTCAATTCTCCCTTTATTCCAACATCTATGGCAAAGCAGGAAATCCCCACCATCACTGCAAGCTGCACAGCAGTTTTATAACCCAGACAGGAACCTAATTAAACCCTGCAGAGTATCACAGAGCTGTCTGAGGAGGGGAACATGGAGATCTCCCCTTATGGGACAGGGGTGGTGGCTGGAGCTGTGCTGTGTTGTGGTTGGTGTTTCATTCTGTCCCTGCAGGGGGATTGGGCTGATTTCTTAGTCCTGCTTCTTTTCCCCAGCTCTGGGAGGCTGATCTGTGGAGGCTTCAGGGAAGTGGAACTATGGGGTAGGGAAGAGCTTCTCTCCAGGGCTGGAGGGTAGGGGAAGCTGCTAGACTGGGATGTGGGGGTATGGAGAGTAGAAACTATGTGGAAATGAGCATTGTGGGCATGATGGACAGACTTCATTTCAAGTGAAATGAAATTGCAGTTAGAAAATTGGAACAAATAATCCAGTTACTCTCAAAACCCAGTAATAAATCACTGAAATCCAGATTAATGTATTATCCTCCATTAGATTTCTCTCTTGATAAATAGTTATTTCCAGGTCTAAATCCTAGTTCTTGCTGCAGCATGTCCTGGTGTCCATAAGACAGTGCTGTGCTCTCATGTTTTGTATAAGAACAAAAGGAAACAGCAGCCTTGTGGATTGTGTATAGTGCTGTAACTGCTTTGAGAATAAAGGAATGGAGTTGCTGGGTTGCTTGTGGATGTGGATAAAACTTGAGGGAAAGGAAATGGTTGTCTTTGTGTAGGCAATGCCTTATTGTATAAAGCGAGTCCACACACACACACAAAAAAAAAAAAAAAAAAAGTGGAACAGAAGGAAGCAGGAGGGAATATGATCAGAGAATTTGCTTAAGGTCAGGATGCAAATAATTTTAGTTTAGGGCTTTCAGCTGACTCCCTCTGCCTTCCAGAAGATGTCTCTTCCCCAAGTCTCCAAAAATAAGAAGTGGGCAAATGCATCTGTTCCTTGGTCCAATTTGCTAGAAAGGGAGGGGACATTATTTCTACTCCAAAGCAGTGCTTAGTAAATGCTGTCCATGTTTGAGTCTTGTCAGTGCTTGAAACCAGCTTTCTGGGGTTTTCTTCTTGCCATTTCTTGTACACCCACTTTGTGTGACACAAAGAGAGGTGGTTGTCAGGCTGCTGGTTGGAAAATTAATGACCTGTTTACCTGTGCTCCTTGTAGAGGATGCTAGAGAAGAACTGCCACTAGGATAAAATGTGAAGTGGCCCTGCTTTCCCATATGTTGCATTTCTGTTTCAGATTTGCTTTAATGGTTTCATGCTTTTGTTTATGCTGTTACAACTTCTAATGCCTATAGGAAACCTTGAATTTGGATGTTACTAAAGGAAAATTAGGACCCTCATTCTCCATGGAGAAATGCTCTCGTGCAGTGTGGTAATTTCACGCCTGGAAGGAGTCATATTTGTTGGATAATTTTTGTAACTTGACCAAATTAGCCTTGAGAAACTCTAGTTCTTAATCAGTCTTGAACTCTCTGCTCCATTAGTTACAAACATCAGCAGAAACATTCTTGCACAAAGGGTGGACACTTGGTTTGCAAAGCAGGAAGATGCTCTGATTTTGTCTGCAATTGAGGCAGCAGTGTCCCTGGGTTTGAGGTTGTTCACAACACTGAGTCCTTAATAGGGCAGACTCAAAATCACATCAGGTCAGCTGCTCTTGAAAAATTAAGCAGCCAAGTGATGTTCACCTTCCTTCTGTACTCACAAAAAGATTCTTTTGGTGGGAACTGAATTCCTGAGAATATTCCAAAGGGTTATAAAAGACAGCTTGGATATTAATAAGGACTTGGTTAATAATTACAGTAAATAGGGTGCAATAGTCATGGCAGAGGGGGTTAGAGGGAAAGGTAAGAAATGCCAGCAGACTCTCATGTGTCTTTGTGGCCCATGGGAAACAAGGTGGGGAGACCTCAGCCTGGAGACACCAGTGTTAAACTTCTGAGTAGGTCTCCTCAGTGACCCAGCAGAGTTTATCAATGTTCACTCTATTACTTATCCCATAAACCATGATCAGCTCCCACACACAGGCACAGAGATGTGCACATCTGTATCTGAGTATACAAAGGTACCTAGTGAATGCTCCCTTTTAGTTTGGTGATATAATCACATAAAATCCGTTTGCACTTCTCAACAGGTGAGAGAACTGTATGCAGTTCTTGGCCCCTCATTCAGGAAAGACACTGAGGAGCTGGAGCAAGTCCAGAGAAGGGCAGTGAAGGGACTAGAGCCAAGTCAAACCAATGTAAAGCTGAAGCCATGAGTGTATGCTTCTTTCCATCCCCTTGGTGTAATTCCTTCTATCAGACTGGACACTCACCTGTGCTGCTCTCACCAACCTGCCCTTGGGCACCTGCCATGTGGAGGGCAGCTCAAACTCTGCCTGGAGCCTTGAGAGACATGGCTGGTCCCAGCTAGAACAGGTTCCAAACCTGCTCTTTCTCATCTCCTGTGTGGAGCACAGATCCAGCCCAGCAACGGGGTCAGGGCAATTCCTCCTTCCCACCCACAAATGTCCCTTTGGTGACTGGAGCTCACTTGACTGGAGATCCCTGGTGCTGGGGCTCTATCAGGGACATCTCTGTGCTCTTCTGTGGAGGGATCTGTGAGGCCAGACAAATGCTAATTAAAAAGAGAGCACTGAAACTTGGACCCATTCCTGTGCAGTTCAGTCTTGGCACTGCTCTGCTTTCTTGCCTCCCTCGGACCCACCCAGCAGTGACATCTCCATGTTGTGAGTATTGTACAAGGATGGAGTTGGGGGAGTTGTGATAACTCCTCCCCACCCTCTACAAAGGTCACCAGCTCAATCCAGTGAAACTAAAGAAGAAACAAATGCCCAAAGAGCAGAAATCCCCAAACATGTCACATCAAATCACGGAGAAGCCAATGGGACAGAGCCACGTGGTTACAGCATGTGCATTCTGCTCTATATCATTAATTTACTGGTGTTAAATATTTCAGCAGGTAACTTCCAGGGCTTCCAGAACTGTCCTAGTGGCTGTGATCACAAATTATTCATCACTGGCCCTTGAACAAGAAAAGCCTTTTTGAACAAGGGCATTTCTGAGTCTCTTGCCTTTTTTTTGCCTTTCAGCTGACTCCCTCTGCCTTCCAGAAGATGTCTCTCACCATCAAGCAGAGACTGCCATCACTCAGGAGATGAATCTGCCCCAGGTTGTCCAGCTTCAAGACAAGAGCAAGACCTCCATCACAAGGTAGCCTTTCCCTGCCCTTTTCCTTGCTGTTTGATGTGACATTTGAAGAGGGGGTGTGTTTGTGACAGACTTCCCTCCAGCTCATTAAAATACCTCAGTGTCCAGGTCCTGCTGTCATTTCAAACTGCTGCTGGTGGTGGAGTTCCTTCTGCTGGGGGAAAGGCAAAACATCTTTCCCTCATGAGACACTGGACTTCTGATTTGTGCTAAGTCAACACGAATAACCTCTGCTGCAGCTGGTGGGGTTTGCTGGAGTGTAATTGCTGTCCCTAATGAGAGAAGGCTGGGGCAGAACATAAGAGAATGAACTTGCCATTTTCCATTCTTCTGCTGAAATAGCCACCTCTTGCTTTAGTGTGGTCACTGACAAATGCTTAGGGTTAAAGGATTCCCTCCACAGTGGCAGCTTTGGCCTTTGAAGGCTGAGGGCCTGTGGTGATTACTCCTGATTTAACAAAACTAATTGCATTAATGCTTTGGGTTGGAACAATGTGTGGGACCCTGATGGGATGTTAGATTTTGCAGGCTGCCAGATGTACAGGGAACTCGCCCTGGGCAGAGGGGAGTGGATGTGCTTTATCTGGATCACTGTTTGCTGAGGGCTGTGTTTAAGGCTGCTTTTCTTAGAGGGCTGCTCAGCTTAAAGTCCCAGTGGGTAGATCACTGAGGCTGTTGAAATTGTCAGCAAGAGAGATGCAACAAACTGGTTAAGGATTGCCCTGGATAGCACAGGAGGCTGGGAATGCCTCACACAGATCACAGATAGCTGGCAGTGTGCTGCAGCCCCTCACTTCAGCCAGTTATGACTCCTGTGGAGATGCAGGAGACCTAGCTGTGTGTTTTGAGTGCAGCTGGAGAGGGGAGACAAAAGCAGGGAGGGGTTTTGTCAAAGTAATGTCTCTCCTCATAGGCATTTGCTGTTGTATCATTCCAGACATGCCTCTACAATGTCATTAAATAAACACCAAAAACAGATTACATGAAAGCAGCCATTTTAAGCTCATTGAAAAAGGAGATACCAACTCCAGTCTTACTCAAGTTGCCCAGAACTGCTGAGAAAAGAGGTGAGCCTTATCCCCATCCAGCATTTACCTCATTTGTCTTTTTCCTAACTGCTGTGTTACTTTCTTTTTGCCCTTCCCTTCTCTGGTATGGTTCCTTTCTTGCTGGTGTCTAAGCATCAAATAAAAAGAAATATTCCACTTGTGTGGAACTCTATCTCAGAGTAAAGATCATCCCAAAATTGTTTCCCATGGAACCTGAGGTAAGTTCTGAGGTTTTGCTCCAGGAGTACTCAGGGCTCTGTCAGTCAGAGCACACGGCTCTGCTAGAGGTAAGTGTTGATTTTGGAGAAGGAAACTGGAGAAATACCTGCCAAAAGAGCAGCTTGGCTTGAACCTGCTCAGTGTGGTCCAGCAGCTTTTGATCAGCCCTGGGCAGAGCTGAAGAGCCACTGTTTGCCCAGTGTGGGCTGAGCAGATACATTCACCTAGAATCTGTACTTCACTGGGGATCAGAGCAGAATCTTCCTGCCAGCACCTAAACCTTTCCCTGCTCTCTCTTGCCTCTCCAGTTCTCAGCAGCTGGCCTGGATCACAGCTCACTTCAGCCTTGTCCATCAGAGGTGGTGTTTCAGAATTACACCCCTGGTGAGGTCTGTGAAGCGCCAGTGGTTCTGAGGAACAGGGACAAGGTAAGTGCTGGCACATGGAGATTTAACACTGTGCTGGAAGAGGAGACTTCCCAGGGGGTTCTCCCCTGATTTTGGCCATATGTTGGTGGTATCTAAACCAAAGGACCTTTTCTAGCCCTTTTCTTTCCCTTGAAAGGCCTGGATTGATGGGAATGTTTTTGGGTGTACAGTTTTTACTTGCCCTCATGCTTTACCTTGAGTGTGCACCATGTCCTGTGCTTCCTTGGTTAATCTTGGTTCCTGGCAGGAATCTCTGCCTCTCTAAGCTTATTTAGCTGCCTCTGTGCAACCTGCACTTAAAGCTCAGGTGTTGAGTCTTGTCTACACTTTATGCTAGAATTAGTTATAATTAGTGGTATTGGCACTGCAGGAAATGTGTTTTGAAACAGCCCTGGAATTGGGCTGATTTAGCAGAAGCAGTGGGAGGTCTTTAGGTGCCATTTCAGGCTCCAGCTAAGCTTAATTCACTTCTGCTCAGGTTTTCCAAAAGCAAGGTAATGTTCTGCTTTCCCTTTGGAGAACCACAGTACCTCCAGAGCAATGTGTTCTTGAAGGTCTCTACCTTCGCTTGAAAAAACTGTGATTGTTTTGCAATTTCCCAAGAAAGTTGAGAAGGGAAAAGTTGAAAAATGTCAGCAGTTGTGTTCCACTGTAAAGAGGAAAACTGAGACCTTTTGAATTTCAGTCAGGGGAACATTTTCTCAAATGACACTTGTGCCAAGAGCGAGCTGGTGGGAAGAGACAAGAGAGAGGAAAGGAGCAGAGTTCAATCTTTTCTCCCAAAGCACTTTCTTAGACACAAGCATTTTTTCTCTTGATAAATAACAGTAAAATATAGTGGAAGTAGAGAAAGGCCAGAAAAAGAACAGTGTAATTAGAGGTGGTGTTGTGTAAAGCAGAGCAAGATGTGTGCATGAGAGAAAGTCAGGATGGGAAGATGGAAGAGTGATAGGAGCAGGAGAATTAACCCCTTCCCAAATCTACCTGTTGGGAGAAACAAACAAGTGGCCAAAAAAAAGCTGTTGGGGCATATGACAGGTGGAAGAACAACAAGAGAAGTCCAAATGTATCCTGGGATAACAGGTTTCAACAGGGACATGGCTGCAAAGGGGAAACCCTTTGGCAAGCAAGGATGCAGTTCTGGTCCCTCCCTTATTCCTGGAGAGTACTGCATCATTCCTGGTCTGGCATTTAGCTTGGGTGTATTGGAAAGGTGCAGGACGATTCCATTGGAGGGGTCCATGCTGATTCTGGCACTTCTGCTGATTCAAATGTGCCTCAGTTTCTCTGTTCCCACTGAACTTTTTGGCTTCAACTGCTCCAGTATCCATGCAGCACATGAAAATGTTTGTCTTTGCTAAGTACAAGCCAACAGACAAACAGTGAATTTGCTCTACTCATGCTTCTTTAAGTGGAAAAGGACATCTGCATTAACATTTCTGCCACTCTCAGTAAAAAATAATGAACTTGTACAGCTGCATCTTGGGATTTTTATGTCCTGAAAAGGGGCATATAAATGTGAGCTGTTAATTTTTTTTTCCCAAAATAATTAATTTTGAAGCTAGTAAGACCTCAGTCATTGCACAGCACTGGTATAAAAGTATAATCAGCTCTGAGGAAAATACTTGGCATATTTAAGTGTATAAAGACAGATTATAATATCAAGAGAAATTATTGTATTCTAATTTTGTTGGCTTTTAGTAATGTCCTGGAGAAAAGCAACATTGTGTTCTGTCTCCAAGGTTTCTCACCAGATTTCCAGATTCCTCTGAGTCACACTCACTTAGACTGTGTAGTAACCTGAGGTGGTCTGCTCCATAAAAATCCAGCTAACAGCCAGGTGTATTCCAAACAGAGGCTCTGTAACCACTCAAATACAGAAGTTTTTCACCTGTTTGCTGTCAAATTGCTTTTCTGTCTTCTGGCTGCTCCTCACCACCCTCAGAGACATCCTCAGTGATTTTGCTGGAGGTCTTAGCCATGTGTGTTCATCTTCCAGGGGTCTTGGTGACCAAAATGTTTACCTTCAATGTGAAATTAGCCCCTGGAACTCATTGCCCTAGAATGTTGTTGTAGCAGATGGAGTTTGGAGAGTTCAGGACTGCCTTGGCTATGGATTATTAGGCTTGAATGGGTGGTACAGAACAAGTCTCCATTTTTTCCCAAACCTCATGGGAGTTTGTTGTGTATTAGTGAAGCTGCCTGTCAGTCAAAATCATTTGTTTTAGACTTTGTGAGATGTGATTTGGTGCTCAGGGATTGATGTCTGTGTGCTGGAAAATGCCTTTCTGCTGTGTGTGTGTGTTCCAGAGGGCAGAACCTGGCAGCAGGGTGCCTGCAGGGCCCCCTGGGTGCAGGGAGGAATGCCCAGCAGTCCAGCTTGCCTGCACTGGCAGCTGCCTGGCCACAATCACCAGGCATCAAGAGCCCCTGGGGAGCCAAGATTGGCTTTTAGTAATGAAACCACACTGTGAGTCAGTGCTGGTCATGTTTCTCCAGGCAGAAAATGCCTTTGAAGCCCATAATTGATAGGCACAGCCTGGGGTGTCATGTGGTTTTCCATCACTTTGGCAAGTTGACTGCTCTCATCTTCTGCCTCAACCTTTCCTGGTAATTTTTTGTGCTTCTCCCTTGCTTCTTTACAACCTATTTAAATTCCCTGTGCTATCTCCTTGTTTTGGGGGTTGTCTCTCTGTCTTGCTCTTCTTTTTGCTCTTCAGTTTCTTTTACTCCCAGTAAGGCCACAGTGTCTGCTCTCCTTCTCTTGCTGGTCTGCCCACACGACTGTATCCTCACAGCTGGACTACCCCACTCAAACTTGGTGTGTTAGAAGGGAATGTGTTCCTTCTCCCAGGATAACAAGTGCTGTTTTACCTTCAGTAGCACGTTCCCCCTCTGGAACACAGATCCATGGCCATGTGCAGGCAGAAGCAAGCAGGCTCTTTAGGCTTGTAGAATATGTGGATGACTTGCTTCAGGTGCTCTCTCTCCATCCTACTGCAGGTGTCTGACCTGCTTGGCACTTCCTTCCCACCAGGCACTGCCCTACTGCCTCTGGCTGATCTGCTTTGCCCAGGCAGATGGGATTCACTTCCCTGCCTCACCCTGGACTGAAGCAAAGGTGATGTGTTTTCACACCTGCTGTTCCCAGCCTTGCAGCCGTGCTGCCCCTGAGCCACCTGCCTGCCCAGGACCCAGCTGTGAGGCCAGGGGAGAGGGGGTGCTGTGCCCATGGCAGGGAGCCAGCCTGGCACAGGCACACTGAGCTCTGCATGCCCTTAGTCAGCAGGAGGGTGGTGAGCTGCAGGTGACTTGGACACCTGCCTGGAAGAGCTCTTGCAGAGCAGGTACAACCTGAGGGCTGTGGCTGTGCCTTCATGTGTGTCACTGGCTGCTCTGGCAGCTCACAACTGCTCTGTGCCAAACATGCTGTGCTTTTGCCTCAGGCTCTGCACATCAGTGCTGAGGCCCTGCTAAGTCTAATCTCAGTGCTGTTATCTAGAGGCTTGTTATTACAGAGGATTTAAGATATGGAAGAAAGGGAAACAGAGAGGCAGGCTGACTCTTTCCACCAGCATCCTGCTATCTCTTAGCACCATTCTTCACCTGAATCGTTTGGAGAGGCAAAGATGGGGGGAGCTCTGAGCCAGCTGATGTTTCTACACCAAGGCAAAGATGCAGGAGCTCTTTGGGTGCAGCTGTTTTCCCATCCTGCCTTTGCTGTTTAGTTTTACACATTGTCCTATCCTCAGGCAGCATGGATGTAGAAACCTAAAGAGGAAATGCCCTGTGTTCCTTGTTCCTTAGGAGGGACTGAGGAATTTTTAATATGGTTAAAATTTAGAGTAAGAGTTATACTGGCCTAGGGCAGTTCTCTGTACTACCCAAGCGGCACTAAAGCTTAATATCACTGAGGTAGGCTTTGCAAAGTACACTGCTGCCTTTAAAATGTCATTTAGTGGTATGAATTAGTGCTCATTTTCAGGGTGAAAGAGGTAAATTGATACCCGTGAAGGGCAAAGTGCTGCACTTGGAATTGAGAGGCAGCAGAGCAACATGTGAATATCACCACAGATACAAGTAGGGTGAGATAACCCACAAGGGCACCTAATGTCCCATATGCTGTCCCTTGTCTTGCCCTTGAACTGGTGAGTGCATGGCACAGGGAGCTCTGCCAGCGAGAGGTTCTCTGCACAGCTTCACTGACACCCCCAGCAGATTCACTGAACTGGGCTTTGGGCTCCTTGCAGGGGTTTTGTAGGGCATCAGGAGAGGGTTGTGTGCTGCTCAGCAAGGAGCACGTGAGGATTTTTACCACAGAATCAGAATTTTGTGCAAATTGAACACTTTGTTTTGTACTTGATGGAGTGCGAGTCAGCGAAGTACCGAAGTGCTGTAGCTCAGCTAGAAACACATCGATAGCACGGGCAGGAGGTGGAGAGCACCTTGAAACCCTTAGCAAAGCGGCAGGCATTGAGAAATGCTTCTGAAAAGCCACTTGCATTGGGCTTGAAGTTGCTGGCATGCAGAATATCTGTGTTTTGGTTGTGGAAGGCTTAGGAGTGTTTCTTTGAACAGCTTCTGCATCTCAGCTGCTCCATGATCCACTGGGTTTATGGATGACACAGTGACCTGGGCTGCAGGTACAAACCCCTGTCAGGGTTCAGGATGTTTCAGCTGGTTTATATCATTCTCTTGATTTGAATCTGCTCTTCCCTGGGGCAAATCTGACTTCAGTGAAGTCACTCCTGATTCAAGGCAAAACTGTGGCTGAGCCCTAAATAAAAGGGCCACGTGAGTTGCTAGTGGCTGAAATGCCACGTGCCATGTTGCCCTTTCTTGACAAATGAGCAGTTTCCTATCATCTTGCAGCCATTTGGGAATGTATCACACATTTGGACTGTCAGAAAGTAAATAAAGAGCTGACATGTCTCTTTGTTTATTGGCACTTGCATTATAAATATGAAATGCTAATGTTTCTGCTGGGCAACGTTTCCAATTAGTTCCTCTTGCTGCTTCTGATTAACACATTCCTGTTTTATGGCTGCAGTTGCCAGAGTGGGTCTTCTCATGCCACCCTGTGTTCCCTGGTGTCCTTGCATTGTGGTCTGACTGTCTCTGCCTAATTGGAAACAATTATGGAATTGACTGGCAAATACCCAACAGACAGGAATATTTACATTTGTGTGTCCTTCAGGCTTATTAATAGATTATCTGAAAGGAAGAAGGAAGCAGGAAGCACATAAAATCAAAGCACAGCTTATTCTGTTCTGTCCTCTTGCTCTTTTCACTGTAGGAAGACAGCATTTTGCAGGCAATACAAGCTCAATCTGTAAGGTTTGCAAAATTCATTCCTGATGCTCACTGGAGACTGAAATATTGCTCACTGATTAATAGGAAAGATGACAGGACGATGAGTTACTGCATTACTGAAATTAATTCCTTTAAAATTCAGTCTAGTCCTCTTAGATGTTTTGTAGCACACAGAAGTTATTCCAAACAGACTTTTAAGATGACTCTTGCAGGGAGAAAAGGACAGAAGATGAAAGCAAATGAATGTGCAGAATGAACCTGGAGAACAGGGATGGTTTCAAAGATTCCCATGAATTGGTAGCTGAGGGGACAGAAGCAGGGGTACCCCTTCTCCTGTGGAGCTCTCCTCATCCTTCAGTCTCTCCTCTTTTTTAATGGCCCTTTTTTCCAGCCTATATGATATCATGGTTTCAGCATGGAGCTTTCCCTGCTTGACTTACTATATTCCTCATGCTACAAGAATCTTTTCATTGCAAGTTGGCTGCTGCAAGGAATTCAGTGAAGGATTTGGGATTGGTTCTGCAGGATAACTGACATCTGAGTCTGGTGTACTGGGCAGGCATTAAGGTTGATGTGATGTGTTAATGTTGGCCTCAGAGCCATGCTGGGTTAATGGCTGGACTAACAGTCTTCAAGGTCTTTTCCGAATGAAACAATTCTATAATTCAAGGAAATGACATCTGAGACAAGCAGTTGGTTTAGTTTCAGTGGCTAATAATTTGAATGCCAAGGGTGGTATTTGGAAGGCCAGACCTTGTGACTTTTTGCTTATCAAAGGGCAATAAGAGCAGAGGAATCATCCTGCAGTCATCTGTATTTTCCTTGAAATTGAGAGAAGGGTTGTTTGAAGGCAAAAGTTATATTTCCATGAAAATCTGCAGCCTGAAGCTGTGTCTGAATAATCCCTAAGCATAGAAGTGATGCAAGCTTTTGCTCACTCAGGCTTATTTAAAAACCTGTTTTTAAACAGTCTGCTAAGGGTTTGCAAAGTAAAAGTGAGATTTTAAATTCGTTTTGGCTGTACCCCTGGGTTTTGTCCCAGAGTTAATGTCCTGGTTACACAGGCCAGTGCTGCAGTGAATTTGCAGTCCTCTTCTCCCAAGGGAGGGCAGTTCAGCTTTCTGAAGCTGAGTGAACCATGATTTCACAGCAGCAGAGACAGCCAGCCTCTGCCCAGCACACCCCTCTCTGCTTGGATTTCTCTGTTTTTGGCCTGACACTGCATCCACTTTGGTGCAGAGTCCCACTTTGGGGGATCACAGTGGGGTTGAAGGGTCAGCACCCTCTGAAATGCTCTGGGTCAAGCCTTGCTCTGGCTGCAGCATCCCTGGGAAGGGGGTTCAGCACCCAATGTGCATGGCTGTGAATGGTGAGAGGCAGCATTCTCAAGGTCAGGGCTGTCTCTGAGGGGCCAAATGCTCGTGGCTCTTGCCTTGCCTTGGCACACACGGAGAAGTTCCCTCCCCTGCAGTCCCAGTGCCCACCATGGGCAGCAGAGCAAGGAATGGCTGCCTGTGCTGGCTTTTGGAGGAATTTATTCCTTGGGTTCTTATTTATCTTGATGCTGATCCACTCGCTTCTTAGCAATGACAATTACTTGAAAATTCCTTTTTACTTCCCTCAGATACCTCCAGTTGTTGAGGTTTCTTTTCTCTTTATCCCTGAACTGATCTGAACTCCTTGCATCCTCCTCAGCCTACCTGGCATCTGGAAGGGAGAGATAAGTGAATAGAAGGTGCCAAGGCTTAAAACGACACACAGCTTTCAATTGGAATTACAATGCCTTTGTTACAGTAGTGTGGCCAAAATAACAACAACCAAAAGAAAGGGAAATAGCATTCTCCATTTGCTAATGCAGTTTCTAAGGATCTGAGCCCATCTGGGACGTGAAGTGCTCAGATAATAGGTGCTTTAAATTCCCATAGGCTGCCGTAGCTTTTATTTTAGAGGGCTTAGGCTGCAAGATTGAGTGCAAAATTGCTAATTCAGAAAGACTTGCTGAAGATGAAACGCTCTCCTGAAATGTGATCTTCAGTCCTGTAGGTCGTTTGCTGCTGTTTCCTTCCTGGTATTTTACCTTCCAAATAGGAGAAGCAAAAGCACTTCTGCAATTTCGAGTGTGAATATTTGAGATGTACCATCTTTTGGATGTGACTGCAGCTGTTAGGGTGATTTTTAAACCCCTGCTGAGCAGATGGTTGGTAGGCACTGGGTGTTAAGTTTGGGTTAAAGCAATAGCTGTGTGTCTGTGCCTCTTCTGGCAGCCTTTCCAGGTCCCTTTCCAGGTTTGGAGAGGATGGGTTTGGGATCGAGAGGCCCCAACCGTGTAAGAATCTGAATCAGTTCTGGTTAAGGGAGTTTGCTGCTGTGTGCAATTCCTAAATCAAATTGTCTGCTTGCTGCTTCAACAATGATAAAAATATCAAACGAGTTGAAAGCACTGAGGAGAAAAGATCAGGCCAGCAAGTGAGTGATAAGAGGCAGAGCTTTTATCAACTCATCGATTCAGGAGCTGCTGGAGGCAATGGCTCCTGGCCCTACAGCAGCAGCTCTACCACTGATTTTGGCAGGGACAAGATGATGCTGCCAGCACAGCAATGCCATGTCGTGCATCTGGTGATTGATCTGCTCATCCATACAGTGAAATGGTTTTGGTGATTTGATTCACCTTCCTACTGCTAAATGCCAGACAGCTGGAGAAGAGGGCTGTCTGGCTGTTTCCTGAACAAGCCACTGACTGGGAATAGCAGGGTTTAGTTTGCTCTGGTAGGGATGCCTGAGGGTTTCATGTTTGCAGTTCCATCCCTCCCTTGTCCATATAGGCACCTAGTCACTCCTAGAGACCGTGGCAGAGAGAGGTGATTAAGGCATCAACCATACAGAAGAGGCAGCAGAGTTATTGCTGTGTCCCCTGCAGCTGGGGTGAGATGTAAAGGGAGACTGAGATTCTCCCATGGGAAGAACTCTCTCTAAGTCCAGGGCAGAGCTGCAACAGGGTGCTGAGGGCAGGGCTGAAATTCTTACTGATTTAAGTACTTGTCAGACATTGGCAAGAGTATTTTGGCATTAGGGCTGAGTCAGTTCAGTGTAGGCAGAGGCTTTTTAAGGGTGTGTGTCCCCAGCCTTGTCCCTATGATGTTGTGGGAAGAGATGGGAAATGCACATGTACCCCACACTCACCTAGCATTAAAGCAGTTACCATCTCCAGCTTGGCAGGTATTTCACCAAAAGTCCTTTTGAAAACAGAGCACCCCTTGCCAAGCTCCACCAGCATTGCTGCATTGCTGGGACTGGAGTTAGTGTTGTGGCACAGCTGAATTCTCAGTGGTGCCTTTGGTAGTCTGCAGTAGTGGTCAAAGCAGATTCTATTATTGCTGCAATCCACTACTTGAAATTACTCTGTTTTGGTGCCTCAGAATCAAAGTAGCAGATAATTTTGCCACGTTCTGATGTGAAAGCAGGTGAATCAATAGAACTGTTCCTTCTTTGCAAGTTAACAGCCCTGTCCAAGTCATCCTACTGAAATGAAAGGTCATTGACGTACAAAGTACTATTAATTATTGAACGCTACTCTTAGGGTCATAGAACACAGCAGTTTTTCTTCTGCTCTGGGGATGATACTTAAATGTCCCATGCTGAGACTTTCTTTTTCTGCAGGATTATTTCCACCAGCTCCTCTGCATCACTGACAGGGAAGAGTTCATTGTGCCAATTCGTGCCATTGGTGCCCGAGCCATCCTGGACTTCCCTGGCCAGCTGGAGTTCTGGCAGTGCCCGGTCAAGTACAGCACTGAGAAAACTCTGCTGGTTCGAAACCTCGCAGCTCATTACCAGCTGAGCACCCAGAGGTGAGGCAGCCCAGCTTTTGTTGTGCAAAACACCTTTGGGTGATAACAGAGCTGGTAAAGAGCAACAAAAGGAACCAGAGCACTGGAGCTGCTGCTCTGCAGCCCTGGCTGAAAATGGGCAGGACATGTGGGGTTTGCTGCTGCTTCTGATGTTTTAGACAGGATGCAACCTTTGAGCTTTCTCTGTCCCAGGTTTCCTGGAGAGTGCTAGAACATGTTAGTAGCTGGCTTACACCCTCCTGAGCACAAGCAGCTTCTGAAATTATTTCTCACCACTGGCAGCCAAATAGACCTGTTCTAAAGGCACGTGGCTTTCAGTGGTCCTCTCATGAGATGCCCCATGTGAGCTGTATTATGGACAGCCTGTGCTGTTCCTGTTAGTTAAAGTTGATCTAATTTCCCTTGTCATTTGAGGGCATCAGTCATCTCTTCTGTTTCATGGTGAACCTTTGAAAGGCAGTTTAAGTTTCAAACAGATGATTTAAATTTTTGAACAGAAGCAGCATTTTTATTCTAATTAAGTCATCCCTGCTTTCACTCAGATTTCTTAAGTACTCTGAAGTTCTTGTGTTTCTACTTTTTTATTTTGTTTTGTTTTGCATTAAGTATTTGTCAAAATGTCATCATGAATTCTTCAGTGGGAATTTTCTTAAAGATTGAACTCCTCTAATGCCTGTTCATCTACCATCTGCCCATTGGTATATGCACAGGTATATAGGAAATGTGAGATATTTGGGGAATATATGAAAAACAGTTGGGCTGATTTAGAAGGTAGAATCATAGAATAACTTTTGTTGGAAGGAGCCTCTGGAGATCACCTGAGCAAACACACTGCTCAAAACAAGACCAGTGTCTGGGGCTTACAAGGTACCTTTGGGAGATCTGGACCTGTAAAAGTTTAGATGTTGTACAAGAAAGCAAACATACAAAAGGACATAGTTTAAAAAGCAGAAGAAAACAAGCTATTAAAAAACCATCAAACCTTATCTTTTCTGCCTGTCGGGAGGAGTAGTGATTCATGGAAAGGGTAGATCTAATGGGATGAGAATTATCTTAAGGAACAGCTCGTAATTAATGGATGAGAGGCCAAAGTTTAGCCTGCCAGCTCCATCTCTTGGCAGTGGTTTTCATTTGGCTATTACAGTACGTCAGGGATGTCTCCTTAGCAGCTCTTCTTATCTGTGGGCTCAGGGAACAGATCATGATGTTGGCTGAAGCTCAGAGGAGTTAAGTTCAACCATGGAACTTGTCTTTGAGTCTTGGAAAGCCAGGTCTCTGTGAGGGGCAATGAGTTCATGCTACAGCAGTAGGAGAGGTGTCTGGTGGGTACAGCCTGGGGTGGGATGTAGGAGATGCAGGGGCTGATTGGCACTCAGTTTCTCAGACCTGAGAACCAAGTCCTGAACTTGGCTGCACCCTATTCTGATATGTTCTTTCTCGGGCATCCTCTGAATTCACCCCCTGGAGCATTACTCTCATCCTGCCATCTGAGGGCAGGAATATGTGGACAAGGAGCAGGAGTAGGCAGGGAATGGCATGGGACACAACACTCAAGTATGGCCAGGAATTTCCCTTAACTTCCCCCATAGTTTCTTTGTTCTGGCAAAATTTCTGTCAAAAGAATAGGAAAAATAACTCTGCATCTTTCCCACACAGGCAGTGATCCCCTCAAGCCCCTTGGGAGACCTCCAGCCATCCTGGCACCACTGTCAGGGCAGATGCAGGAGTAGAGTCATCCAGCTCTGGGGCTGTGGGGCTTTGGCTTTCCTCCCCTCTCTGCAAAGTCTCAGGTCCAGCACAGAAACAGGGCTGGTCCACAGCTTCTGCACTAGCCAGTAGTGATGTTCTCACTAGTGGTAATGGGAACAGGTCAGGCCTAATTGCAGCAATAGCTCCTTAATGAGCAGAAACTGCAGCATTTTCATCAGCTGTCACTACTGACATGTATAAAGTTCAGCTTGCCCACGGCTCCAGTTGTTCTCATTATTTTTGTGTGTGTTGCTCTAATCATCACCAAACTCCACAGAACATGTTTTTAAGGTGAAAAATTGACCACCAGCAAAGCACTAAGACCAAGAACTTTTGTTTTGTCCGTGGGAGTGTAAAAGAGCCCAAAGCCCAGCAGCTACTGGGCAGAAGTGTGTTTCACTTGAGCTCTCCCTAAGCATTAAAGCACTGAGTTTTGTGTCTCAGCCAAGAACTGTTTACCTGGTGACAAATCCTAATTGCTCCTGCTAAATCCAAAGTGCACCAAAACATCTTCATGATTATTTCCAGCACATTGCATGGAGCTTGTCTGGTGGGCCAAGCAAACAGTTACCAGCTTGGATGACATCCCAGAGTCCCAGATTGCATCATTGGTGAATACACAGAAACCTCCTGTTCATCTCCCTTAATGTGTTCCTGTTAATGGTGCTTCATTTAGCCAGGATTGAATTCTTCAGGTTGTAAATGGGATCCTCCTTTTGGGTTTTGTTTCCATGTCACTGTATTGTTCTAATCCGAATTTGCACTCATTCAGAGTTTTAATTGTGGCTCCTCTTAGGGCAGCTTTCATTGAAATGCTGATAAAATATGCCCTTTCTCAGGCTAAAATTGAATGTTTTCAATGTAAAAAAACCCCAAATGACCACAATGCAAATTAAACAATAATTATTGTTTGGTCTTCAGGACTTTTATTCTCCCTGATTCCTAGGCTGTAATCTCACAGGACAGATAGTGCCCTGACTTTGTCATCCCTTAAGGTGATGTTTCTATGTGGCAGGTAAAGAGATACTCCTCAGGCAGTCAGTGTCAAGTTGTGCATGCAAATAGGTCTTAACCCTCTCTGTGCTCTTCACAAACCATCCTCAGATGCAATTGATGGCAGTTGGACTCTTGAGCTTCATTGCAGAGAACTGGGAGAAAACACTGAGTGGGAAAAAAGCCTGGCATCACTTCTGATAAAAATGAGACATGAGATCACAGGAAAAATTAAGGCATATTTTTAAATGGCTGATTAGGGAGCTGATGTGGAGCTCTTCAGTCACCTGTGGAATGGCAGTGAGTTTGATGGGATGTGTTAGAATCACTGGGGCTTGGGGAAGAGGAGTTACTACAGGACTGGGTGTGTTTAACTGGCAGCAAGGGAAGCTGTAGTAGAGGCTACACAGCATTGCAAATGGGCCAAGGGGAGTTGTCAGCTTGTTAGTGAGTGCTCAGCTGCTGTGCAGAGCAGCATGGGGCTGCCAGCTGAATATAAACGTGTTGTGATGCTGAATTCCTTCCTGCAGTTAAAACCGATGCTGGGTTTGGCTGAATCAGCTTCCTTTGGTATGTGAGGCCATCTGGCTTGGTGGTGTGTTAGTGATCGATGTACACACGCAGGAAACTCCCAGCCCTGGCTGATTATTGCTGTTTGAGGCTGAACAAGGAACTTTAGTATGGATGTGCCAGCACCTGTAAACACGGCAGCTACCCACCAGGGTAAAGCATCTGAGAAAACTACTGCCTTGCTCTGATCTCATCTGTGCTTTTGTGTAGATGTTGCAGAAAACAACCACCTTTACATAGCTCTGTTCTTTCTCCTCAAGAACCCCCTTCCTACCAAGGATCGTCTGTCATCTGTCTGATATGGCCATCAGTGGCTTCCAGAAACTTGTTTGAGAAATGAAATGAAAATCCTATTGATTTAGTCTCTAGATCAAGCCTTTTCCTTTCTTTCTTTTTTTTTCCCTTTGTAAATCCCCCGATGGACATAGATAGGCAGCAGGGTTTAACTGAGGTTTAGCTCTTGTCGCCTTGCATTTTATATTCCTGAGATCACTCAAACAAGTTCCTGAGTGCTTTCCATTTATATTGACTTCAGCCAGAAAGGAGGATGTTCAATACTTGCCTGAGCAACTCTCTACCACATTAGGTATTTATCTAGTCACCCCTGAGTTATGCAGGATACCAGGGTGGGAATAGCAAAACCCTTTTTGGGGTGAAATTTGCCTCGTGTGAGTGTTTGAGGGGGTTCTGATGCTGCTGTGAGCAGCATTAAGTTACTATTGAGCTAAATTCATAGCAGCAGACCCTGAGCTGCTGTTGGCCACCACTGTATTGTCCATCTTCACACAACTCTCCCTTCATCCAGACAGATTGGTAGGAGCTTCTAAGTGCTCAGAGTTGGGGAAACCTTCTGCTTCCCAAGGAGCAGCCTCTTTTGACTCCAGAGCTTCATTGTGGTGTGCCAACTGATGTAATATTTTCCATTTGTGTTTGGTACTGGCAGCTGGTAGGAATTTGTTGTATCCTGTGAGTTTTAAAAGATCTTGTTTCCTGTGTTACTTTAATGTGTAAGATAGATTGATGCTGCAGTTATTGCAAGATCTAGCTTTGCCTTGGACTATCAGGAATTTAGAACTTTGCAGAGAGATTTTTCTTTCTGCTGGCTGCAGGTGGCTGTTGCTTCTTCTGCTTTTTCTTCACTTGTGAGAATTCCCAGCAGCATGGCTGTTTTCTGTTGAACTTCTGTGTCCTTGTGTGTTTCCTTCGAAGTGAGTTGAGGGAGTCAGTTATCATAGGCAAAAAAAAAAAGGTGTAAATAGCAGTTTGTACAATTATATGTTGATTTTGTGTCTTAATAGTTGCAGCATTGCCAAAGATGCAGGATTGGTACCTAATGCTTTATCCAGTTGATTGGTTATAGGCTTTTATAGTTCCAATTAATTAGCTTGATGGGTGAGCCTAATTGGTCTCTAAAGTGCTCATTTCTGTCAAAACAGCTCATAGGTAACAACTGCTTCCTGCCTTTGTTCCCCTTGTCTAGAGCTGTTTGTAATAATGATTTTTATACTGTTTTAGATAAGGTTATTCTGCTGCTTGCAAACAGAGTATGGCCTTTGCCCTCTCACCAGGGCTCTGTTTCAAGACAGATAGTCTGTCATTCTGAGGGTACATGAAGGGGAACAAGTTTGTGCTTTGTTTGCTTGAGGTTTTTTTGCACAGCTTTATAGCTCCACAGCTACTTAACACTCCTCCTGACAAAATCCCTGCTAAAGCAACCTGCAGAGTTGACTGCATGAGCACAGACAGGGGGTTGTGTACTAGGAGGGTTGTTTGGAAGTTAAAACTTTCCTTTGGGCTGTTTTGTTCATCCCCACATATGCACAGAAACAGATTTCCTGTGAGCCCACACAGCCCATTTTTAGCACATGCAGGATTTCTGGAAGAATGTGGCTTCCATCTCTTTGCAGGTCATCCTTGACCACAGCTTTCCCACTCCATCATCCCTGGAGATTACTAATATGTTCTTAAGTGTTGTTACCTCTGGATGTGTTTCAGGGCAGAACTGCCCATTCATTAGATTCCTTTCCTTGTGGATCAATCAGCATCTGCTGAGAAGCAGAGCAGCTTGAAGGGTGATTGATTTATTAAGTGGTATATTGAGTCTGTCTTTGCTTTCATTCTAATGGTCTGGCAATGTTTTCCCCATGGGCCAAAAGCAATGTTTCAGCCAGGCAGGTACCTCAAGTGTATCATTACTGTAGCAGCAATAAAGATTAAAAATGGCCCGTGGCACCCTGGCCATGCAGCAGCACTGTCTTTCATCACCCCATGGTTTTGGTGTCCTTTCCGGTATTTTCTGGAAGGCTCCTTCATGTTGGGCAGAACAAAGCTCCCAGATATTCCTGTGCTGGAGTCTTTCATCCAGCAACACACACAGATCTTCCTTAGCACAGTGCAGAGGAGATAATGGGGAGTACTTGGCTGCACAGTGAGGAGCCAGATTGAAAATGAGTTGACTTTTACCATGCCAGAGAGCTGTCTGAAGAGCCACAACCAGTCCTGTACCCCCTGCTGGCTGCTCATGGCTTTCCCACTTCATGCCCATCAGTTTTTATGTGATTCCTCACAATGCCTTTGGCTAGAGATCCTCCTCTTGGAATGTGCTGCCTGGGTTCAGTGGGTGCTTGGCTGAGGCCTGGGCCATGTTGGGAACTTCTGATCATTAACACCAGCAATGCTGATGATGAGGAGGCTCTGAGGTTTGTTGTAACCTGGGAATGACTCAGCTGTGCTCATAGAAGAGCTGACAGCAAGGCCCAGTCTTCTAAAAAGCTGGGCAAATGAAATTGGACTTGCTTTCTGTAACAGCCAAATATTCCAAATTTTACTGTCATGCACTCCTAAAAAAGATTTAAATCCAAATTCAGCAAAAAGGGAGTGATGGGGATAAAGGAAGAATCATCTCAGAAGATGAAACACAGCAAGGGCTGTTTTATTCCTAGTCTGTCTAATCAATCCGGCTACCAGCTTTCAAATATTTAGAGCAGTAGTTGATGAAGGAAAGCACCAGCTGTTGAATCCTAGGAAAATGTATTTCATAAGCCCTGAAATTTATTTTGAAATCTTGTTCAAGGGTTTGCTCATCCAATCACTGAGATATACTTTCAGGCTAAACAAAATTTGTCTTTCTATTTAAGAACACTTTGTGCTGCTCTGAACCAGACTGATCATGTAGTATTAGAAGAATCCAGAGAGATGTTTTAGCTTTTCTGTAAATTCCCCCTCAGTCTTTTTACAGGCCCCACAGAGGATGACCCAGGGCTCAGTTTCTTCACTTCCAGGCAGTGAAAAGTGATCACAGTGTGTAAGATACCTGTGTCCATAGTCATGCAGCTGGATGATAGGATAAAACACGGTGGTGTTTCTGCTGTGCCAGAGCCTTGTTCAGGACTGCACAACACAAGAGACATCTACTCTGCTGTTGTATGAGAAAATCTGGCTTTGAATTTCAAATCCAGGCATTGCTTTGCTCAGGTTATAGAAAGAGCTGTGTCCTGCCATTTGTAGGAAATGTATCCAGAGAATGTAAGGATGAAAGAATTGACAGCATGTAATAAGATCATGTTGTGTAAATAATGATAGGGCAGATCCATCTAGATTCAGTAAATGTGCTTTCATGGCAGCAGAGCATCCCAAGCTGCACACTGTGGACATTACCCTGTCAAGTGAAATGCCTCGTGCTGAATTGCTGTACAGAGATTTATTTTTTAAACATATGTATTAAACAACCAAGAGTCTTAAATGAAATGTCATATTTAATTTGGCACCCAAGACATGAAGCCTGCATCTGCCCTCAGCCAACCCCAACAGCTCCACTCTGTGTGTCAGTTCCTCTGCCTGGCAGAAAGATCTGCAGCATCCTCCCGACTCCCTGACATCTGTGCCTGCTCTCCTTTTTGAGGGGGTATAGATGCAGCATGTGCCAACCACTTCCCTGTGTGGTACAAGGTGCTCTGGCAAAGCCTCCAGCCTTCACCAGAGCCCTTGGTGCCTGCAGCCAGGAGTGCTGGGATGGCTGCAGCCCCAGCTCCTGCCCAGGAGCACAGCAGTCAGGGATGTTTAGCAAAGCATGCAGAGATAGGCAGAGCATCTGCTTCCTCCCTCCTGGGCTCTGGAGTTGGTGTTTTCCTGGGCTGGAGGCTTTAGTCTCATCTTTTTTCTAATAGCTTCTGATGACTTTATCTTCCAAGTATCAGTCCAGTTGCTCTCTGAGCCTCTATAGCCTGCCCCAGCAGTGTACCCCAAAGGATGGGATATCCCCTGGAAGAGTGCTACTACAATTTTGTCATTTCTGACTGATAACATTTTCAGGCCCTTGAGTTCCTGTTTGATGACAAATCATGACAAATTTTTCCTTATTCCAATATCTCAGGCCACTCATGCTTTTGCAAACCTCATCTATCTACCTACCTACCTACCTACCTTCTCTTCAATTTCTGTTAAGAAATCCCATTCAGTCTTCATATAGAAGCTGCTCTCTACTTTTAAACTTTCAACCCTTCTTGATTTAATTTGAAATACTTCAACTTGGTTTTTGAGATCAGAACAATACCAAATATTTCAAGACTGATGTGGCCATGGGTTTAGACAGGGAGATGATGCATTTTGATGCACTTCATTTTGTAGTGGTTTGTCATCTTGAATGTTGTAGAGCATTGGGTCGTGTTTCCTTGCCTGTGTCCCCTCCTGCCATGGGCTGTCACTTCACTTGTTCTTCTGGGTCCCCCTTTTCTGCCCACATGCCCCCAGGCATCCTTCCTTGTCCAGCAGCAAAGGATCAGGAGAGACAGGAACGCCTGCAGGAGACCCTGGGCAAGCTGTGGCTCCTCTGAGTCACCTGAATGACTTTGATGCAGAATTCCCAGTGATCTGAGTGGGCCACCTGAGCTATCTGAAATATCTCACTGTAAATACTGTCACCTTGGGGACAAATCTCTACAAACATAGCCAGGATTAGTGCTTAAGGTGGTATCTGGGACATCCTCACACAGCTGTAGGGATGTGATAAATTTACTGATCCATGAAATGCTCAATCAGCTAGAAGCTGTGACACTTTTCTTCTGGTCATCCACAGCCAGAGTTATGTCACAGCAAATGTATTTTGGTATTCAGAAGAGGAGGATTGATTGAAACTGAGGTGAGTTTGAAAGATGCATTTCAGTGAGATACCCTACCCAAGGGTAAACCTAACATATGCCTTCAGGGAATATCAGTCCTTTTAAATGGTTTAGGTTAAACCATCCCAGATATCAGGGTATGTGAACCTGGGCTTCAGGGTAATGGAGCTCAGCACTCCCTATTCCAGTTCTATCTACGCTCCAGCTGAGGATTACAGTAAATTCACGAATACAAGCCGCACTGAGTATAAGCTGCATCTCTGGGTGTTGGCAAATATTTCGGTTTTTGTCCATAGATAAGCCGCACCCGAATATAAGCTGCTCTGTCGTTCGCAGCGAGGACCCGCGTGCAATTAGTAACAGAGCCACGGCAGGGCGGGGTTTACTGGCTGAGCTAAGGCTGTGCAGGCTTGGCCCGCTAGGGGCCGCTGACGGGGCCAGGTGGCCCAGCCCGGTGCTGCCGCTCGGGGCCGGCCGCCGCTGCCACTGGGCTCGGTCACCCCGGGTCGGCGCTGCCCCACGGTGGCAGGCAGGGACAGAGCTTTCCCCGCTCCTACGGCAGTGGCGGCGGGCGGGGACGGAGCTTTCCCGCGCCCGTGGCGCCGGCGGCGGGCGCGGACAAAGCACCCCGCCTCCTCCCCGAGCCGCAGCAATGGCGGCGCGGGGCTCCCGCCGGCTCCCCGAGACGCGGCAATGGCGGTGCGCACTTCCCCCCCCCTCCCCGGGCCGCGGCAATGGCTGCGCAGGGCTCCCGTCGGCTCCCGGAGCCGCGGCAATGGCGGCGCCCCCCCCCGTCGGCTCCCCGGGCCGCGGCAATGGCGGCGCCCCCCCCCCCCCTCCTCCCCTGGGCTGCAGCAGAGGAGGAAAGAGAGCTCTCCCGCCTCTCTCCCCGCCCCCCGTGCTGCCTGCAGGGAGCCAGGGCAACACGGTAACACTGTAACAATTGCGAAATGCCGGCTTTTACTGGCCGGTGCTTGGCTCGGCACTCTGGCTGGCACGTCTGGGGTTGTAAATGTCAGAAAATTATTAATATATTAGCCGCACCCGACTATTAGCCGCACTTCCGGGTTTCCACCAAAATTTTTGTCAAATTGCTGCGGCTTGTATTCGTGAAATTACTGTATGTTTTGGGGAAGAAGAGTTGATTGCAATGACTGGATTTCCTCAGAGAGGAAGCCACTAAACCACTGAGGTCCAGAGATGATGTCAGACAAGATGTCAGGCTCCATTCCAGTGTTGTACAGGCAGGGGCCTTTGCTGGCACAGATGGTTGAGGCCATCCTGCTGTAGCATGCTACATTGCCCTGCACTCTCCTGGTTTTCAGCACAATAAGGAATTTCTAGCTTCTTTAGAGGCTGGGGAAGGTTTGGAGGTGGAGGGTTCTGAAGGGAAGGAAGGGCCACACAGGATTGGGAAGTGCACTTGGCACAGGCATCATGGGTATTCATGGTGGTGAGAGATGGGGCTGTTTCTTCCAAGGATGTGTTTGGGAAAGCTTTGAAATTCCCATTTCAGGCAGTAGAGAAACACTTACAGCCCAGGGGGATGTACTGGAAATGACACTGAAAAGCTTGGGTGATTTAGGGAGTCTTGTGTGACTTTTCAGATTTGGATGGATGTGTGTTTGTAAGAGTTAGTCTGAACCCAGAGCTGATCAGGAAACTGCCTCAAACTGCAGCACTTTTTAAGGGCTTCTGAGCAAATAAAGTTCAACGTAATTAGGTCAGAAATGCCTTGCAGGCCAAATCTAGTTTTCCACTGTTCTCTATTTAATTACACAGTGTCTGACTTCCATGTAAGCTCAGTGTGTTGAAAGAAAATCTCACAGCCTTTGCTGAATACTTCCCTGGACCATTCTTCTTCCATTTCTTCCCACCTGCCTGTCTCAGCCTGGACTCTGAGTGACCCTCCTTCACCTCAGAAACAGCCAGGTTTCCCCACAGCTGAGTTTGACCAGATATTGTTTTCCCCTCTTAAATTTGCTTTCGTGCCAGTTTGTGTCCTAGACTTTGACCAGGACGTTCTCCTGTACTTACAGTCTTAGGGAGGGCCATAGCTCCAAGGCCACTGTCCTGCTGTCAGAGCTTGGAGCAGAGAAGTCTTTAAGAGGAGGCAGTGCAGGACCTTGCACTAGGATCATAAGAAGGTCTGTCCAGGAATTTGCTCTCCTTCCTGCAGGACTTTCTGGGACATCATGGTGGAATTACTGTCTGTTGATGGAGGTTGAGTCAAGGGTCACTCATCCCAGAGGTGGAAGCCCTCCCCATGCCCGGCACTGCAGGTCAGCCATGGAGAGACATTTCCGATCGCGCTCCGCAGGGAGCAGCCACAGCGAGTATTTTTGGTGCTGGTGACAGCGTTAGCCTGAGGCTCTGTCTGTATGCAGCTGGTAATGTCCATGACTGTATTTCCTCTCTAATTGTATTTGAATCGGGCTGGGTGATGATCACTGTGCTGCTTATACTGCACTCCCTCAATTCACTCCATATGGAGCTTCCACTTCTCCTCCCAGTTGTCACCTGCTGGTTCTTCTTGGCCAGGGGACTGGACCGTGAAGGGGGAGCAGTGACCTGCCAGCTCAGAAGCAACTGCTCTGTAGCAGTGCTTCCTTCTCATCTCTTGGTTGTGATCTTAAACACTGAAGTAATTTCTGCTGCAGCTACCAAGCAAGGGGGAGCTGGTGGAAGTCAGTGCAGGGAATGGGGCAGAGTGTGCTTATGTCTGCAGGTCCAAAAAGGAAGGAACAAAGAGTGATGCTGGTAACCCCCTGCCTTCCCAGGGAAGTCCTGCAGTGGGTGCTCCTTGATCTTTACCTTCCATGTGCAGCTCAGTGCCAGACAGTCCAGTTGAGGTGGCTGGTGGATTCTCCTTCAGTTGTGGCAGTGGCTTTGGGCCCTCTCTTGAGGGCTGCTGACTTTGAAAACCTCTCCTGAGCTTCTAAGTGTGGAGAAAAGCTACCTGCTGTGTCAGTGAACAGCAAGTGATCCTCTGAACCATTTGGGACCCTGTGGCTCAGAGTCAGCCCCTTGCTGAGGAGCTGCTGCTGCTCCTCCCCGAGTGCTTTGCTGCTCCTGCATTTCCACTCCTCTCTGCAAACATGTGGTTTATTGAACAGCCTGCTGGGTTTGTCTCTCCTGTGGCTGCAGGCAGTATCCCAGGCTGTGTCAGCAGGACAAGGACAAGTTGTCTGATTTTCTGAAGGAGTGCAGAGTGGCCACCACTTGCCAGGAACATTCTGCTCTTCTCACCCGCACCCTCCAGAGGGTGAGGGCAAAGTTGCAAGAAGACCCCATGCTGTTCTATGATGGCATTTTCTGCCTTGAGCCAAAGGTAAGGGATGGCTGAGAACCTCCCTTCCTGCTTCTCCTCCTCCTCTTCCTCCTCATCTCTGAATGAGGTCACTTGACAGATCCCTGTCTCAGCTGGCTTTGTGTGCCAAGAGAGAAGTCATCAGGATTCTGGTGAGGCCAGAGAGCTGGCTGCAGAAAGCATTTCTGCCCTGTGGGCTCCTGGCAGGGACGGGAGCCTGACAAAGCTGAGCTCTGCTGCAAGGGCTCAACATCGAGGGCACTCTGTGTGTGTCCTTGCAGTGTCCAGATTAATCAGTTATTGTAGGTAAGGACACATCTCTACACATGGTGTTGAGGGACTAACAGAGGGTGTTGGAGTACTGTCAGTTCACATCCTGACCTGAAGCATGTACTGGTTTTCTGTGGAAAGGAGGCCAAATTCTTCAAAGTTTAATCATGGAAATGCCAATCCCTTCCTGTAACCTGGACTGAACCATGTCTTAGTCTCCTTCCCAGTGTCATTTGTGAGCTTGGACACAAGGCTGCCAGGTTTAAATGGGCTTTTCTATTGCACACAGGGACAGAAAATATTCTGTTTTTCTGTTTATGCAAGCAAACTCCCATGTCCTCCCATCAACCAGAGGCCAAATTCTGAGTATTCGCACAGGGTGAGATGAAGAATGCCTACTGTCTGTGCGGTGCAACATCCCTTTTCATCTTTGAAAATAGTTTGAAATATAGTTTGAATAGTTCGAAAATAGAATAGTTTCAACCTTTGCTTTCTTTTGAAAAAGGTTAAACAACTTTTTTTTCCCAAGGAATGGGATTGTGTCCTCTTCTTGGTGACTCCTATAGCCCATGTAAGGCAAAGAGCCACCAGTGTTAGAACAATGCAAGTCTCACACCACTGTAACTGACAGCAGCACGATGTGACCAAAAGCTTGTATCAGAGCAGTAGGAATATTGCAGAAAGTGGGAGCTGATGAGCTGAGCATTAAGAGCATCCTGTGGTGTGCTGAGCTAATTTTGTACTGTTTGCCAGGCTCCTGCTTTTCACTAGAGTGGGGCCATGTCTTCACAACGAGCTTAACCTGCCCCTGCTCCTGACGTGCACTAAGGTGAGCTCCAGTAGAGTCCTGATACTCCATCTAATGATGGACAGACATAAAGAATGGCCTGGCTTGAGTGGAAACCCTTCCTAAGTAGCTGTTTTAATGTTACATGATTTGCTCTAGGACTTAATAAAAGTGGGCTACTACTTTGTTTTGTCCGGCATTATAAATCTTTTGATTTCCTTTAATGCCATTATTTATGGAACAGTTGTTTTCACATTTGGAGTTTTGGTCCTGTCTGTCTCCCCCTTGCTCTAGCGTATGGGTGTCTTTACATCAAACGATAGTATTTTCTCCCCTTTATCAAATACAGAATCTAAAATTCCACTGCCACTGACTTCTACAACCTTCTCTGTGGTGACAGTTTTGTAATTTTTACCTTGGACAAACACTTCTCTTGTGCTGCCAGTCCATCTGCTGGAGAGGCCCCTGGAGCTGGGACCTTTCTGTCTCTGACCTTCTGGCCAGCAGTGGCTGCTCTCTTCCTCTCACCCATCACCCATGATGTCTGGGAGCACCCTATAGAAAATCAAAGCCTTTTGACAAGTAGCTGGAGGTAATAATTGCTTCCAGAAATTAGGAAACTGGTGGAGGGATGGCAGTCTTGGAAAGGCTTTCCGGGCAGGGTGGCTTTGCAGGGCTTGTGCAGAAGCTTTGCTGTGCAGGCCACTAGCTGCCAGTATTTTCAAGTGTTGCTGTCCCTAGAAGCAGCAGCAGGTCACTGTAGTCTGTGTAGGGTTAAGTCACTGATGAAAATCCTGACAAGAAGAGGAGGCAGGGATTTTTGGAATTGCCATGTGACCATGAACATTTTGAGCATTCATCCAAGCCTGTGGGAAATGAACTGTTATGCAACTCTGACTTGCCGAGCGCATCTCAAATTGTGTTTTATTTTTGCAAATACACGTGATGGGTCAGCAGAAGCAGCTGTACAAGAAGCCCAGGTGGCTACCAAAGGAGAAAGTCCTTGGTTTTTGCTGCATACTTCCCATTACAGCTTAGCTGTAAAATCACACTGCGGACGCATGGGAGCTGACTCCTTGGAAATAGAAACCAGAGGAAAGGGAGGACAAGGATTTGTTACCATTGCCCTGACCTTGACGAGTCATCACTCTCCTGTCATTGCCTGGTCATGACTCTCCAGTGTCATGTGTTAAGTCTGAGCTGATGGAGGTGGTCTTCAAGATGGCTGGGTTATGGACCTGAGGTTGGCTCAGGAGGTAACAGCAGATCTGGTCCCCATCCTAAGGAGAGGTTACTGCTGAGTACTTCAATGTTTGGCAGAAGACACCATGTCCAGTGGGAGCTCTGGTCCATCCCACAGCTTTGTGGTGGGTTCAGCTATTTATGGAAAGAGGCAGATGTTAGCCTTGGCACTGCCTTTCTCCTGAGTGCCCTGAACTAACAGGCTGCTCTTTGGGTGCCATTTCAGTGCTTCTGTTACCAGCTCTGTCTTGTTTCCCTGTCTGTTCCAAGCAGTGATTTCCTTCCTGTGGATGGCTTTCCACCTCTGCCAAACTGAGGCAGCAATTTGGCCAAACATTGTTGATATTTGGCTTTTTAAGATCAGCTTTTTCTTATCTGGGCTGGTGGAGATCCAGCAGATTCTCATCATTGAGGGGCTGAGTGAGGGGAAACAGGATCCACATGTATTTCTGGTTGCACAGAGGTGATTTCTGTAACTGTGAGTCACAATGAGCTGACCCCTCCTGTATTGCATTGCTGGATGCTGTAGCAAAGCCAGGGAACAACAGCTGGAGATTTTGTGCTGTCTCATCATCCATCCACTGCCTGCATTTCAGGCCACCTGCCCATGGCAGACTGGCAGAGGCTGATGTGGTGCCAGAAGTGGTGCACTGTCATGTTGACAGCTCTGCATGGTTTTACTTCTGTCCTGGTTAGCATCCACAGTAGTTTTCTGTGCTCTGGCTCAGTGGCCATGCTCAGTGGCTCCCGAGGTGACCTGAGACACATACACATGTAGCTGTAGTCTGTAAGGGTGGGTAATGAGGCATATCCTCAAGAACTAGTAGTTCTTTTTCTCCTATGGGGAGGCAGGCATGAGAGGAACCTCTCAAACAGCCTATTTTAATTTCCCAGGAGAAACATCTACAACATTTTCTAGCTTTATACTCTGACATACTGCAGTAATGAAGGGAGAAATGGCAAAAGTTTTCCAGAATGTTATGTCTTTAAAGAATTTGGTTGAATAGTACAGAGTAGTAGACTATGTGTCTTCTTACCCTTCACCTTTGGAGTCAAACGCCTGGCTTTCAGCTTCCCTGACAGTACAGGGAAGCTCTCTGTGATGTACTGCCAAAAGTTTCTGTCCAAACACTCTGAACCCTGCAGAATGGTGATTTAGTCTCAGGAGATCAAGAGTCTTGCATTTTTAACTGGTTTTCTTGGGAGCAAGGATATGACTGCAGGGCTCCAGTATCCACTGCTGCAAGTTGCTGCAAGTCACTTTAGGGGCTCAGGCATGCAGTCAGTCTGTTTGGCTGCCAGGGCTTAGTAAGGGAACAGGTAAGTTTGCTATCCTAGCCCTGTTCACCCACAGCTCAGTAGACAATACCCAGAGCAGGACACGTAATGTGGACACAACTCATAGCAAGACAGAGCTGTCGCAACATGGGTTGGTCATCATCTCCCAACCTTGTCCCTGCCTTCTGGCCCTGTACCCTCTTCTGAGGTCCCCTGCCCAGTCAGGTCTGTCCCTTTCTTTGCCTCTGTGATATATTGCTGTTCCTGTGCTCCAAAGCAGAGGGGTAAGATCCCTGTGTCAGTTATATTTCTGTCACAGATGTGCTGGCCGTGGCATTTAGACAAATCCCAAAGTCAGCTAAACTCACTGAGCTAGAACAGAGCACTGTTGTTAGCAGATGCATATTCATCAGGCCAATGGTTCTTTTTAATTTTCTTCCTCTCCTGTTTAGCTTCATTTTTGCTTATGGATTGTATTACACTTGCTTCTATTAACAAGAGATGTATTGCCTGTGTCAGCCTCTGAGTAATAACCAGACTGCCCCAGTGCCCACAGGGCCAACAGATCTGATGGCAGCACATAAAACTGCTGGTGAGTACCAGTGAGTACCATCAGCTTGCAATCCAGCAGGAGGAACAGCCAAACAGCACTTTGTGAGGTGGTTGACCTGAAGGACTGATAGTGCCGTGTTAGGCTCCAAGAAATTTGTTTTCTGGCCTTGGTGGAAGGAGAGTTGCTTTCTGAGTTTCCCAGTAGTGATTCTGCTCTTGTTTGAAAATTGTTCAGAGCAGCTAAAGAATGATGCAGTATCAAATCTGAAAAAGCAGAATCGTATTTTACACCAAGATCCCCAACTCTTATAAGAAATAACACAGTGCCAAAAAACTGGATGCTCAGTTTATGGTAGACACTGTCTGACAGCCAGCACAAACTCTAAGGTACCTGTCCCTGGTAATCTGTTGGTGCAGAGCCCTCATAGGCCTCGATGGCAGGACCACAGTCAAGTCCTGGCATCCATTTGCACCCTCAGCATCGCTGCTCCTGTCTCATTCAAATATCCTCTCTCCAGTTTGCCCAGTGGCATGTGAGTCTCTACAGAGCAAATGGAGGCTTTTCCTAGGAGTGATCAGGATGGCATTTCTGAAATTTGGGCTCATTTCTTTCCCACTTGTTGCTAAACTCCCCTCCCTTTTACTGCAGCTGTGTGTTCTGGTTTTAAGGCTCAGCATGTACTCTCCTCCCCTGCTTTACACCCCTCTAGAAGATGACAACCTCAACCATCATCACTGCTCTTGATATTTCATTAATGGCCTTCCCCAGCATATCAGCAGAGGTTGTTTGAGTAGCTGATGGTGCTGGCAGGCCTGGCAAGGCACCACACAGAAACCAAACGAGGGCTGGCTGCAGCTCTCTGGGCAGAGGCCACAGCAGCTGCAGGATCAAGTGGTGTGACTGGGCAGCTCAGCCCTGGCAATACCTTGAAGAGAAGTGCAGAACACTGTGGAGCTGAGGTGTGCATTCACCTCCAGCTGTTGAGCTTGAAGCAAAGGCAAGCAGCTGCCTAATGCAACCCCCTCACTGGGGAGGCTTTGCCCAGGGTGAGAGCACTGAATTCAGCCTGTTAAACACACAGTGAGCAGCTGGGTGATGAGCACTGGTGGGTTATTAGACTCTAATTAGCCAAGCCAGGGAAATGATCATCCAAGCATTTCTTCTCAGTGCTTGTCTTAGCCAAGCTCCAGGTGTAGCAGAGCTAGTGTTGTTCAGAGCAACCCAGATGCTTTTTATTCCTGTCAATCCAATATTGCTGTCTGGATGCTGGTGAGTCCATACAGCATCCCAATGGGACCTAACAGGTCTGATGTCTCACATGCTGAGCGTGGGTTGCCAGCTGATGTTCCTCAAGCACGCATTTTGTTGTAAAGTAAGGCTTTATCTTTATCCAGTTGCTTGCTGGATAAAACATCTGATCTATCAAGTGTATTTCATACGGGTTTTGAGTAAAATCCAAGTGAACTAATTCTTTCAGACTTTCCTTTCCTTCTTATTGGTTTGTGGGTCTTTGAAACAGTTTTGGGTTTTTCCTGTCTGCCCTTGCCTCTGTTCTGTTAAGTCTAAGCTGGCTGTGCATTATGGAATTGCTTGCAGCTGCACCCCAGTGACTTACCATGTCACAGCTCTTTAGTTCCTTGAGGGTCTGTCCTTTGGGCTCTAAGTGCCAAGTCAATGGGCAATATTATAGTTATTTAATATTTATGCTTCAGGAAAGCTGGAGGCACCAGTCAAGTTCACGACTTTTGGATAGAGTAGTGAGGATACCCAGCAGGAAGCAGAATCAAAGCCTCCATTTGTTCATAGAAAAAAATAACTGTTCTTTTTCTCTCCTTCTGTAAGCTAAATTTTTCATTTCTTTTGGAGTGTTATTATAGTTATCAGAGCTTCATGTATTTGTTAACAAGTGCATTAGGAAACAGTTGTAATGTTGGGGTTTGAGGAAATGTAAGTCATGCATTCTTTTAAAACCAGTTGCAATAAGTGAGATCCTTTAGTGAGATCCTCCAAAATTGTATGACAAGGCTGCTTGGGACTGAGCATCAGTATCAGGACCCTTTGGAAGAGAAGGAGAGAGAGAAGACCCTGAGGAAGCAGCAGCCAGTTTAAATCTACTACCAGGTGCCAGTACAGGTAAGGTACTTAGAGAGATGTTTTTGGAGCTGCTTCCAAACTTTCTTATCAGTGTTGCTCATTCCTTGTCACTAATGCTCTAAATAAAGGCTTACAGGGCTATGGTTGAAAACAAGAAATGTGATGTGTGAAGACAAATGTTTTGATGTCTCCTTTTGCTTTAGGAGGGAGAGACTGGCCAAGTTGTTCAGCTGAAATCAGTGTGTTCTTTAAGCCCCAAGAAGCCCGGCCCCAACCTAGAGCTTGGCTAAACCAAGCAGTTTACTGCAACATCTCGGGTAAGGCTCCTTCCCCTGCCTCTCTCACCCCAGTGAATGTGAGGTGCAAACTCTCCCCCAGGTCACTGGGCTCCTGTGGGATTGTTGGGAAGGGTCCAATGGTCAGCAGGGCAGTGTCCCTGCAACTTCCAGGGGATCTCCCATACAAGCTGGAGATGCGTGGCTCTGGAGCACTGATCCCACAACAATCCAGGCAGTGCAGGGATAAGCTTTCATGCCAAAGCTTTGCCAGCATTTCCTCTAAGGCCAAAGAGCTACAGAGCAGAACAGCTTTAGTAAATGAGTACTAAAACCCTCCAGGCCACTGACCTGCAGGATGGGTCCTTTTTACATGGATTCATCATCAGGCAATAGAAGCCAAGTTAGAAATGTATTCCCTGACACTGGATTCCCTCCCACTGCCCAGACACAGCCAGACCAGAGGTGGATGAGCCCTGCTGAGCCCAGGGTGTCTGCAGAACAACTGTCCCTGGGCCAGCACCTGCTTCTCTCCCTGCGTGGAAATGGTCACCTTGTGGCTCTCAGTCCATGGCTCCTCTGGGTGGTGCTGTACAGGCCTTGCTGTGCTCAGCAGGATGAGCACCCTCCTGGAAAAGCAGAGTCCAGGCAGTCTGCTGACAGGGTTTATGCTTGCCCTGTCTTCCAGAAGTGCTGCCAAGTGCTTCTCTGGGAGCAGCTGTCATTGCCCACCCGAGTGACCCCATATCAGAGGTGGTGGTTTTGCTGTGCTGGCACAGGGTAGGGAATTCTCAGAGTGCACAATGTGGTTCAGGTTACCTTGTCCTTCCTCTTTGTCTCTGCATGGTGCTGCTTAGGTGTTTTTCAGGAGGGGGAGATGGCTGCCAAATTTCCATTCAGTGAATATTCTGGGTTTGCCCATCTAGGAGGAGAGGTGTGAGGCCCAAGGTCTTCCAGCAGCTGGGCTCCCATTCTGGAGGATGCTGCAATCCCTATCCCAGCTGTTCTGTTCTTGCCTTCCTGCTCCAACTGATGGATACAAATGTCATTAAACAGCTTCTTATTTACACAGTAATGGTGCAGGGTTTACTCAGTAAATGCCATCTACAATAATTACTCTGAGTTTGTGCTAACAAACTGTCTTGCTGCCCACCAGTTGTAATTGTGGGAGCAGTGGAAAGGATGGGTTTAAAAAGTTGCTCCCAAGGGATTCCTTTTTCAGGGCTGTTCTCTTGGCTCTGGGATTTTGGCTTGGTAATGGGCTTGTCCAGCACTTCGCAGCAGGAATCTCCTGGGGTTGTGCCAGGACAGCTTTTTTATGACAGAAAAAGAGGAAAACTACTTGCATGCAAGCTTAGAGCTGGTCTGGGACTTAGAGGAACCAGAGCAAATGATGTGTGTTGAGAAAAAGGAGCCTGTTCTTGAATGACCCTGAAAGGCCCTTGGGAGAGCTTAACTCTTCAATTGACTCCTTGGAAGAGGATCTCAAGGACTCATTTAAATGATGCATTTCCTCACAGATCAGAGCTGATCCAGTGGATTGTCAGGGTGGGAATTGTCCCAGAGTCATGGTCCCTGGATACAAAAATAATTGAAGAAAACAGCCATCTTTAATTGGCAAGTTGTTTACTTTTGCTTCTTAATCCCCTCAAGAAATGTGACTGCTTTCCTCAGGCATTTGTCTGCTAGTCCCAAATCCCTTGGGATGAGGATTTTCAGATATTGTGAGTCCCATGCTGTGGATATCTGGAAGCATTTTCCCAGTGCAGTGAATTGTACACTGGATCTCCTGCCCCACTGGAAAGGGGCTTTGCTGGTCTCCACTTGTAGTGAAAGTGCCTCCATAAATTATTTGGCATCAGGTGATTTATAGAATTGATCAGCTCTGGGCGACTGGCAAAGCCAGCAGCGAAGAAGTGGTTGGAAATTTCCTCATAGCAAATACTAATACTAAAGCTCAAAATTAACTTTCTTAATTGCTCTGAAATTCCAAATGACGATCACTCCTTTATGTTGTGATTTTCTACATTGCATGAAACTGTGGATCTCTATTTATGTGGTCAGATGGGAATTTTGTTCAAAACAGTTACAAAGCATGAGAGATTCTGTCAACAAGATGCTGAAAAGCAGAGAAGCTGAGCAGTTTGGCAGCAAAGTCCTGTGCTGTTGTGTCATCAACAACCCTGACTTACTTGCAAGCCAGGCAACAATGCCAAAATATTTGCGAGCTTTGTCCCTTCACTGAATGGATTTCAAAGCTCCTCTAAGTGCATGGGAAGGAAATCAAAGATAATTTTAAACTCAGCATTGCTTTTTCGGAGTAAAAACTTGTGGCCAGATCAGAAACCAGCCCAAGTAGTGGGTTAGAAATGAGAAAGCAGATCCAAAGCATATCTCCTGAGAAAAGAGAGTGGTCTGTATCTTCTCCTGGAACATCAGGAGCTGGTCCCAGGCAGCTCAGAGCCAGGGACTAGCACTAAGGAAGCCTGGAAAATGTGAGATAGCAGAAGGAATTACCATACTGAAATAGAAATCTCTCCCCAGGTCGTGAGACCAGGCTGCCCCTGCTCCTCATAGGGGAAGGTGTCGGGCCACAGCTCCACTTCAACCCTGAGGAACTGAACACTGGGGAGGTTTTTTTCCGAGCAGCGCACAGATATGAGGTGAGCAGCAGAGCTGGGGTGGATCCTGGCGGCTCCAGCAGTGAGCCTTGTGGACCTGGGGAATTCCTGCCAACTTGGGCAGTTGTTTACTAGTCAAGTTTGGGGCATTCCTTAGAATCTGGATCTTTTTGATGGGGTCAGAAAGGTGCGTGTGTTGTTCACAAAACCCCAATCCCTGCTTTTTGGCGGCCTCCCTTTGAGATCAGCTGGGGGACGCATTATAGATGGGTAACGTGATGATTTGCTCTCACAATTAAGAGATGAACACTGTGTGTATGTGTACAGAGGTTGTGTTGATGTGTGGCTGTGTTATTGCAGTTTGTTGTTGGACACCCTCTGCTCTCCCCACAGTCCCCTCTCCCCCCATCGCTGCCCCTCAGCCGGGGCTGTCCCGGTGCCGGGGCCGTGAGGGGCCGGGCTCGCTGCTGGGGGCGTGGCCTGGCAGCGCCTGCCCTCCAATCACATCACGGGACAGGGATCTCCACCAATGGGCAGCGAGGCAGAGGTGACTGACAGGCCCTGGGCGGGGCCAGGGTTGGCTGATGCAACACCAGCCCTATAAAATGCGGGGCAGCCATTTTTGTGGATCAGCTCGTGGCGCATGGTCACATTTGAAGCGCTCTCTGTTTTCCTTACTCAGTCATTTGTTGTGTTTGTTGAAGTTTAATAAACCTCTAAAATTTTAAAAGTGAACGGTCATTTCTCACAGACACTTCCTGCAAAACCCCTTGGCACATGAAAGCAACGCTGGGTCAAAAAGCTGGATTTTTCAGAGGCTTTTGTTGCAGTCCCAGACACAAATCGCCTTTGTGCTCAGGCTGTCTAAAAGCAGCTGGAGCAAACTGGCTGCATTTGAGTTCAAGTCCACTGCAAACAGTTTTCAGTGAAGTCCCTGCTGCCTGTTCCTGGGAGTCAGAGGAAAGCCATCCATCCTGGCTCAGCACTGGCTCTCTCAGAGGCCTTGGCAGTGCTTTCCCTTGCTGACCAGTCCCTTTCCAACCAGCATCTCTGGCTCTAGAGAGAACAAAGCCTTTCTGGAAAGGATGAAAAGTAATTTCCTACCTATTTGTTTCCATCCCAATGGTGTCAAGTCTGCAAAAAAAAAAATAAGAGAGCAACCAAAAGAGGTAGAAAATGAAGCACTACATCATGCCAGACACTTTCAAAAGCTTGTTTGTAGCAGGAAAGGGCACACTGAGTTTTCTTACCAAAAGATTGTGCTCTCTATGCATTTTTTATGCTGATACCTTGTTGTTTCTCTGTATCAATTTATTATTTTCATTAAATGAAAAAAGGTGAATGAGTGAATGATACTTTAGTGCTGTGCTCAGCAGCTAGACTGCAGGTAAACTTCAGCTGAGGATCCTCGAGTGAGGGCTTGTCCCAGCACATCTGAGCCATGGGCTGGTGGGATAACGTGGGGTAGGCAGGAAAGCTGCTGCTGGCTGCTCTGGAGCTTTGGAGGTGACTGTGTCTGGGATGGTGCTATTGGGAGGCACTGGATTAAGGCAGGAAAGAAATGAAAGGACTCTGCAGTTGATTTTACCAATAGGATAAGGGGAATGAATAAAGAAATAACAAGAAGGTGGTTATTACTTTGGAAGAGAAGAGTGGTGAATAGGTCTGACCTCAGTAAAGAAAAAAATATTCTGGCTTTTTGTTTGCAGAAAAGTGCTGCCTTTTTTTTTTCCTTTTTTTTTTTTTTAATGAAGAGGGAACATTTCACAATCAAATAATTTATTCTCCTCTGTCCCTCCCCCAAAATGGTCATGGGATGTTATTACATAAGCAGCTTTCTCCTTGAGCAAGGGCAGGTTTTGCTTGTTGAGATGTGTAGAGCAGAGCCAGTAGCAGTTTGGTGAATAAAATAGAAGGTACATTTCACTGTGGTCCCTGATTTTTAACTAAGAGTCAGAGTGGGCATTGATTGGCATCAGCCATGAAATAAATCTGTAAGTCTTGTTCAGCTTTTAAGTGCTGACTTCAGTGGATCTTGATGATTTTTGCAGTTTGGAGCCTGTCTGCTGAATGTGCGGTGGTGTGTCGGATTAAGGACGCCCACATTCGGTTTTTTGAGCCATTGCTCTTAGCTGTAACAGCTGACACTGGTGACAAGCTGGTCCTTTCATCTGTCCTCTGTGTACAACTGGTACTGCAGTGGATGGTTGAGAGTCTCCTGCATTCTTGTCTTAACCTGCCTGTAATGACTGTGTGTGTCAAGATCCTGGAAAGATCCTCCATGGAAACACCAGTTCCAGAAAGAAATATCAAAGCAGGGGATCTGTGGCTGGGAAGGCTGGTTACAGTGAGTCCACTTTTGTAGGGACACCTCTGTGTTCACGTTATAGATGGGGAAGCCGAGGCACGTAGGCATCTCTGGGTGTGTTTAGGATCCTTCAGTGGACCAGCAGCGACTCAGGGGCATCTCCTGCCTGCTGTGGTGCCCTAAGCCCCACCAGTTGCTGACCACTTTGCTTTGGCTGCCTGCTGTCCACATGGGTGGTGGTTGATTTGAAACCCAGGGTAGCTCTGACACCAGCTTTTATCCACCCCAGCCCTAACAACACCCGAACCCTTTGCAATTCCCTTTAGCAAAGCCACTGCCTCCCTGCCTTTGTCCTCGCAGGGGCTGCGTCATGGGACCGAATTTCCATTTTGATGTGCCCGCCCTCCACTTTGGTGACGTCTCCTTTGGTGAGTGTGCCCTGGTGCACCAGGGTGTGAGAGGTTTGTGTGTTGCTGAAATGGAGCACTTGAACACAAGAGCATCCGTCACTCGTGTTCCTCCACAACAGCCTCTTCAGGGTATTAACTCCAGGGCTGCTGGTGCCTTAAGGCAGCATTTGGCCATCATGAGATCAAATAGGATGAAAGGAATAAAACTCAGTATTTTCTGGTGTCCCTCATAGACTTCTCTGCCTCAACTTCCTGATCCTTGCCAGGAGAATGGCAGTGAAATGAGGAGGTCCATGGGATGGGACTTCAGGAGAAGGGAGCTTAAGCCATTACCAGTCTGTAGCTACTCTGAACACATATTCCTGTTGCAAGACAAAGGCATCATTTACTCACACGACATTTAGTGCAGGATGTTAATTACTGTTGTGAAGGCATCTCCTCGCTGCCCAGGTCAGATGCCTGGTCTGCCCCAGGCACGTGTGTCTCCTACATCAGCCCAGCTCCACTGAGAGAGCCGTGGCTGAGCACTCAGAGCATTGCCTTTGAAATGCAGATTCCAGTTCTCCATTTCAGACTCACAAAAGGCTTTTTACTGAGATGATCTACAGTTTAAATGTGAAATCAATTGTGGATTGATTGAAGGGCCATTATCATTCTACACCCAGGATGCCTCTGTGTTTTCATGCTGTTCATGGACTTTTTAAGAAAACTCATTACCTTTCCTGAGCTGCTTCCTCCCTTCGCTGCATCACTGCTGAGACACTTCTTGTTTCCTTTTGAATAAGTGAAGTAATAAGAAAGGCACCAGGCAGAATAGGGTCCTGTAATAGGAGATTCATCCTGCTTAATCTGATTTCATTCCTAAGGCCTCTTGTATCTTTGTTTCTTTTAACTGTGCCACTGACTGTTGTCTGCATCTGATGATTTCTGTGGCATTTGGGATTGTGACATCTGTCTCCGTCCTTTTTGTGCCCCTCCTGCCTCACTGTTGAAATGACTGCTGGAGCTGGCAGTGGTCACTGTTCATAGGCATGGAGAAGCTCTGGGCTGTGCCTGCAGCTGATTTTTCCTCCCCCTGTGTTCAGATGACTCCTGGTAAGCAGGCTGTGGGAGATGTCTCCTCCGCACATAGCCGGCCAGCCAAGCCATACATCCCCTGCAGAGCAGGCTGGGGCCGGTGTCCTGGCTCTGCAGGGCATCCCCAGGAGGTGTTACTCTACCTCTGGCTTTCCATTATGGAAACCAAGTCTCAAGCTGAAGTGGTGTAAACCTCTGTGGACAGCAGTCACAGCCAGTGAGCAGTGTGGGTGTGATGTCCCTGGTTTTTGTTTGAGGTGGTTCCTAATTGCTGATCTCGAGGCAGGGCTCAGGTTTGCCTCCAGTAGAGTGGGCTGTGAGTTGTCACGAGCTCAGTCTGGTTGCCCCAAATCAGAAGGTGCCATAAGGATCCTGCCCAGAGAAACTGCTTTAAGGAGCTTTGCATCATGTTCTAGTTCCTAATTCTCTCCTCCCTTTCTTTTGCTGTATTTTCTCCTCGATGACAAATCACAGCTTTTACATCTTGAAAATGGTGGGAGTGTAGGTAGTTATAGATTGAACTTTCAGAGAAAATGGTCAGTTAAGGTGCACACTCATCAGTGAGACAGAAGTGGTGCTGATTTGAAGCAGCTGAGAGAGTTCCTTCCCAGCAGAGAGACAGAGAAATTTGTCTTATCAGGGCAAAGACTGGGCATTGCCAAGGCAGCAATCTGGGATCAGCATCGAAGGGAACTGAGGTGAGCTGTAAGTTACATAACAAAGAGCTAAAATCCAAACTCAGTTTTATCCTACCAGGACATTCATACCAGGAATAATTAGATAATTGATGCCTAAATGGATATTTGTGTCATTTTCTTGGGTTTTCCTTGCATCCTGAGGTGCTGCCTGTCTAACACCTCCCTGGCACCCATGGCCTTCAACCTCCGCATTCCTGAGGATGGCTTGGGAGAGCCCAGCATTTGCAGCTCTGTTCAGATATTCAAAATCAATCACCCATCCTGGAGGAAGGGAGCTCGAGGTTTTATGAAGCCAAGGGAATTTAAAATAAGTCCCTGCAGAGGGACTGTCCGTGCCCTGGGATCCCAGGATATCGAGGTATGGGAAGAGTCCGGCTGGTGCAGCTGAAGCTTTGCTGGTGTGTGCGAGGGCTTTGGCTCTGCCAGCCCTGAGCATTGTGTAAGGGAGATCTGCACTGATGGGAGGCCTCTCTTGGTTGGGTTACTCAGGATATTCCTCAAGGAGCACTGTTCTGTTTCCAAAATCACAAGCTGAACTCATGTACTGGATGGTCAAATGCAGAAGTCATTCTTGTGTTTTTGAGAAGGATTTCTTTGAAAGTGGGAAGGATGAAAACAGAAGGTGGCTGTTAAAGAGAGATATCACTGTATAGAGCAGTTTACATTTCCTCCTGGTCTCATTTTTCCTCTCCTGGAGAGCAGATGAGTTGTATTCACTGCAGGGATCATTAGTGGGCATAGAAAATACTCTGCATCCACAGACTGCCCAGCATCTGCTGGACCACACTTTGCCCTCAGCTTTCTGCTGTACAGCTGAACTCACTCTGTTGAGGACAGCTGATTTCCTCTGCATTTATATAATTGTACACAGATGAAATATTGGTCCCTTATTTTGAATACAGTGGTGAGTAGAGCTTTAGTCTAATGGTACTGAAGGTGGGGGGGGGATCTGTGAGAGGCTTGCACATAGGCTTGGGAGGAGTTTTTTCTTCTGCATGTTGGGTAGGTTCAACTTCTGGAACTGGTTAAAGCCAGCCCTGACACTGTGGACTTGTTTATGTTTGTGGATGTGAGTGGACTTGTAGTGTTTGAGACCAGGCTCAGCCTCCTGGGCCAAAGAGGAGTGGGGTGAATTTTCCTCTTGCTGCTTTTCCAGCTCTTTGGGGGATAAATGTAAACAGTTCTTCAGGGGCTGTTGAGAAGCACTGACAGCCCTAAGGAAAGGAAACTTTGGTGTTGGGGTTTTGCTCAGATGGCTTTTCAGAGTTGTTCTTCAGGCTCTCAGCAGTGTCCTCCAGCTGTGTGGCTGCTGGGCTGGGATTTGAGCAGTCCTGGCTTCCTCTGGCCTTGAACCTTTGTGCAGACCCAGCAATGCTGTCAGGAAGCCAGGAGAGAGTAAATAGCTTCCCTTGGCAAGCACTCCAGAGAGAGACTGGAGGGGGAATAACCTTCTTGTGAGGAGGAGCATGCCTTGGGTTGAGCAAAACTGGGCTAATGCTGTGAGTCTGTTAAAAGAGGGTAAAATACAGGTTGTATAAGCTCTTGGAGAGTTGCTGTTGCCAGACTCTGTAGATTTAGAGTAGATTTAGAGTAATAAAGGCTTTTGATTTTTATCCGCTCTTTAGTCCTCCTGTTTCCTGCACCTCATAGCAGAGCAGAGTCCATGGTTTCCCTGAAGCCAGAGATTCCCTCAGAAACATGTGATGGGCATCTGAAAGTTGTCAGATACCCTTGAAAGCCACTGAAATGGAAACCAGTTGCTAAATTGTTAGTTAATTGTCTTTAGTTCTAATATATTTATTTCCTCACTTTATCAATTAACAATTGGAGGAAAACAGCATGTCCCAGCAGTGTCTGGCTGGAAAATGTTACATTACCAGTGTAACCATATTTCTCTTTGCAATAGCATTACTTGTTTTTCTGTTCCCCATGGAGCATCATCTCACAACAGCAGTGGTAGCTTCTTGGCAGCTCCTCAGCTAAATGAATGGTGCTGTTTTATTTCCCCTCTGCCTGGGAGTTGCAGCAGAATTTCTTTGCCCTGTATCCTTCTTGGTTTGTTCTTCCCCAACTGCCCAGCTGGGCTCTGCTTTATCAGATCAGACCTAGTAGTGTCTCTTTCCTCTTTTCTTCTGCCTGCTGCCTCCCTGTCTATTCCACAGCAGAAGCCCTAAACAAAGATGAGCCAGGATGGCTGCAGGACAAGCTCCAAAAGGGAGAGGAAAAGCTCTCTGAGGCTGGGCAGGGTGCACTGAGATTGTTAACTCAGGTGAGCTCAAAGGAGGGGCTTCACTGATCCTATTGCCTGTGTCTGAAATCAGACACGCTTTTGGTAACCAGGAGAAAGTGGAGCTTTTTCCAAGTGCTCTTTGTTTTGTGCTGTAGAGTTCTTGGGATGAGAATTGTCCTCTCAAGGTGCCTGTTCTTTTCCCTGGCTGCAAAGAGGGTCCACAGTTCTCCCAACACCTAAATTTTTGGGTAGAAAGACTAGGTTAATCCTATTTTAGGTGTTTAGGATAGATTTTGGGAGGTTAAATATATACCAACCAGCCATCCACATACACAGGGACATTGCAGGGAGGTGGACCCTGGTTCAGCATGTCCTGTGCTCTGTGGAGCTACAAACTGGCCACACAAGAGAGTGGACAATGTCAATCTGCTTGGTGTCATTGTTCTCTGCCTCTTCCCATCTGTGCCCACCTGCTTGGTTTAGGGCTGTTGCCAGGGCTGTCAGCTGCAGAGCTAATACTGGGTGAGCTGAGATGGGACCCAGGGGACACTGGTTATTCCTAGAGCCACAAATTGTGCACCTACCCAGAGCTTCTCCAAGCTTTCATTCATTTCTGTCTCCAACATAAACCATTTTATACTAAGCCAGTACACATCAGTTCTTAACAGTTTTCCAGAGCAACTTTCTTCTATACCCTCGCTTCTGCTGCTGCTTTTCTGTGCCTTTCAAAAAAACCAGTAACTGTTCCAGGAACAATTTGTTTCCTGGTCATGCTCAGATTTATTGAGAGTAAAATAACAGCTCCAGACTAGCCTGCAGTTAGGGTTTCTTTACATGAAGGAATCAATTTCCATTGAACATTAATTTTGTTTTCTGTCTAGCTGGAGTTATTAATCTCTTGTTGGTTCCATTCCCTCAGTAGGCAGGCTGGTCTTGCTGCTGTCTTCATACTGGGGAAATTTCTGTTGATCCAGTGTTCCCACAGTTCATTTCTCTTTATAAAACACAAACCCAGCTGCATTCTTCTGGCAAAGGGTGAGATGTTTGGAGTGATTAGGGTTGGGTGCTCTTTAAGAGCTGAGGGGATGAGGGAGTGCCATGGCAGGGGCCCCACCCGTGAGGCAAGTGGTCTTCAGATCACCAGATGAGTCTCTATACCCTGCAGCTCCTCAGCAGCATCTTCAGAGGAAGCCACCTGAGGCAGCAGCTCCCAAGGGAAAGATGAAATGTCAGTGAAGCTGTTTTTCCCTCTGCCTGTAGCCAGCTCATTGTCTGAGATGGTGAGACCTGCAGGAAGCACCTTGGAGAGTATTAAGCAGCTGGTGATGCTCTGAGATGAGGCAGCAGCTGAGAAGATGTTTTTCATAAAGACTTCCTGGCTGTATGCAAACAGAACAGCTGCTGGATGGTGATAAACTCTAGGGCAGCCAAGACCTGGCTGTGGGTGAAGCTTTGAGCCTGGGCAGGTTTTGGGTGGAAGTTTTATTGCAGAGTGTGCAGTCAGGGAACCTCACCAGAGTGCTGAAACTGAGTGACCACATGAAAATAGCAGCTCCCATGACATTTTCCATCTCTGCTTCTCTTTTAGCTTCAGAACCCTTCTGTTACCAGTTTCAAGTGACAAACAAAGGACAGCATATCCGTGAGGGGTACTGGACCACAGAAGGTTTCAACGTATTTCAGCAGCATCATTGCCACCCTCCATGGTACCGAGAATAAAGATGCTTCCCAGAGCCCCAGACCTTGCAGCCCAGTGTTTAAGCTGCAGCCACTGATGGTGGACCTGAGGCCAGGCCAGAGTGTGGAGATGGTGCTGGAAGGCTGCTCCAGCACTGCCCAGGTGAGGCCCCTGCCGAGGGCTGAGCCTTCCCTATCAGATCCCCTCCACTGGGGCTGCTTCTGCAGCCTCTTGATGTTTGCCTGGGGAAAGGAGCAAGTGACTTCAAGAAGCTGTTTTAAGGCCACAGGTTTCCATGGCAGCACCAGTTGCTTTCCTTACTGGCCACCATCAGTTGCTAAGGCTTTTTTGTGTTTCCATAGCTACCAAAACCCAGTGCTGATCCCAAAATACAAGCTGACGGAAATACTGCTCCTTCGGGGCAAACAGGAGGTTACCAGTGTTGTGTGCTGAGGCAGAAAGGAAGGGCAGGCAAAGTAAGTTACACTTAGACTTAGAAGCCAGGTAGGAAGTAAATTAAACAAATTCCAAGTGCTTTATTCAGGAGAAGCAAGGAGTGAAACAAAAGCCCTGTAAATGGCAGGAGTGTCCTCTGCAAGCAAACATGAGCAGAGGGCTGGTCTAGCCCTGAGTCCTGGAGGAGGAAACCACAGTGTGCCAGCTCTAATGATGAGTGTGTCCATCCACGTGGGAAACTGTTCCCAGGGATCATTATAATTGACAACTTAACTTTTGCCAATATTTCCATAACTACTCAGCCCAGTCTCTCAGCAGCCCTCGTGTCCCAAGGACAGAGAGGTTTGGCAGCACCCTTAGAGCAGCTCAGAGGAGATTTTAGCAGGGTCATGGGTATTTTTCTCTCTGTGCCTTTCTTCCCAGGGGGGGAATGCAACTCTATAGAGAAAATGCCAGCTAACCCTGATGTGCATTCCAGGCCTCCAGGACCACTGGGCACACAAGTGAATGTGAAATGTGTATGCATGAAGCTCCTGCTCATGCTGGTATTCTGAGAATGGGTTGCCTCAGTGGTAACTTGAGGAAGATTTGCTCAATTGCAATGGGACTGTCCCTGTGCAGTTCTGAGCCAAAGATTTTGCTGGAGAGGGAAATAGAGTGATCAGGACACTGGTGAGCATGCCTTGCCTGGAAATCCTAAATGGCATCTGAGAGTTCAGCTGTGGCTACCTGGCTCCTTCAGTCAGAGCCTGATGCCCCTGGGTGTTGGCTTTCCATTTTCCTTGGATCCAGAGAGATTCATAGTTACCAGGTCAGCAGCCCAGCTCCCTGCATTGCATGTGCAACACAGATGACTGTCAAGTCTGGGCTCTGAGGAGGAGTTGGGTTGTGGTGTTGTATCAGAGAGAGGAGTGAGAAACAGCAGGGGGCATTTGGGAAAGCAAAACCATGAGAATCAGTAAAAGGTCTTGATTATCCAGCTTAAGCACAGTGTTTTCCTGTGAAGTGCAAGACATCTCTGTTCCTGAGGAGGTTTCTTTTAAAAACAGCCTTAGAAGGCCACGGGATATCCTGGGAAAAAGTGATCCCTTCCTTCCTGAAGACAAGGTGGCTGTTTGGGCAAATTTCTTTAAGCATTATGCTTACAAGATCACCTCATTTTACAGAAACAAGGAAATCACAACTGCTGACTTGATACAGAAACTGCTTCATCTCTAAGCCCTTGTCCTTGGAAAGCCCCAGCTCAGCTGTTGCACAGCTCAATAACTTCCAGTTGGCTACCTAATGTTGCCCTGTCTTCATAGTCATTTAGACAAACTAAACTATCATCCTCATTTTTCTGCTCTGCTCTATCTAACAGATACTGCCTTCCAGATCATCTCATGCCAAGCACTCTGCCTAAGGGAACTGAAAGCATTAGAGTGAACAAGAAGTCTGTCTCTTCCCAGAGGAGAAGCAGCTGTCAGAAAGGTCCCCACAATGTTTCACAGAGTCAGCTACCTTGTCTTGGCATCAAGAGAGGGAAGCCTAGAAAGTGCACTGGTGGTTCTGCACGTTTTGTGGAGTGAAGGTCACTGTAACAAAGGCATGGGAGAAGCTTGCAAATCCAACCAGGATCCACACTGAAAGTGTTAATGATGTGTCTGTCAGACTTGTATATGCTTGGGGGGTTGAAAAATCTGAAATTCTTCAGAAGAGGAAGGAGGTCTATGGCTACTTGAGATTGTCTTTCCTTGTCTCTTGTTTCTGTAGCAACCCAGTGCTCTGCAATGTGGACTGGCAGCCCCTCAATGCAGATTCCAAGGTGAGCATCTTTGGGCTCACTCAGTGGGGTTTGAAGAGGAGGGATGTGGTGTTGCATTTCTGTTGGGAAGTTTATTCTGTAGTGTCAGCAGTGGATTGGCCTGAATTGAATCAGCAGACCTGCTGAAGGAATCAAAATCTCATTTGGGTTGGGAACATCCATCCTGGCTCTAAGACATGAGGAGAAGGGAGCAGGAAAGCAGACTGGGCCAAGCCATGCTGTAAAGGTGTCTCCTGGAAAGCATCCCAGCTCTCCAGCAGCCATCCCCTTGTATTGTTGCTGAGCACAGAAATGTGAGCATGAGAGAATCTCAGACCAGAGCCTGGGGTCTGCAGACAGATCCTCACTGAAAGAAATGAGGGTGAGCTGAGAAGCCCACACTGGGGTCACACTTTGAACATTTACTGTCAGACCCTGGGACTTGATCACAAAGATGATTAATGCTTTTCCTCTCCTTGCAGCCCGTGGTGCTGGATGTAGGGGAGTAACTTCATCTCTGCATCCAGTTTAACCCAGCTTATGAGAAGGGTTTGAACAGCTGGGTGGCAGAGAGGGTGCTCAGGATGCACTTCCTGGAGCATCCTCATGAGGAGCAGATCACTGTTCGGGGAGAAGTCTTCTTCCCAAATCTCCACTTCCAGACCAAGGCTGTGGACTTTGGCTGCATCATAAATCACACTGAACAAGAACTGCATATGGAGATGACCAACTGTGGCCCAATTCCTGCCCAGTACCACTGGTCGTTCCTGACAGACAGACAGGTGAACACCATAAGGTGTGTGCACCTTTGTGTTCCGCTTAAAGCTCTTCACAAAGATCGAGGCTGTCTGCCAGGGGTTTGAAGAAGTGTGTAGAAACAACACAGAGCAGCTGTGATCAGGCTGGGAGCTCAGGGAATAGGTGATCTCCACCAGTTTGATGCTGCTGTAACCTCCATACTGGTTCCCCTGGGAAGGAAAGCTGCTTTCTCAGACAGCTGTGGCCTGAAGCAAAGACCACCTTGGTGAAAGGAGTTTTGGCCTGTTCAACCACACTCACCTTCACAGAGCAGCTCTTTGTGTTTGACAGAGATCAGCAGGTTCTGCAGCTTTAGGGATGGCTGCAGCTGTTGGGGGGAGCACCCATCTGAACACTCCTGGAAGCAGGGTCATCCAGGGCTGGGCTGTGCTTCCCAAGCCCAAAAGCAGTCCTGCACTCATACTGGGCACGTGTATAAACACATTTCTGGCAGTTCCTCCTACTGTGACCTCTGCAGAGTGCAGAAGTGTGAGCTGGACAGTTTTCATGACAGAAGCAAACGGTTTTTCCATAATGCCCCAGGAAACTAAGCCAAGTTAACCATTGGGCATCAAAGTGCTGCTGTTACAAAGAATGGAGCTCATCCAGAAGCAGTTTTGTTCAGAGGACACAGCATCTTTGGAACTGTAAACCAACTATGGCTCTAAGGAGGGCTTTAGAGAGAAAGCCCTAGGCACTGGAGCAGACAATTTCCATCTGAGACTTACCAAAACCCAACAAGGTTTTTGTGTGGCCCTTCTTGATGCACAGCACCTTCATGAGCAGACCCTGGAATGCAGAGAAAAGTTGCCAAAAGCAGGTGGAGGGAGGTGGAGAAGAAGGAGCAGGGCTGTTAGCCCTGCTTGGAGGTCCCTGTTATCTTCTGCCAAATTAGATTAGGGTTTAATTGCAACCTAAAGGGGAAATCTAATTTTGATGCTAGAACAATGCATATATTTCATAATAACAGAGAAATAAGCACATTCCAGTGAAGTCTGTGAGGAATTAATTTCCTCTGGGGCCACTTGTTGGCCGCTTGCCTGTTTCTCTGTATTCCCATTTTTTTAGAACCAATTTAGGTTTTTGGAAATGGGAATGCTGAATCAGTGTTCAGCTTTTAATCACCCCATCTCCCCCTCAATTGGCTTTGCTGGACTTGAGCCTGCAGGCACTTGCTGCTCCTGATGCTGAGTCACCTGAGTCTGCTGAGTTGGTGGCAGCTGAGGGTCCCAAGCATCTGACAGGAGAGCAGCCTGTGCTCCAAAGGCTTTGGCATGGCCCCCTTGCTGGCTCTTTCCTGCTGGGGATGCTGTGACAGCTCCCTGTTCTGCTCTGCATGTCAATTAAGCACTAATGTATTTTCTCTGGGTCCCTCAGCAACCACCATGTGATTGTGCATGGCAGAGCTGCAAATGAAGATGGTCTCCAAGCTATTAACACCTCAAATTGCTCATCAAGAGCCCGGCAGAAGGGCAGCATGTCAGATATTATTTCTGGTCCACATTAAGCACTGTTGGTATTCTAAGTGATCAGAATAAACTAATTCAGTCTGACACTGAGGGAATCAGGTATCAAGGTTCAGGGAGGTGAGATCAGTATCCATACATCTAGCCTTGCTGGAGCCCATCAGCAGAGCCTCCCAGCATCCATCAGACACACACATTTATTTTGGCCAGGATAGAATAATGGGGTTTTTCCTGCCTGGACAAGACTCTTGTGTGCTTAAATATTTTTTTTTCCTTCTCGCAGTTCAAGCCGTTTTTTCCTCCTCACTCTCTAGTCCCTGGTGCTGCTTTGAGCAGAGCAGTGGCAGAAGCAGCAGAGTTCAGCTGTGGCTGTGGGGTTGGACATGCCCAACCCATGGCCAATCCATGCCTGCTCTCTGACACTGTGGAGCCATGAATCTCGTGTGGTTACTCTTTGGCTGCACCTGCAGGGTTAGAGACAGACTGAGAACAGGCTCTCTTCACCCCTTGCATCTCTGATAGCTCAAAGCTGAGTTTAGCCTTTGCACAGAGAGGTTTTCTATAGCATTGGAATGGATCTTCAGAGTCTCCCCACAGGAGATACTAAATCTGGAGTCAAATTCAAACATTTTGCCCTATTTTTTACCTTCAAGGTTTCTTCTTGAAAGACTAATTTGTCCCCTTTCTAAGGGCAGTAACCAGGTCCTCAGCTTTCTTTGAGTTTCCCCTCAAAAGGAAGACATTCAATACAAAGGATACACAAGGATATTCTTAGAGACCTCTGACAGAGGCTGCAAAAAGCTCATCCCCAAATGCAGTTTTCCTCTAGAGCTTTCATCCTTTATTCAGGACCCATGCCTTGTCATTTGCATTGATCGTTGCTGTTCCTGGATCAGCTCTTTGTCCCCTCTGTGCAAGATGTGTTCCCTCCCTGGGACAGAGCTAACAGGCACAGAGCAGTCCATGTGCCAGGACGGATCAGCAGGGAGCTCTGCACCTTCATGGCACATGTCAAACCACCTTCATGTGTTGATCTGACATCTCTGGACAGTGGGAACATCTTGGAACATCTAATCCAGGGTAATGAATTACCAGTAGATTCTTTGGGGAAAGGATTTGTTGAGCTAAACATGTAGAAAATTATTCCTTTCATTCAGGATTTTCTTGGCCAAAATTTGTTTTGAACAGGACCCTTTCTCCTCCCAAGTGGTTCTTCCTACAGCATTAGTGATTTCTCCTGTCTGTGTCATCTCTCATTGCATGTCCCCAGGCAGGTGTCACTGCAGGAACCCTGTGAGCCATATCCCAGCCTTGGTGCTGACCAAAAAAAACCAATCCTGTGTTATAGTTGATAGGATTTTGCTTTGTTGTTTCTATAACGAGGAAGAAATGGAAAATGCAGGCAATGAAAAAGAGTGCAAGGCAGAAATCTGACAGCAGCGCTCTGTCAGCCACTGGCGGGGAGAGGCAGGAACATTGGGAACATCCATCACAAATGCATTTATCCCCCATGCCCCTGGTGCCTCAGGAGTGTCAGATGAGTGACAGTAGTGCACACCCCCTTCTTGCCTCTGCTGCTCTCAGCTCCTGAAAGCCCTATGTTTTGGGCTTTGGTAGCCCCACAAGTGCTATTTCCCTGCTTAAATCCCCTGCATAACTTAGAAAAGAAGGGCTGAGTTGTGAGGGAAAGATGCTCCTGATGTGTGTCTCAGCTACAGGAGGTTTGGCAGCAGCAGAGAAGTGGTTTGCTTGGTGTAACAGAGAAGTTGTTTCCTATTTCTCAGAGCTGGAGGCTCTTGGAGCAAGTGATGAGTGCTGGGCAGGGATCACCTCTGGAGTGGCCATATGACTGCCATGCAGAGAATCTCCACTCACAGGCAGAGGCCCTGGGGAACTGAAGCAAGGGAGACTTGGAAATTTGCTACTTGCTTCACTCAGACTGAATGAAATATAAGTAAGGTGCTCACCAAGGAGAGGGTTGTGAGTTTGTATTATTACCACATCTGTAGTAGAGACAAAGCTGGACATGAGATGTGGGACAGTGATGCTTTGTCAGGACAGAGGTGGATGGTGAGGATTTCCTATTTTCAGTGTGTCTCTGGACTTCTTTTCTTCCTTCAGCACAGTGATAGTCACCATGCACCTTCCATCTCTCTGCCTCTTCCAGCATGGTGTGCTGCTCTTTTCCCAGCTCTCTGGCTGACAAGTCAGCCCCCAGACCTGGACATGGCCCCTTCTGGTTGAGCTCTGGGAGCACTACAGCACATCTGAGACAGTTTCTTCTGCCTCAGTGCTTCTACCAGTCACACACCTGGAGGGCTTTGATTTGAGACATTGCAACTGGAAGTTGGAGCCCAGAACAGCTAAATGGGAATCACTTTAACTCTTACATGTGGGTCTGGGGAGCCTCAGCTGCCTTCTTTGCATAAGTGACAGAACCTAAGAGCTGTCATTCCTCACTGGGCTGGGTTTTGGAGGGGTGAATTGAGGGTACAGGAGGTGAAGGAGAAAGCATTGCCTGGGGGAAAAGCACTGCACATCCCAAGTGCTGGCAGGTGATTAACTATCTCCCTGGCTTTGTGCTGTGCCATCAGGACCAGGCTTGGGAGATGTTCATGTGTCATCCATGCCCAGATCAAGCTGGTGGGGGTTGGGTGGGGATTGCCTTCTCATTTTGGAATCAGTCAGCAAACACTGTCTAGAAGGTGACTTCTTGCTCTGCCAGCACTGTTCAGCTCCAAACCTGGGGAGCAGCCAGCTTCTGCCCTTGCTTTTTGCACACATTCATTAGCCAAGGCTCACAGTGGGAGCCCAAGGTACATGGGCTCTGCAAAGGGCAACCCTCTGCCTATCCAAGCCATTCTGCCAGTGCTGCCTGGATGGTTCCTGCAAGTATTCCCTCTGGGCAGGAGGTGCAGGAGGCTCAAGGCCTGTTTCTACAGAGCTTTATTGTTTAGGAAACAAAACATTAATGTTTCTTTTTGGTTAGTGGGTAGGAACAGCCCTCACTGCATGTGTCAGTGATGGGTAAGGTGACATAATCCCCCAGGCCTCATTTCTCTTAATTTTTCTATCTTTTCTCACTCTTCATTCTTTTCCCCCTTCCTGCAAACTAGAATCAGCCAGCTTTCCCAAGAGAAAATCCATCTGAACTCCTGGCACAGCTCTGCCAAAAAGTGCCATTTCTAGTAGGGCTGTGCTCTTTTCTGGTGCCTCCCTGTCTTGAGAGGGTAGCTGAGAAATCTTCAAACTCTTAGAAGAAGAGACTCAAGCCCCTTGTGGTAAATTTGAATCCAGGTGCTGAACTTTTACATGTTTTTAGTGTAAGTCTGCACTGGGGATTTTTGTGCTGATTCCTTCTAGCCCGAAGTGGTTCCTAGACAGGGAGCACAACCTAAAACTAAATCTTATGATGAAGAGCATCATCCAGATGCTCCTTGAACTCTGACAGATTACTGTGTATTGTCTTTGCCAACTCAGAGAACCAGCAGTGGCTGAGTTAAGGTGTGAGGACTTTGGGATGTTAGGGATGTGTCACCATTCATCTGTTTGCCCTGACTGGGACAGGGAGGCAGCCAGGAGCAGAGCAAAGAGGGCTTCAGCTTTCAGGGAGATTGAATGGGGTTCAGCGAAGAGCAGGACAGACATAGAAATGCCCATCCCAGAATTAGTGGTGTGGGATAAAGCAAGGATTGATTTACTCTCCACTGTGTGTTTCATGCAGCAGAGGGAGGTAGGAGCTCCGAGGGGTCAGGCACCCCAGGGGTCCTCTGGGCTCAGCTGCCATGCCATGCATTTTCAACACAGCCTGACTCAAATCTGCCTTTTCAATGGCTCTGCCCTCAGGAGAGTCATCCTTCTCCTCCACAGGAAGCCTTTCCAGCTGGGAGCTTGCTTTGCATGTTCCCCTTCACTGGTAACTGTCACCTCTTTCCTGCCTGCTGGCCTCTGTCACCACCCACTTGTCCCCAGATATCCCCAGTGTCACTTGGACCGGGTCAATCCTGTCTGATCATCTCTTTTCCCATCTCCAGGAGCTCTGTGGGACCACTGGACTGTGAGCACATCCTGGGAGTATGCCTGCCTCGCTCTAGGTAAAACAGGGAGGAATTCTGGTGTACCACGTGAGTGACCTTTAACAGTAATTCAGGAGCAACATTAACTCGGCTTTTACAGGGGGTAAAAGCCCAGCACTGTGCTTAATCTGATTTCTGCCAGGGTGAGGATGCCTGCACCTTCTGGGCAGGAGATGGATGGCAGTGCTGGCATACTCAGCAGGGTGGAGCTTCAGTGTCTGATTTATTTTGGGATTCGACCCTAGGAAGTATATTAAGCTGGAGCTTTTTTTTTTTGTTTGCTTTTCATTTTGTGCTCATTATCTCTGCAGCTTTACCTTCCCTTTCCGTGCCCTGTGGTGACCTGGTGCAGAATCCCATTTGGAGGGTGTGCTGGGCTGGGGCTTCACTGCCTGCCCGGGATGTGCTGCATCAGTGCAGGCTGGTGGAGACACCTTCTGGGGTTTGGCAGAAGTGGTTCAGATGAGCAGGAATGTTTGCTCTTAGGTGAGGACTTCAGAATGTGCTCCCTCATTTCACCTCCCTCCTTTTCTCACCCAGCTCTCGGCCCCATGGAAGGACAGCAATGCTGGCAGGCAGGGAATCTTGTGAGCTTGTCCTCAGGGTTCACCTCTTGAGATCCAGTTTCCCTTTCCTGCAGCCTTTGCCCTAAGAGGACCGATTGAGAATCTCTTTCCATGGCTGGAAGCCTTCTGCTTGCCTGTCAGATCCAACCAGGAGCAGCCTGCTGCTCTCAGGTGGTTATGCTCAACCAGTTTTTTGACTTCCTACTGCTTCCTAATTTTGTTAACCCTTGCAGTCACACTCTGTGTGTTTTCAAGCTCTAAGCACTTGCCCCCATGAAGACATCTTAAAATTGTGACTCTCCAGATCCTGGCCACAGAGGCAGCTGGAACACATCTCTCCTCCTTTGCTCTCCATTACAGGAGTCAAGTCATCTGTTTGTAGAGTTGATTTTTGAAGTAGCTGCTAAGATTGTAGTTGGTACAGATTTCTTTAAATAGCACCTCCAAATTACAGCTGTCGGGGCTTGTTTAATTTTGAACAAAGACTACAAATTGTACTTCTGTTAGAGCTACAGAAGGACCTTTGACTCGAGTCTGATTAAGAAGCATTTTTCTGTCTCACAGAGAATCAGGAGCTCACCTGATGCTTATAAATTCCCTGGCTGCTTTGCAAAGCATGAGGAAGGAGAAAATTTAATGGCTTCTGTCATCCTACAATCAGTGCAAGTCACAATAACCTCAGTGAAGTCAGTGTAGACTACTTCCAGGGTCATAACTAGTCAAGAGAGGGAAGTACAGCTGCCTAAGGATGATGTGTACAAGGACATACTTGCTGAGCCAGCCTGCAGTGCTGATTGTGGCTGGCCCTGGTCCAGCTCACCTTGGACCAAGTTGCTGAGGAGCTTTAGCACCTGCACCCCAAAAAATTGGATTAGCTACATCCCATAGGAATACTCTGGGAGAGGCATGAGCCATGTTGGATGAAGCCTGAGGGGCCTCAGACCCTTCTCTGACTTCTTGAGAGTAATGTTACAGTTGTGGTCTGTGGGTTTCAGCAGGAGCTGAGGACTCAGTGAACTCAAAAATCTAATCTTGCTAACATCCTTGAGCTGTCCATGGCTTGCTCCAAAGTGCCCTTTTAATCTGCATCTGATTGCCTGGAGGAGAAATTCAAAGTGCATCATGTAAAGCCATTTAAATATCTCCTGGGCGCGTGGTCTCTGGTGCTTTGTCCTGGGATCACCTGGAAAGAGTTGGTGCTTTGTTGGGATGCTGGTTTTCACACAGTGCCCTGGCTGTGCCTAATGAGTGGTCCCTAGGGGCCTAGCCAAGGATGCTGCACATGTGGTGCCATGTTCTAGGGAAGCAGTATCAGCACTACTGAGTGTCCAGGAGTTGGTTTTGGTGATCCCTGTGGGTCCTTTCCAACTCAGGGTGTTCCATCAAATTCTTGCATTTAATGTGGAAGGGGGGTGGTGGCTTCTGGTTCATGTCCTTAGTGCTGGCAGGGACCTCAGGCACTATTATTATGTCTCTGTCCTGATGCTGGTACCTCTTACACAGCCTGAGCTGGCAGGGTCATGTCATCCCATGTGACTCTTCACATGGGGTTTGCAGAAGCAGTGTGATTTCTATCTGCTCTATTTTGGGAGGTGGGTGTGGGAAGTGGTGTAAATCTGTGTCCCAAGCAGGCTCAGAAACCACCACATAGGAGTCACTTTGGTTTTTCTGGTAACATCTCAGAGGCTGGGACCAGTTGGTGTCATAGGGTTGTCCCAGCCCTTGTAGAAAAGATTCCTTTCTCTCTGGTGTGAATCCACCTGTGCTTCCATTAAATTCCCACATTAATTCCTGGATGCATTCTGTCTCATGTGGGTTGGGTGAGAGCGACACAGAGGGGTTGTCAGTTTGTTGTCAGTCCCTCCAGCTCCAGGCTGACCTGCTTCTGTCAGGAGGTTTAGTCTCAGCTCCACAGTGCTGGTGGAAGCACTTCCACAGCCCTTTGGCTCCTCTCCTTTGGGATGGGTCCTCTCTGCAGGTGGAGAGGAGATGCTCTCTGCTCTTTGCCTTCCTCCCTGCATTCCCAGCCTTGGCCTGGAGTGTTTTCTTATGAAGTCCAAGACATCTCTGTTTCTGAGGAGGTTTCTTTTAAAACCAGCCCTAGGAGGTCACAGCACATCCTAGAAAAAAGTGGGACATCCACAGCTTCCCTGGGCAGCCTGTGCCAGTGCCTCATCACCCTCACAGGGAAGAATTTTTTCCTGATATCTAAACCTACTCTCTTTCAGTTTGAAGCCTCCCCCCTTATCCTATCACTACATGCTCTTGTAAACAGTCTTGCTCCATCTTTCCAGTACTGGAAGGCTGCAATTAGGTCACCACAAAGCCTTCTTTTTTTCCAGGCTCAACAATCCCAATTCTGTCACCATTTCCTCACAGGAGAGGTGCTCCATCCTTCTCATCAACTTGGTGGCCTCCTCTGGACTCGCTCCAGAGGGAAGAAACATCTGCTGTGTCACAGCATCGTGGGGGGAGAAACAATAAATCCACAGATAATGCAAGTGCTGTTCACCTGCGTGTTCATTTCTCCCGCTGTGCAAATGCCTTCCATAGAAACCCCTTTCCCGGGCCAAGGTGAGTCTCTGCCTTGCAGCCTGGCATTTAACAGCGTGGCTGACAGCCGAGAGCCCGTGTGCTGGGCGTTCTTGTGTCCAAACGAGCAAGCTCAGCCGCAGCTGTGGCGGGTGTGGGCCGGCCGGAGGCTTTGCCCCGTGTCCGGTGTCCGGCCCTGCCCGGCCCAGGCCGCTCCTGCCCGCTGCCCTCAGAGCGGGGCGCTCCCGGGGCCAGCCCGGGCTGAGGGCGCGCCCGTGTGGCCGAGCGCCGCCACTGCAGCGCGGGGAGCGGCCCTTCAAGGCAGGCCCGCAGGGGCCCGGCACAGCTTGGCCCGCCTCAGGGGCCTGGCACGACTTGGCCCGCCTCAGGGGCCCGGCACAGCTTGGCCCGCCTCAGGGGCCTGGCCCTGCCCTGCCTTGCCCTGCCTTGCCCTGCCTTGCCCTGCCCTGCCCTGCCCTGCCCTGCCCGCTGCGGAGGCAGAGTTCAGCTGCCAGGCCCGGGGCAGGGCGTGCACGGTGTGGGCCCCCCAGCGCAGCCCAGGTGTTATAAGGAAGTAATTTCACGATTATAAGCCGCACTGAGTATAAGCCGCATCTCCGGGTGTCGGCAACTTTTCGTTCTTTGTCCATACATGAGCCGCACCTGATTATAAGCTGCACATTACAACACAGAGTGTGATAAAAGGTATCTGTTCTATCACCATCTGTTGAGGGTGGGGGCAGTGATCCTTATCTCCAAGGGAGATATTCTGCTAATGGACCATCCATCGAAACCAGGCAGGGCATTGTTCTTTATCTTTTCACAACCCATCCTTCCTCCAGCGAGTCATTTTCTGCTCATGGCCATTGAGTCCCACTGTGGGACTGATAAAATTACTGCATCCCATTGGGAGTTGCTCCAGCCAGGGGGAAGAGCCCAACATTTCTTACCAAGATAAAAACAGAGGTTTTGGGACACTAAGGGAGCCCCTTTCTCCACTGGACTCCAGAGGAAAACCGGATTTCTCCACATCACCACTGGACCTCCGGAGGGAAACTGCACCTTGTACAGGAGCACTGCTCCAACTGAGCCACATCTGTCACTGCAGGAGGATGCAGCCACCATGGAATGGGACTGCTGCCAACACCCTGCCTGACGGGTGTCAGGTTGTACTCTGACTGTGTCAGGGTTTGGGGTTTGTTTCTTTGTAGTGCTGTATTTCTATTTTAATTTCCCTAGTAAAGAACTGTTATTCCTAATTCCCATTTCTTTGCCTGAAAGCCCCTTGATTTCAAAATTATAATAATTTGGAGGGAGGGGTTTACATTCTCCATTTCAAAGAGAGGCTCCTGCCTTTCTCAGCGGACACCTGTCCTCCAAACTCAAACAGCAACTTTTTGTTCTTTTTCCATATATAAGCCACACCTGATTATAAGCCGCACTTCGGGTTCAGACCAAAATTTTAGTCAAAATGCTGCGGCTTATAATAATGAAATTACTGTACATATTATATTACTGACTTTTTGCAAATATTAAAATTAATAGGTATAATGTTGAAAAACTTTGCTGTATGGCTATAGTTTCTTCTAGTTCTGCTATTAACAAAATTTAGAAATAATACATATTTTTTTCTTGGACTATAACATTATATTGTAAAAAGCTTTTGTTTGTGTAAATAATTCAGAGAATGGTAAAAAAAAAAAGATGATCAGGAAATTCTTCACAGTCTTGGATTATCAGTGGCACACCAGAACCCCAAGGAAAGAATTTATTGATCTTCGGTTATCAGGGAGTACTGACATGTCGATTTACAGGCTGGGGGGATGATTTTGAATAATGCACGAAGGTCTATGAATATGCAACATGTTGATGTTTTCTGAGTGTTTTCTGAGTTTGTGTGTGCTCTTGGCTAAAGGGTAAGCACCCGTCCGTATAACCTTTTGCTTTATTGTTTGTCTTTTAATAAACTTTCTAAAATCTACCAGGAAAGTGAACCTTGTTTTTCACACTGGGCTTTGCACAGACTGCTCCTGTGCTGGAGCTGAGGGTGGGAAGTCCCTGCAGCTGAGCCATTCTAAACCCCCTTCCTGAGCCATTTTGTAAAGTAAGCGAGGGTATTTTCACAAATGAGAGTTTTTTTAATCTGTAAGCACAATGTCTGCTGCATTTGTTAGTTTGTGAATTTGTTTCTGAAGGTGTTGGTATTTCCTCACCTTTTCCATCGCAGCCTTTTCTAAAGGTGTTTCAGTATATTTGCGTCTCACAGTGACATCCACCACATATGCCTGGTTTCCTTTCACAAATACTAGGTCCTGTACATGTAGCTAATTGTTCTTATCTCTTATATGTGGTTCCTGGAGCACTACCCAAGCTGTCTTTTTAGTTTCCTTCATTAACATTTTGCAGATGTAGTTGTGCCTTTTAATTCTCACAGTGGGGTGTGGTTTCTCAGGACCAGGGTCTTGCTCTCTGTCCTGCAGAGACAGGAGGATGGTCACACCAGCCTTGTCACTGAATGCACCTTGGAGCAGCTCCACCTGTGCCTCTGAAACCAGAGTCAAACATTTTCTCTTTGTCACAAGTCTCAGAGTGCCTGTGGGATGAGTGACCTGTGCAGAAGTAGTTGCCAAAACACAGCTCCTGGGGGCTGATCCCCAGCTCTGTGTGCACCCCATGGCAGCACAGGCAGAAAACCACCAGCTTGAGGCTCTCTTTAATGCTCCAGATGAGTTTGCCTTTCAAGAGGACAATGGTCAGTCCAAATGCTCACCTCCTGCAGCAGTCTCCCCTCCAAAAAAAAAAATGCAAAGAGCACTCAGTGAGCAGGAGCAGTGTCTGGGCACTCCTAGAGTGCCTGCCCTATCTGCCCGTCCCCTGCCTGCTTCTTATTTGGTTTCAGCCTCATGCTGGAGGGGTCTAAAAGGAACATTTCTGCTTTGCTATCATGCTCAAATAAGAAATACACCTCTGCCTCCAAGATGCATTTGATGGTTATCTTCTTGCAGCTGCTGGGACAGTTCTGTGTGTTTTATCTGCCCATAAAAAGGGAAAAGGCTGCAGAGGAGACTCTTGGTTTTAGCACACATCGAGGAAAGCACCATGTGCTGGCAGCAGGAGCTTGCACTGGAAAACCACAGCCCAACAAACAGGTGAGGAAAATGGATCCCAGTCAGGGGCATGGGGCACAGTATGTGTGCTCGTCCTTGTATTACTTTGATGCCCCTGTACTTTGTGCCTCCACATCAGAATCCTGATGATGTACAGGCCACTTTCAAGAGTTTTACACAAAATAAATTCAAAAGTGCCTGGCAAAATAACAGTACACCAGGCATATGGCTTCTTTCCCCTTCCTTTCTTAGATTGCCTTCCCTGCAGGGAAGGCTTTTCTCTACAGAAAGGCTTTTGAAAAGATAACTTAAAAATAGTTTAGCTTATCTCTTCCAGAAAAGTTTGCATTAGATCTCATGAGTTAGCTCAAACTTTGAGGGAAGGAAATCAGGTCAATTCCCAAGGAGACTGCAAAACATAACAAATGACCATCTCTCGGGTGTGGAAGTGAAATTGGAATGAAAGGGTTAAAGGGGCAAACAGAAATCCCAGCCTATACATCAGCCTGGCTTAAGAACCTCTTCAGTCTTTAAACTATTTTGATTGAATGTCTCTGGGTTGTCAAAATACCCCTAGCCCTCCAGAGCTCCCATGGAGAAAATAACTTAATTTCAAATGTCATTAAAAACAAAAAAAGAGCGACATTAAAAATAGAAATACACCAGCAGTTACAACAACATTTTTAGGCAGACTTTATCCAGCAGTGAGGATGCAATGTAATTACAGGAAATGCAATTCCCACTGTGATTTCTCTGCAGGTACCCCTCTGACACAAACATAGTGGCAGGCCAAATCATAAAGTCTGAGCAGTATTACAGATTAGTGAAAGGTTGACACGTACTGGGTTGCATGGCAACATTTTGGTAGCATGGGGGGGATGCTACAGGGGTGGCTTCTGTGAGAAGCTGCCAGAAGCTTCCCTGGTGTCTGACAGAGCCAATAGCAGGTGGTTCCAAGGTGAAACCACCACTGGCCAAGGCCAGGATTATGGTAATGCCACAGGAAGAGAACCTGGGTGACCAGCATACAATCCAAAGACTTAACTTCTTCCACTGAACATTTCTCTGGAGGACATTTCAGTGACTGGAGAGGGAAGAGGAAAAAATGGCTTGAACTGATAGAAGAAAAAAAAAACATCTAAGCACACAGGAGTCTTGTCCAGGCAGGAAAAAAAACATTATTCTATCCTGGCCAAAATAAATGTGTGTGTCTGATGGATGCTGGGAGGCTCTGCTGATGGGCACCAGCAAGGCTAGATGTATGGATACTGATCTCACCTCCCTGAACCTTGATACCTGATTCCCTCAGTGTCAGACTGAATCAGTTTATTCTGATCACTTAGAATACCAACAGTGCTTAATGTGGACCAGAAATAATATCTGACATGCTGCCCTTCTGCCGGGCTCTTGATGAGCAATTTGAGGTGTTAATAGCTTGGAGACCATCTTCATTTGCAGCTCTGCCATGCACAATCACATGGTGGCTGCTGAGGGACCCAGAGAAAATACATTAGTGCTTAATTGACATGCAGAGCAGAACAGGGAGCTGTCACAGCATCCCCAGCAGGAAAGAGCCAGCAAGGGGGCCATGCCAAAGCCTTTGGAGCAGAGGCTGCTCTCCTGCCAGATGCTTGGGACCCTCAGCTGCCACCAACTCAGCAGACTCAGGTGACTCAGCATCAGGAGCAGCAAGTGCCTGCAGGCTCAAGTCCAGCAAAGCCAATTGAGGGGGAGATGGGGTGATTAAAAGCTGAACACTGATTCAGCATTCCCATTTCCAAAAACCTAAATTGGTTCTAAAAAAATGGGAATACAGAGAAACAGGCAAGCGGCCAACAAGTGGCCCCAGAGGAAATTAATTCCTCACAGACTTCACTGGAATGTGCTTATTTCTCTATTATTATAAAATATATGCATTGTTCTAGTATCAAAATTAGATTTCCCCTTTAGGTTGCAATTAAACCCTAATCTAATTTGGCAGAAGATAACAGGGACCTCCAAGCAGAGCTAACAGCCCTGCTCCTTCTTCTCCATCTCCCTCCACCTGCTTTTGGCAACTTTTCTCTGCATTCCAGGGTCTGCTCATGAAGGTGCTGTGCATCAGGAAGGGCCACACAAAAACCTTGTTGGGTTTTGGTAAGACTCAGATGGAAATGGGTTTGTGGGTGGGAAGGCAGGTCTCTGTGACAATCCTGAATGCCCTCCCCACCCTTCCTGAGGCACTTTGTAAAGTAAGTGAGGCTGGTTTTAGACATGAGTCTATTCTTTAATCTGTAAGCACAATGTAAGAGTGCTTGGCATGAGATAATCTGGGGAGGCAGTAGCTGCTGTTAGAGCAGAGCAGAAAAATGAGGATGATAGTTAGCCTGTCTAAATGACTATGAAGTCAGGGTAACATTAGGTAGCCAGCTGGAAGTGTTTGGGATGTGCCATAGCTGAGCTGGGGCTTTCCAAGGACAATGGCATAGATAAAGCAGCTTCTGTGCCAACATGTTATCAGTCATCATTTCCTCCTTGTTTCTGTAAAATGTGATGATCCTGGGTGATTCCCTGGGGTGTAGTAAGGTATTTTATCCCAAGAGAGTGATTGGAGCCTTTATCCAAGAGAAGCCCAGTTGCTCTGCTCTGGGATCTTTCAAGTGGAACCCTGACCTGGCCTTCCCCTACCCTTTAGTGACTGAATTGGAACAAGGGAAGTCTGCTTTCTGCCCTAATAACCAATTCCTTTTTTAATGTCCTTGGAAATAATCTTTACTGATGGTGGTGTTGATTTATTTTTGCCTTCTTGCTTTTGTACTGTTTTCATGCTGTGCTTCTGCTTGTTGCATATGTCTCCTATCACTGCAGCCAGGGGATGTACCATGTCTCATCTGGTGCCTCATTATTTACCTGCTGTACTGCATGATTCAATTAAGTGAAATGATTTTAAAGTGTTATTCTGGAAGGCTCTGTCTCTTTGAAGCAGATTCCTCTAGTGAATGGCCCTAAATCAGCTGGGAGAGAGAGGGCTGAGGGGGGTTTGTTGTGGGGTACAGGAGTACCTGCCAGGGAAAACACAGTGGGTGTTTTACTGCACTGCTTGCCCAGTGGGAAATGGGTTAGTGCCAGCTGAAATTGTTCCTGTGCCTCTCCTGCAGCCACATAGAATTAAAGCCAAGAGCCTGACCTTCACTATCAGTGGAGAGGGGGATCTGCCTTGAGTTAGGGTCCTGTGCCTGACCCTTTGTAATGTAGAGAGGACCCTGTGCTGTGCTTCAAGAGGCACCTGCTGGGTGATTCAGAGAAACTCTCTGGTCCTTTGTACTGATGGCATCGTACCTGTCCATGTGAGGACCTGCTCAGGGAATGTTCTGGTCTGGGAATCAGTGCTTGTTGCATGAAGGAAAGGTCACCCAAAATATGGCAGACCTGAGAACAGGTCTCAGAAATTCTTTTTAACTTCTGCTTTGAGTTCTTGAAAGTGTGGTTTTCTGACCAGTCTGTCCTCTTCAGATAAACACAACACAGGAAATGTGGTGGGGGATTTTCTGCCCTGTCTCTCAACTCACATTTTGTTCTCACAGGCAGGTGTGATGTCCCAGTTTTATTAGATTGTATTTGATCCCTGTTTACTGCATTTTAATTAAATTTGGCTGTGGTTTAATTACATTCTGCTCATTAGTTTCAGTACTTTTTTTTCTTTGGTTTGATTTTTCTTGACTTTTGTGCTTGTAACGGGGAGATGTTCTGGGTTCCCCGTGCTGGACCAGTGGCCTTCTGGTGCCAATCCACGTGCCATCCTGTACTCACACCTATGTCATTGTCCTCTGTGTTCCCTTTTCTCAGTTTATTTTGAGGACTTCTGTGGAGAAGGTAAATTCATTAACCATGAAGCGTAATCATCCAGAGAGGGAAAACGTGTGCCCTGCTCTCGACTTGGCCAAGCAGCAGCCAAATGCTAGACATGTTTTTTCTTCCTTAGGCTTTCTGTCCCCCAAGCTTTTGTTATGGACTCTTTGCAGGGTTTCCTCTTAGCAAGTTGTAGGAAGCTTTTCTGTTCTTCTAGACATTGTGGGTTTAGTTGTGAGGGGTTATCACCACATCAGTGGATTCTCTGAGGTCTTTGCTGCATGTGGGAAGGTACCAGGCTGAACACAGGCAGCCCTTGAGCCCATAGCCTGCCAGCAGAAGCCAAAATCCCTCTTTGGCTCAGCTTTCCATATGGCAGGAGCTGGCTGGAACCAGACAGAATGAGAGTTGGGTATCAGCCCTGCAGAAAAGGCTCCGTGGTATGGGAAGTGGTATCTTCTGTTCCTAATTTTCTCTATCAAACCTCAGATAAATCCACAGTGTGAGGTACAGATTCCTGGCACAGCTGCTCACCACATCTGTCCCTTTTGCTGTCAGTGCTGCCCTTGCCAGTAATTCTTGTTTAGTCTAGATTCTCTGATTCTCCCTAGGTACAACATGTCCATGCTGGATGTGCCAAGGACTTCACAGGGACCTTGAAATTAGATGTCCCAGTCTCCCTCAAAAGGCACCCTGTGAAGTGTGAGCCGGCCAGAAATGCTGGCACAAGAGGGGGAATCCTTCAGACAGGAGATGTTTAGCCGCACACAAAACTCAGTCTGTGCCACAAGCCGAAGTTTTGCAGCCTACTCCAAGACTCCCACGCCTTGAGGCATTCAATCCAGGTATTTCACTGGCACTTGAGGGGAATTTTTAATAGGTAGATATAGCTATAGATTAGAGATATAGATATATAGATATAGATGATATAGATACAGATATAGATATATTTACCAACATCTACCTGTGTGTCTGTATGGGTGCACGTGGAAGTTTAATTTAAACACCTTATAGGTAATTGAGTGCCTGGTGCGATTTATAGCAAAGTCTGTCACTTTGTAAATGTTAAACTAATGAATGATTAAGTGGTGCTAAGTCCTTGTAGACATAAACCCGTGACCAGGACGGTGTCCCCTCGGGCTGCCCGGGCGTCTCTCGCTAATGACGCCGCTGTTAATGAGCGCAGGGTGAATGAGCCGGGCTGCAGCGTGGCTCCGCGCCGCGCGGGGGCGCTGTGCGGCGGGGCGGGGTCACGTGCGCGCGCCCCCCGGTCGGGGTCACGTGGCCGCCGGTGGCGGCGGCGGGGCCATGAACGCGGAGCGGGACCTGTCGCCGCTGACGCCCGGCGTGGTGCGGGCGCTCACCGACAAACTCTATGAGAAGCGGAAGGTGGCGGCACTGGAGATAGAGAAGTGAGCGGCGGGAGGGCAGCGGGAATGAGGGCGGTGCCGGTGCGGGCGGCCCCGGTGCTGGGGTCAGGGAGCCCGGCCCGGCGCCCCGGGAAGGGCGGGGTGCGGAGTTGCGGAGCCGGGGCTCCCTGCGGCCCCGGGGCGGCGGGAGCCGGCCCGTGATGCTTGGGTGTGTCCAGCCGTGCACCGGCGGCGGGAGGGAGCGGCCCGGCTGCCCGGTGGGAGTGGGCACTGCGGGGGTCGCGGTCACCCCGCGGTGTCCGCGGCACCGGGGCTGCTGGCCTGGCACCCTGCGGACCGGCAGCCGCGGAGGGGGCTGAGGTGACACGGTGACCCTGTCGGGACAGGGCCGTGGGCGGTGCTGGGGCAGGAGGCATCTCTCGCAGAGCTGCTCCCTGTCTCCCAGCCCCATCCCACCGGGCACTGACACTTGTCCCCGAGTGTGTCAGCTGCTGGCTCCGGGCGCATCCCGAGAGCCCTGACAGAAGGCTCGTTCTGACCCTGCGTGCCCTGTGCAGTTGAATTGCACGGCCCTGTGCCGGGTGAATACAGGAGCAGCATCACTGTAGAAATTCCTTGGAAATGTACTGCTTGCTCTGCTGCACGTCCAGAGTCATGGTGGCATCCCGCTCTCTCCCGGGGGTCACCCAAGCTTGTCCTCTGCTGGATCCTGGCTAGAGAGATGGGAAGTGTTACCGTCACCCCTGGCCATCGGGTGTTGCCCTTGGTTCTTCCTGCACAACTGCTGTTCCAGCAGATCTGGGACCTTCCTTTCGGAGCATCCCAGGCAAAGGTCTGCAGGCACCTTCTCGTGTGGCCATGCCCCTCTGGTGTTGCTTCTATGTGTTTCCTTCCTGTCTTTTCACCCTCTCTGTGCTGGTCTGGATGCTGTGCTTGACCACAACTTTCCCTGGGATGGGCTGTGTCCTCCCTGGGCGTTGCCTGGGAGCTCAGCTCTTGCAGGAGATCTGAAATATTGCCTCAGGGTACAGCCCAGCACAGGGCTCGGAGTGATGGTTCAAGCTGGTTCATGTTTTGGGTGGGAAATGTGGCCACAGTGAGCCTGCAAGGAGAGAAGTTGGGCACTTGGGTCAGTTGGTGATGTGGGGATGGAGTTGCTCTGCTGAGAGTTCGGTGAGGGATGTGCTGTGGGAACTGCCTGCCTCAAACACAGAGGGTGCTGTGTGAGAGGTCAGCAGAGAAAAATGGCCCCTGGGACAAGGGTGAGTGTGTGCTCTGGTACAGACCCAACCCGGTGAGCCCCTTCTGCTGTTTGGTGTGCTTAGTTTTCTCTCATTTTCTCTCTTTGTTATAGGAATAATTTATTGTGGGTGGATTGCAGTGTTGCAGAGTGGGATTCTTGCAGCATCCTCGTAACTCCAGCCTCAGGGGTACCTCAGTAACCCCTTTGCTGCATTGTGAGGGGTGATACTCTGTGCCTTATCCAAGCAGCTCTGCTCCAGTTTACTCTGCCCTAGGATTAAGGGTTTGTGCTGGCCTTACACCAACCAAAATCTGCTTTGGGGTCAGGCAGTTCATCTGATCAAGCTGTAAGTACAACTTGGGAAGAGTGTGAGGAGGAAAAAAGGCAAGGGCCAACCTTTTCTACAGATTTCACAGGTTTAATTCATCTAAAACCCAGCATAGAATGGCCCCAACAGCATCACTTCAATGCCCATGGCATCAAGCCAGGAGGGTCTTGCTGCCTCTTTACTCAGGAGCCTCCTTCTCCTTCAGCTGATAATGCAGGAGCATCTCCTACTGCTTGCAGGCTAAGGTGCTGCAGTTTTTGCCTCCGTATTTAAATCTTGAGTCCTTTAAACTCATGAAGGAAATTGTAAACTTATTCCTGTTTAAACAAAGTTACATGTGTGAAATGTGGGCAGTAAAATGATCACCCCAATGCTCTGAATGGCTCGAAATGCAGCCATTATCTCTAAAGCAGTAGTCTGGATGTGGATTGGGCTGTAACTTTTGGAGAACATGGCTTTGGACTAGAGAGAGTGAGGGGCTGGCTGATATCCCCAGGGCAAAAGGGAGCAGCTGCTTTGTGCAGAGCAAGATGAGAGGAGAGCTGGTGCTTGTCATTTTGGGGAAGAAAAGTTCATAAACATCTGTAATGGTTTTCCTGGATTATAAGGTGTGTGACTGGCCTGTGGCACCTGTTTGGGAGTGCGAGATTCACAGAGTGCCAAAGAAGCCCTCTGTGGAGTTAGGCAGTGAAGGCTTTTGCACCTTTTTCGACAGTTAAGGTAAAGATGGTTATTTAGGCAGAGTTTTTGAGGTGCCTAACTGCGTTATGGATAGAAATGGAAGCAAAAAGGAGGAAAAGAGCACTGCATTGGCCGGGAATCGAACCCGGGCCTCCCGCGTGGCAGGCGAGAATTCTACCACTGAACCACCAATGCTCCAGCTGCCTGCACAGCTGGCGGCACAGCTGGCCAAGGAAACAGGCTGGAGAGCTGGGTGGGCAAGCTGGGACCTGGAAGTAGTTCTGTAGACAGGAGCAAGTCTCTTCATCTACAGCTGATGTGTTAATTATCTCTGGATAATGAGCTGCAAGTTCCTGGGGAGAAGCAGGTATTGTATATAGAAACTCTGTTGGCTTATTGTTAAGTGTTGGGCTGTTTAAGAATATATTGAAATATACTGATAGTAGTGAAGTTAAGTATATGGGATATTAACTGAAGCACTGTGTGGGTGTCTGGAAGGGTTCAAAACCATGGCACTGTGTGTAGGCCTGGTGGGCAGCAGTTCACTACCAAGCCACCAGAACTCTGGATGTGTGCTGAGCTCCCATCCTGTGCCATGGTGGGGGTAAATGACCCCAACAACCTGCCCTGTTGGAAAGGGTGTTTGAAGACCTGATAACTTCTCTGCAAGCACACAGCTTCACTGGGTTGGCCCTTGAGAGCACATCCTGGGCTCAGAGTTTGTGAGCAGTGTAGGAGGGCATGGGCTGGAGCGGCAGAAGGGCAGAGAGCTGCTGGTGGATGTGAGTGGGGAGGAGAGGAAACCTCTGGTTTCACTTTTGTGTTCCTTTAGCATTCCCCATTTCAGTACTGCTTTTTCTGGTGCTTTTTGTGGCTGAAAGTCCCTGTCACCAAGCCCCTCAAAGTTTTTATCAGGCAGAACCTGAACCTCTCTGTGTACTTCCCCCTCCTCTCCCCAGGCTGGTGCGAGAGTTTGTGGCTCAGAACAACACATCCCAGATCAAACACGTGATCCAGATCCTGTCACAGGAGTTTGCCCTCTCACAGCACCCCCACAGCCGGAAAGGGGGACTCATTGGCCTCGCTGCTTGCTCCATTGCCCTGGGCAAGGTAGGTGTGGTGGGTTTTTGGCTTGTGCAGGTTGTGGTGAGAGAACAGCAGCTCCTCCTGGGAGGAGTGTGATGGGAGGAGTCGGGCTGGTGGCCCCACAGCTCCCAGGCTTCCTCCCTGCATTGTAGCCCACAACTGCCTTGTGTTGGAGTTTTCCCAGCACACCCAGCCACACCCTTGGTGCCCAGGAGCACTTTCTGCTCTGGATTTCATCTTGGCAGCTGCCTAGGCATGGTTAAAGGGCTTCTGTCCCTCTTCAGTGTCTAACTGTAGGACTAGACTCAGCTGTTTGGGTGCTAATTTGTGTTAAAAGAGCTGACAAGAGTTGCAGCACTTCATCTCCTGCTGTGCACTACTGCCACTGGCCCATGCAGAAATCCATCCCTGGCTCCCTCTTCCCTGCAGGCAGGAGATGAGGCAGATGCCCAGCAAACCTGATTGCTTCTCTCTGTACCTGAATAACAGAATTCAGTAATAAAATTCAAAATTAATTAGTAAATCCTGCCCAGCATAGGTGCACTAAAGCCATCACAGGCTGAGTGTTTGCAGTGTGTTCCAGGGCAGTGCCATCTCTTCCCACTCTCCATGGCATGGTCCTTAGCTAACCAGTGTCCTTGTGTCCCCCAGGACTCTGGGCTGTACCTGAAGGAGCTGATCGAGCCGGTGCTGACGTGTTTCAATGATGCTGACAGTCGACTGCGCTACTACGCCTGCGAGGCTCTCTACAACATTGTCAAGGTGGCCAGGGGCTCTGTCCTCCCACACTTCAATGTGCTCTTTGATGGCCTCAGCAAGGTAAGAAGCTTCCTCTTAACCCCCATGTGCTTTTCGAGGACATCCTTATCATCTCCAAGTCAAACCAAGTTGTCCAAGATTTTCTTTCCAAGCAAACTGGTTTACTTTGACCCAGACAGGTCTGAAGGACAGAATCACAGAATATTCTGAGTTGGAAGGGACCCACAAGGATCAGCAAAATGAGCAGTTTCTACACAGTAGCCACTGATACTGTTGGTATGAAGTTGACTGTAAGATACCTTGTTCTCTGTCCTCACCTCCAGGATGTATTCTCCTGCTCCTTGTTGAATGGTATTAGAAAATGAGGCTGAGAGAACTGCTGCAGGCAAGGTGGCTCTGCAGCACTTTGGCTTTGTTGGGTCTGTAGCGTCAAAACTTTGTCTCTGTGTGTCTGCCTTTGCAGATTTTCATGGTAACCTGCATTTCTCTGTTCTCTGAGAGTGTGACTGCTGGCCCATGAAAACCTGCATAGCTGGGGGAGGTGATGTGTGCTTTATCTCCCCCTTAGGAAGTCTCTCAGGGGAATTTTTTGGAGCCTAATGAGAAGTTGGAGATAAAGGGACTTCTGTATGTCTGTCCCTGTATTGTCAAAGGAAAGTAACAGTCCTGTGAGCTATTGGGAGCTGTGCTGCAGAGCAGGGGGCAGGCCTAGGACCCACTGTTGCAATGTCTCTTTGTTTTTCACAGCTGGCTGCTGATCCTGACCCAAATGTCAAAAGTGGCTCCGAGCTCCTTGATCGGCTCCTCAAGGTATTTTTGCTCTCCGAGAGTCCTTGGTGCAAGCTGGAGCCATGTCCTGGCTGGGGACATGTCAGTCCCCAAGGCTGCAGCTGCTAAAGCCATCCCACCTCAGTCCTGTGGCTGCTGTCAAAAAAACATCTTTCTCTCACTGACAGCCCCTTCAGTCAAGGCTCTGGTGGCCTTCTCAGGCAGCTGGATGGAGGGGCTGGTGGGCTGTCGCAGTACCATGTGTGCATTCAGCTCGTGGGAGCTGATGGAAACAACGTTTGAGTCTGAGGGTTGCAGTGCTGTGCCAGACAGCAGGAGGGCTGTTCCTCTGCTCTCCCTCCCTTGCCTAAGGGAGTCATGATGTGAGTGGAGCTGCTGCTGCTGCTTCAGGGTGTGGGCTTGGTTCCCGTTCCTGTTCTGCCTACTGACAGGCTTTTACTGCCACAGACCTCCCAGTTCCTTTTCTGCTGCTGTTCAGAGGTGAGCAGCTTCCTACCAGGTCCTGCCCTTGCTCCTTGTTATCACAGCAGTTAACCCAGTCTGCTGCTGCAAACCTTCCTGTTGGGAGATCTGCTCCACTGCACCAAGGCCAGGGACTCGGCTGTGCAGCAAAATCCACCAAGCACGTGGAAAGAGCTGTAAAGGGAAGTCATGGGGCTCTCCACCGCAATCCACGTGGCTGCAATCAGAAGTGCTTGCTCATGTGTGCAGCACAGCACTGAGGCATGAATCAGAGAAGCTTCCTATCTTTCTGTCAGCCAGGCTGACACACAGCAGGCAGGAGCATCCCTCTCTGGGTCCTGCTCAGTATTAGTCTCTGCCTGAGGGAGATTGCCAGCTCATTGCCTGGATAAACTGCATGATTCCTTCTCCCCAGGTATCCTGACCTGTAAACTCATGCTTGTCATCTTTTTCCTGTCACATGGCTTGAAAAGACTGGGTTAGGGTTGCTGCATGGACACATGCTGGCAGTCATTCTAACACTCTCTGCTTGGGCTCTGCAGGACATCGTGACAGAGAGCAATCAGTTTGACCTGGTGGGCTTCATCCCACTGCTGCGTGAGAGGATTTACTCCAACAACCAGTACGCCCGCCAGTTCATCATATCCTGGGTAGGTGCTGTGTGTGCCTGCCAGTCTGAACTCCAGGACATTGTATCCCATCAGCTTCCCATGTCCAGGCAGACTGCAGGTATCTACAGCTCAGGCTGTGAGCTCAGGCACCTGGATTTACTTGGGCAGGATTTTAAGTCAGCAGAATTTTTTACCTTCTGCTTTAAAAGGCCAGCTCCCTTTCACCTTGTTGTTGCAGTGGCAGGGACATAGCACTGTGCTTCTGTCAACCTGTTCAGGACATGGCACACCAAGTTAGAAAGTACACTTAAAGTGTTGCTTGTATAAATAGCACACTGTGTTCTAGAGGTTACAGTCTCCCAAGGGACAGTGGTAGGCTACTTTCCATAATGCAGAGGTGATGGAGAGATGTTGCTGTCCAGGAGGCAAGGAATCTCCACTTGCTCTCTCCTTTCTGTGCAAGGCAGCAGCTCTTGGTGTCTGGCTGGAGTCTGGGGAGATGTGTTCCCCTGTGCTCGCTCTCAGCCGTGCTATTGCCACCCAGGTCTGCCTGGATGCGTCTTGGCAGTCATTCCTGATCCCTGCTTTGTTTTGCAGAGTTGTGATTGGAAATGTAGCAATGCTGCAGGCTGATTGCTTGCTTGCTGTGCTAGTTCAGCTGCTTCCCAAGAGAGGCAACTCCACAGTGTCCTCTTTTCCTTCCCCCTATCCCACACAACTCAGCTCTGAATTCCTCAGTATCCTGTCAGATTTGTGTTGGTGATGTTAGTCGGCGTCTCCCAAACTCACCTCTTCTTTTGTATTCCTCTCTGATCTAGATCCTGGTCTTAGAGTCTGTGCCTGATATCAACCTCTTGGATTACCTGCCAGAAATCTTAGATGGACTCTTCCAGATCCTGGGAGACAACAGCAAGGAGATACGGAAAATGTGAGTGTGGAGGCTGGCTGGTTGCAAGGGCTGTGTCATGTTCAGTGTTTATCGATCACTTTTTTATTGGTTTGCAACTCATGTATATGACTGCAGAGAAGCTCCATGTGTGTGGTGGGAGACAGATTGGCTTGGGCAGTGGATCAAAGTGTCCTTTGCAAGGGTTTCCCCCATCCAATGGCTGTGGAGGACACCATACTCTGTACTGGGGGACCAGCTGTTTTGGCTTGGCTGAGTTGTTGCCTTCCCAGCACCCAACATCAGAGCCACAGAGGCTTGTGTGTGGTTCTGGGATGGGCATGAGCTCTGAGGAAACGTGCAGTGTGAGAGCCTTCCTTGGCAAGGCATCTCCTGGATAAAGAACAGAAGCAAGGATTGGGAGCTTACTCCATAGATACACTGCTGGTCCCAAGACAGAGTCATTTTGAAGCACAGCAATGTCTGTACATTGTCATGGAGGTCAAAGGATCTTGGCATTTTGTGCTGGGAGAGAGTGGCTGGGCTGGTTTTGTAGAGCATAAGTAACTGCTGAGACTGGCCTGGGCTTATCCTGCAGCAGTCTTTCTGGATTCTCCCTATCTCTTTTTTTTCCCCCCCGGCATGTACGTGTCAAAGAGCAAGCACTGAAATCTTTGGGTATCACCTGCCCCACTGCTCCTTATCCCAGGCACCTCCATATCCACAGAACCTGTGTGTTTGTGGAAGCTGTGGGGGGCTCTGGACTCCCATCACCTCTGTCCTTGCACCTGTGAGCAGTCTCTGCTGTGGGGCTTGTCAGTCTCAACTTTCCTGCCCCTGCCTCTGTGTGGAGACACTTCTGCTGTGCCACCAGCATCCTTCCATGTGCACCTGGAGAACATACTCTCCATAAGTTCTCCCTAATTGCTGTGTCCAAGGTGACTGTGTGCTGACCAGCTGCTCTGCCTCTCCACAGGTGTGAGGTGGCCCTTGGGGAATTCCTCAAGGAGATCAAGAAGAATCCCTCCAGTGTGAAGTTTGCAGAAATGGCCAATATCTTGGTGATCCACTGCCAGGCAGCAGGTGAGTGCACAGGACCAGGCAGTAGCACCAGCCTCTTGGTTTGTGGTGCTGACTGTAGATTCAGGCAGGTTGTTTGCCAGCTCTGCTGCTTTTTTTTTGTCACTGTTCATGGAAATCCTACTGAAAGGAGGGAACAGGCAGCTTTCCTGTAGTTGGCGCAACTGCTTTTATACTACAAATCCCCCAGCCACACAACACAGGTCTGGCATCCTCCAAAACTGAGGGGCCTAAAAAATATTTGGCCCTTGGGAATATCCAGCACTTCTAAGAGGATCTCCTTAAGATCTTACTGTAACCTCTGTGGCACTTGGTGCACAGGTCAGAGTTAAGGATATGTGTGGACTTTGCCAGTGCTGCACTATAGCTCCCTTGGGTCTGCTGTGTAGTCAGTGGCAGAGGGTTACAACTGCAGCTGGATATGTTTCTTGAGAAGGATCTCGTTCCCAAGTTCTGCTCATTGTGCTCTTTAAGTGTTGCTGAACGGAAGTGAATTTCCTGGGAATTAGAAAAGTATAGGTAGAACTGAGATTGATTGCTCTTGATTAAACTAACTCCCAATGAATTTACACAGTTCAGAGTTAAAATCTGGCTTTGCATCAGCAGAGTGCTGTGACAGTGGTGCCTTTTCCAGAATTTGTTGTTAAAACCCCAGCTTTAGGAATGATACTTGACCCAGACTGAAGAAATATCCTTATGCATTGGGAAGCTTGACAGAATACTTATAAACGAGGAAACCTGATTTATGGGTTGAACTGGGTTAACTGAAACCTAATGATTGTGTTCAGTCTCAAGCTCACTGGAGGTTCAGGTCTCACTGATGTCCTGTGGGACTAAACTGTCTCTTGGGATGGAGCAGAGGCAACTCCTTGCTTGCAGGTGATCCTTGGCCTGTGGAGCCAGTGCTGCCCTTCCCCTCACCTTTGCTTGTCCCATGTCTTCCAGATGACCTGATCCAGCTGACAGCCATGTGCTGGATGCGGGAGTTCATCCAGCTGGCTGGCCGGGTGATGCTGCCCTACTCCTCAGGGATCCTGACCGCTGTCCTGCCGTGTCTGTCCTACGACGATCGCAAGAAGAGTATCCTTGTAGTCAGAGCTGCTCCCATTCCATGCCTGCTACAGCAACCCACAGGGAAATGTCTGTTCAGTGCCTGTTTCCTGCCCTTGGGGTGCAGGTCCAGGAAAAGTTCTCCCACCCACTAACACCCACACTGGCCCTTTGGATGAGAGGGGGCTTGCAGCAGCTGGGCTGGGGCAGCTCTGGTGGGGCTGCAGTGCCTTCTCCATAGCCAGCACCTGCCCATGTGTGGGATTGCATGTTCCTTACACTGCCTTCACTCAGACATCAAGGAGGTGGCTAACGTGTGCAACCAGAGCCTGATGAAGCTGGTCATCCCAGAGGATGATGAAATGGATGAGGCCAAGCCATCAGTGACTATACCAGCAGAGCCCACCTCAGAGGAGTCCATCTCCAAGCCTGAGGCAGTGACCACCGGTGAGTGCCAGTTAGTCTGGGCCAGTAGAGGTGTAAGGAAGGTCAGGGGAATTTTCTCAAGAGATGTTCTTGAGTTGGTTTGGTGTCCTGAAGTAGCTCAGAGTACATGAGACCTCTGTGCTTTATTTGGAGATCTGTTGAACAGATGATCCTCTGCTGAGACAGACACGCTTGTTGCAGGCTGCATGAGAGGGTCATTGCTCTGACCTGGAGCCCCAAGTGGTGCTGCAGTGCTGTGTGCCCTGGTGAGCATCAATTTATCATCAAGTTGACCTGGAAGAGATAAGTTCTAGTTTGGGAGCAGGCATCATCACCCAAAGAGGAACTCAGAGAGCTGTGTTAGTCCTGGGAGAGCATCAACATGTGCATGGGGGATGTGTGTGGTGGGGAAGGGTAGAGAACAGAAAGGAGAAGAACTTTGGATCCTTTCCAGATTCATGGTGCTCACCAGACCATCTGGCAGGTGTTGTCCCAGGCCTAAAATTTCCAGAACATAAAAGGTGAAGATTTTCAAGTGGGATGGGAGACCTGAAGGAGGGTTCAAGTGAAAGAAACTGAGGGGTCCCCATGAATCAATGCTTGGGAACAGCGGTGGTGTTAGCCCTCCAGCATCCCTTGAACGCTGTCGTTCTGGCATGACTAAACATTTCTTCTGGCACAAAACATCTTCGTTGTCCAGATGTGTGAAATATGTGGCAAGGGCTCATCTGGGTTCTTCTAAAGCTGCACTTTCAGCCCTGTGCTCTCCTGTAACACGCCCACCAGTGGCTTTTGGAAAATCCTGCCGTGAGAGGGAGCAGGAGGATGGGATTAAGACTGAAGGATTCCTTGTCCGACAGCAGCAGGGGAAGGCGGGGAGCTGCTGGGGGAGCTGCCGGGGCAGGGTGGGGGTGGCCGTGGGGACACGGGTGGGTGGCAGGGGGGGGTTGGGCAGCAGTTGGGGTGGCAGGAGGAGGCCACAAGCACGGGGGCAGCTCACAGCACAGCATTGGTGGTTCAGTGGTAGAATTCTCGCCTGCCACGCGGGAGGCCCGGGTTCGATTCCCGGCCAATGCAACATTCCTTTTCCTTCTTTTTTCTTTTCAATCTGTAACGTGGACCCAGGCACCTCAAAATATCAGTCCAAAGAAGCATCTTAGTCTTCAGTAAAGGTGCAAAAGGTTTTATTACCTAACTCTGTACATATGTTTTTACTAGAAGAGATAAAGCAGAAAAATTTACTGCTGTAGCACAACAGCAAAAACTCTATTGTTCCTTATTTGTCTCAAGAATACCTTCTTGTACTAAAATCTATCACAGAAGAACTTTAAAATATCAACAGAAACCTTAATTGCTTTATTCTCAGCCCCTCTGGTGTCAAATTGCACCTTGAAGCAGTCAGGATCAGATAAAACTGTCATGCCTTTCTGTGAGAAACTCAATTCTCTTCCTTGGGTGTGCTGATGTGGTGATGTTGCTTGTGTGAGTAGAGACTGTTGGCACAAGGGGGCACAAAGAGTCAAGTTCATCTTGTCGTGCTTTGTCACCATACTTGTAAGACCCAGTTTTAGCATGGAGCAGAGGTTGGAAAGCTGTTTGAGTCACTTGGCTTTGACATGGGGTCAGGCTATGGCTAAGTGATGTCCTAAATTGGATTATACCTTCACTGTGTGTGTGGTATATTTAGGTATTGAAATCAAGAGAGTCATAGGCAGCTCTACAGTTCTGAGCTAGTTCTTTGAGAATGGTTGAAACCATCAGCAGGATGTGTCTGGGTCTCTGCTACAGAGCAGGGGACACAGTTTGGGGCAGAGGTCTGAAGTTCTGCTTGTCTGCATTTTACTGGGTAAGTGTGGTTCTGTACCAGCTTGTCTGGCAGCAGAGAAGGGCTTGACAAGGAATGTTGTAAAATGCTCACTGCAGGCAGAAGGAATCCCTTGGGTCCCTGGACCCCCAGACAATGACTGGTGATGTCTTTGCAGAAGGTCATGCAGCTGCTCTCCAGCCTCCCAGTCCTGCTGTCTACCTTCCCCATCACCCCATTAACTGTGTCTCCTGTTTTTTGCCCCCAGGTTCTCTGGATGCATCTGGTGACTCCAGCAACAGTGGTGTCTTCACAGTAACCAGGTAGGGTCTG